>NC_086112.1:70754860-71095326 GCF_963921235.1 Mobula hypostoma | reverse complement strand
ACATCTTCCCGGCTTATGTCCTTCCTTTCTATTGCGTTAATCTCTTCTTTAACCAGCAACGCCACCCCACCTCCCCTTCCTTCATGTCTATCCCTCCTGAATATTGAATATCCCTGAATGTTGAGCTCCCATCCCTGGTCACCCTGGAGCCATGTCTCTGTGATCCCAACTATATCATAATCATTAATAACAATCTGCACTTTCAATTCATCCATCTTATTACGAATGCTCCTTGCATTGACACATAAAGCCTTCAGACGCTCTTTTACAACTCTCTTAGCCCTTGTACAATTATGCTGAAAAGTGGCCCTTTTTAATGCTTGCCCTGGATTTGTCGGCCTGCCACTTTTACTTTTCTCCTTTGTACTATTTGCTTCTACGCTCACTTTACACCCCTCTGTCTCTCTGCACTGGTTCCCATTCCTCTGCTGTGAACTAACCTCCTCACGCCTAGCCTCTTTAATTTGATTCCCACCCCCCAACCATTCTAGTTTAAAGTCACCTCTGTAGCCCCCGCTAATCTCCCCGCCAGGATATTGGTCCCCCTAGGATTCAAGTGTAACCCGTCCTTTTTGTACAGGTCACGCCTGCGCCAAAAGAGGTCCCAATGATCCAAAAACTTGAATCCCTGCCCCCTGCTCCAATCCCTCAGCCACGCATTTATCCTCCACCTCATCGCATTCCTACTCTCACTGTCGCGTGGCACAGGCAGTAATCCCGAGATTACTACCTTTGCGGTCCTTTTTCTCAACTCCCTTCCTAGCTCCCTATATTCTCCTTTCAGGACCTCATCCCTTTTCCTACCTATGTCATTGGTACCTATAGGTACCACGACCTCTGGCTCCTCACCCTCCCACTTCAGGATATCTTGGACACGATCAGAAATATCCCGGACCCTGGCACCAGGGAGGCAAACTACCATCCGGGTCTCTGGACTGCGTCCACAGAATCGCCTATCTGACCCCCTTACTATCGAGTCCCCTATCACAACTGCCCTCCTCTTCCTTGCCCTACCCTTCTGAGCTACAGGGCCAGACTCTGTGCCGGAGGCACGGCCACTGTCGCTTCCCCCGGGTAAGCTGTCCCCCGCAACAGTACTCAAACAGGAGTACCTGTTGTTAAGGGGCACAGCTACCGGGGTACTCCCCATCACCTGCCTTTCCCCCTTCCCCCTCCTAACCGTGACCCACTTGTCTGCCTCCCGTGGCCCCGGCGTGACCACCTGCCTTCCACTCCTCTCTATCACCTCCTCGCTCTCCCTGACCAGATGAAGGTCATCGAGCTGCAGCTCCAGTTCCGTAACGCGGTCCCTTAGGAGCTGCATCTCGATGCACTTGGCGCAGATGTAGACGTCCAGGAGGCTTGGAGACTCCAGGGCCTCCCACATCCGACACCGAGAACAGCAAACTGCCCTCACAGTCATAATGCCCCTCTCCTCAAATAGCAACAGAAAATGAATGTCAAACCTTCCTCGCCTCGCCCGCTTCCGCCTAAGCCCGTTGAGCCGAAGCCCTTAAGTCTTTACTCTGCTCCCGGCTCACTCCGCAGCCCACAAACTACGCTGCCCGCTCTATGAGGCTTTGTTCCTTTTAAATCTGCCGCGCTGCACTGCCCGACGTCACACGCCTGCGCAGTCCCGCCTCTCAGAAAGCCGTTGGAGAAAAAAAAACAAAAATTTCAAAAGTCTCTTTCTCGGCACTCCCACTCAGACTCTCAGACTCCTTCTTCGAATCAATTAATGCCAAAGCACTGTATGCACTGAGAAATCGACTTTTTTACCTTGAAGAGCTGAGTGAGATAAGAGCTGTCAAACATCTCAGAATCATGTTGGGAGTGATGTTAAGATATTTCCATCAGGTTTGCATCCAGTATTAATGAGTAAAATTGAAATACATACTTCTTTTAATGCCAAAGCACTGTATGCAGTGAGAAATCTTCTTTTTTGCCTTCAGTAGCTGAGTGATATAACAGGTGTCAAACATCTCAGAATCATGTGGGGTGTGATGTAAAAACGTTTCCATCAGGTTTGCATTCAGTACTAATGAATAAAATTGAAATACATACTTCTTTTAATGCCAAAGCACTGTATGCAGTAAGAAATCAACTTTTTTATCTTGAATACCTGAGTGATATAACAGATGTCAAACATCTCAGAATCATGTGGGGAGTTATGTTAAGATGTTTCCATCAGGTTTGCATTCAGTACTTTGAGTAAAATTGAAATGTATACTTCTTTTAATGCCAAAGCACTGTATGCACTGAGAAATCAACTTTTTTATCTTGAATACCTGAGTGATATAACAGGTGTCAAACATCTCAGAATCATGTGGGGAGTTATGTTAAGATGTTTCCATAAGGTTTGCATTCAGTAATTTAGAGTAAAATTGAAATATATACTTTTTAATGCCAAAGCACTGTATGCACTGAGAAATCAACTTTTTTATCTTGAATAGCTGAGTGATGTAACAGGTGTCAAACATCTCAGGATCATTGGAGAGTTATGTTAAGATGTTTCCATCAGGTTTGCAGTCAGTACCTTTGAGTAAAATTGAAATGTATACTTCTTTCAATGCCAAAGCACTGTATGCACTGAGAAATCAACTTTTTTATCTTGAATACCTGAGTGATATAACAGGTGTCAAACATCTCAGGATCATGTGGGGAGTTATTAAGATGTTTCATAAGGTTTTCATTCAGTACTTTAGAGTAAAATTGAAATATATACTTTAATGCCAAAGCACTGCATGCACTGAGAAATCAACTTTTTTGTCTTGAATAACTGAGTGATATAACAGTGTCAAACATCTCAGGATCATGTGGGGAGTTATGTTAAGATGTTTCCATAAGGTTTGCATTCAGTACTTTTGAGTAAAATTGAAATATATACTTCTTTTAATGCCAAAGCACTGTATCACTGAGAAATCAACTTTTTTATCTTGAATACCTGAGTGATATAACAGGTGTCAAACATCTCAGAATCATGTGGGGAGTTATGTTAAGATGTTTCCATCAGGTTTGCAGTCAGTACCTTTGAGTAAAATTGAAATGTATACTTCTTTCAATGTCAAAGCACTGTATGCACTGAGAAATCAACTTTTTTATCTTGAATAGCTAAGTGATATAACAGCTCTCAGACAACGCAGTATCATGTGGGGAGTTGTGTTAAGATGTTTCTATGAGATTTGCATTCAGTGCTATTGAGTAAAATTGAAATATATAATTCTTTTATCCAAAGCACTTTTGCACTGAGAAATCAACTTTTTTATCTTGAATAGCTGAGTGATATAACAGGTGTCAAACATCTCAGGATCATGTGTGAGTTATGTTAAGATGTTTCCATAAGGTTTGCAGTCAGTACCTTAGAGTAAAATTGAAATGTATACTTCTTTCAATGCCAAAGCACTGTATGCACTGAGAAATCAACTTTTTTATCTTGAATAGCTGAGTGATATAACAGGTGTCATACATCTCAGAATTATATGGGGAGTTATGTTAACATGTTTCCATTAGGTTTGCAGTCAGCAGTTTTGAGTAAAATTGATATGTATACTTCTTTCAATGCTAATACACTATTAGCATTGAGAAATCAACTTTTTTATCTTGAAGAGCTGAGCGATGTAATAGGTCTTAAACTACTCAGAATCATATGGGGAGTTATATTAAGATGTTTCCTTAAGGTTTGCATTCAGTACTATTGAGTAAAATTGAAATACATACTTCTTTCAATACCAATGCACTGTATGCCCTGAGAAATTAACTTTTTTATCTTGAATAGCTAAGTGATATAACAGGTCTTAAACAACTCAGAATCATATGTAGAGTTATGTTAAGATGTTTCCATCTGGTTTGCATTCAGTACTTTAGAGTAAAATTGAAATATATACTTTTAATGCCAAAGCACTGTATGCACTGAGAAATCAACTTTTTTACCTTGAAGAGCTGAGTGAGATAAGAGCTGTCAAACATCTCAGAATCATGTTGGGAGTGATGTTAAGATGTTTCCATCAGGTTTGCATTCAGTATTAATGAGTAAAATTGAAATGTATATTCTTTTAGTGCCAAAGCACTGTATGCACTGAGAAATCAACTTTTTTATCTTGAATACCTGAGTGATATAACAGGTATGAAACATCTCAGAATCATGTGGGGAGTGATGTTAGGATGTTTCCATCCGGTTTGCATTCAGTAGTATTGTGTAAAATAGAAATACATACTTCTTTTAATGCCAGAGCACTGTATGCACTGAGAAATCAACTTTTTTATCTTGAATAGCTGAGTGATATAACAGGTGTCATACATCTCAGAATCATATGGGGAATTATATTAAGATGTTTACATAAGGTTTGCATTCAGTACTTTGAGTAAAATTGAAATATATACTTTTAATGCCAAAGCATTGTATGCACTGAGAAATCAACTTTTTTATCTTGAATAGCTGAGTGATATAACAGGTGTCAAACATCTCAGAATCATGTGGGGAGTTATGTTAACATGTTTCCATTAGGTTTGCAGTCAGTCAGTTTTGAGTAAAATTGAAATATATACTTCTTTCAATGCCAAAGCACTAGTATGCACTGAGAAATCAACTTTTTTTATCTTGAATAGCTGAGTGATGTAACAGGTGTCAAACATCTCAGGATCATGTGGGGAGTTATATAAGATGTTTCCAGAAGGTTAGCATTCAGTACTATTGAGTAAAATTGAAATATATACTTCTTTTAATGCCAGAGCACTGTCTGCAGTAAGAAATCAACTTTTTTTATCTTCAACAGCTAACTGATATAACAGGTGTCAATCTTCTCAAAATCATGTGGGGAATTTTGTTAAGATGTTTCCATCAGGTTTGCATTCAGTACTATTGAGTAAAATTGAAATACATACTTTTTTTAATGCCAAATTATTGTATACACTTAGAAATCAACTTTTTTATCTTGAATACCTAAGTGATATAACAGGTGTGAAACATCTCAGAATCATGTGGGTAGTTATATTAAGATGTTTACATAAGGTTTGCATTCAGTAATTTAGAGTACAATTGAAATATATACTTTTACTGCATAATCATTGTATGCACTGAGAAATCAACTGTTTTATCTTGAATAGCTGAGTGATATAACAGGTGCCAAACATCTCAGAATCATGTGGAGAGTTATGTTAAGATGTTTCCATTAGGTTTGCAGTCAGTACCTTTGAGTAAAATTGAAATGTATGCTTCTTTCAATGCCAATGCACTGTTAGCACTGAGAAATCAATTTTTTAACCTTGAATAGCTGAGTGATATGTTACGAGAATACACATAAAATTAAGATGTTTGCTGGCCTGGGCTAGCATCAGTGGCATCAGCAGTTGGTCTGCCACCTGCCCTCAGGGGAAGGAGAGATAAGGAACAATGGAGCAGCGTCTGGAGATGTGTAATGAAGGGATGTGGGAGAGAGAGCTGTCTGGAGCGGCTCCCCCCCTTTGAACCTTGAACTGTTTGAAGTGATGGACAGGCGATACCCCAGCAGGGGGATAAAAAGGGACAGGTTCGCTAAGGCGACACACACGCCACCCGAGGTAACGAGACCCTGGAAGCGGTACGCTTCTCACGAGTGGGTGAGAAGTACCAGACAACGACCAGGGTGGAAAGGTACGATCAGCGGGAACCCGGTGTGTGTCCGCCCTTGCCTGGGTGCCGGGTTCACTGCAGAGGATCGACCGCATCTGGAGGAGGGGTCACAGTCGGTGACCTCAGGTGACATCACCAAGGACCCGCCCAAAAGCTGTTTGTGAGCCATCTCGCTGGTCTGTGAGCCATCTTGCTGGTCTGTGAGTGAAGCAGTGTTCTGAATGATCAGTTGTTCCTATTCTATCTCTCTCTTCCCCCACGTTGTCCACCGCCATGGCAACGATTACTGCGAACTGAACTACTAACTGGACTGAACTTTGAGTCATTTTGAAATTGGTCATTTACCCCTAGACAACGATAGAGCTTGATTGATGCTGTTATCTTAATTCTGTGCACATGTGTGGTTATCATTGTTGAATTGTTGCATTTATTATCCTTTCGATTACTGTGTTGCTTGTTTCTTTAATAAAACTTTCTTAGTTCTAGTACTCCAGACTCCAACTGAGTGATCCATTTCTGCTGGTTTGGCAACCCAGTTACGGGGTACGTAACATAAGTGGGGTTCTCGTCCGCGATTTTGAACGCTAAATTTGGGACGGAGTAAATTGATTGGGTTAAAATTCCCGAAAGAAAGAAAAGACAAACAGCAGAAATGGAGGTTGAGGAATTTATAAAGGCGCCGACCTTGGAGGCATTAGAGGATGCCAGGAAATCGGAATTGATAGCTGTGGCCAAACGGGTGAATCTTGCTAAGGTGAAGTCGACAATGAGAAGAGAGGAGATACACAGAGCTATTGTAGAGCACTATGTATCTAAAGGTGTGTTTCCCCAAGGTGAGCTGGGGGTGGTGTCTATTGAAAAACCTGCAGGAGACGCGGTACAGGTACAGCTTGAAAAACTGAGACTCGAGCACGAGTTCCGGGTACGGCAGTTAGAACACGAAGAGAAGCAGTTAGAAAGGCAGGAGAGACAGTTAGAAAGGCGGGAGAGAGAGAAAGAGGTAGAAAGGCAAGAGAGAGAGAAAGAGGTAGAAAGGCAAGAGAGAGAAAGACAGTTGGAGAGAGAAGAGAGAGAGAGGGACAGACAGTTGGAGAGAGAGGAGAAACAGAGGGAAAGGGAATTTGAGCTGGAGAAGTTAAAGATAAGGGCCGAGCAGGGGCTCGTGCAGAACCAAGGTGGAGGGTTCCGGGCGACCCAGGAGGTACGGCTGGTTCCCCCATTTGACGATACCGATGTGGATCGGTACTTTCTCCATTTCGAAAAAGTGGCTATAAGTCAGGACTGGCCGAGGGATAAGTGGGTTGTTTTACTTCAGAGTGTACTGAAAGGGAAGGCCCAAGAAGCTTACTCAGCTTTATCCGCGGAAGATGCCCAGAAGTATGAGGTGGTGAAGGAGGCCATCCTCAGGATTTATGAGTTGGTCCCGGAGGCATACCGGCAGAGGTTCCGGAATGCGAGGAAGCGGTGGGACCGCACGTATTTGGAGTTTGCTCGTGAGATGCAAACATATTGTGAGCGTTGGTGCGCCTCGAAAGGGGTAGAGGGGGATTATGACAGACTGCTGCAGCTGATTCTGATTGAGCAGTTTAAAGGTTGTGTCCCTGAGGGTATGAGACCCTACCTCGATGAGAAAGAGGCAGCCACGTTAGCCGCAACTGCTAAGTTAGCGGATGAGTATGCGTTGACGCATAAAATGAAGGTTGCCCCGAGTAAAGGCTACCAGAAGGGTAGTCAGGACGGCGGGGAGAGTCCGCCGGAAAAGTCAGAAAGTAAGCCGGGGACTAGTGAAAAGGATAAGGTAGACCGGGAGCAGTCTGGTCGGAAGTCTCCTGGGGTCGTCTGTTTTAATTGTGGGAAAGTCGGACACTTTGCGTCCAGGTGCTTTGCCCCAAGGAAGGAGACGGGGAAAGGAAAAGCGGAAATTTTGAATGGCTGTATTGAGCTGTTAAGCGAACTGCTAGGGAAGGACAGGTCTGAAAAAGTCCAGGAAGGGCGCGAGAGGTTTATCTCGGCCGGACTGGTGTCAGTGAAGGAGAGGTTAAAACCAGTTCCAGTGCGGATCTGGAGAGACACGGGAGCGTGTCAGTCACTAATACTGAAGAGTGTATTAGAGTTTAGCTCAGAGACCCAGACTGGGGAGGTAGAGGTCAAAGGTGTTGGGGAAGGGACAGAGTCAGTCCCTTTGCACCAGATACATTTACAGAGCAACCTGGTCTCTGGACTAGTCACGATCGGGGTGAGGCCCGAATTACCGATGAAAGACGTGGAAGTCTTGCTCGGTAATGACATCGCCGGAGGAATCGTGTTCCCAGTCGTGAGATTGACGGGTCAGCCTGCCAGCATGGAGGCCCCGCCCGCGATGGTGAATTTGGCTGAAACATTTCTGCCAACCTTGTATGAGACAGGGTGTAGAGAGATAAGAGGTAGTGAGGGAGCTGGGACGGACGTAGCAGTAGCCAGGAAAGAATTTGTGTAGACGCAGGAGCGAGACGAGGGGCTGATGGTTTTTGCCGAGACCGCTCTCTCTGACACAGCCTTGACAAGCTATTGTGCGGATGAGGAGGTGCTAAGGAAGAAAGGGAAATCAAGTACAGCATCCGCAGATGAGGAGTGGGGGGTGGTGCAAAAGAGTTATGGGGATGAGGTTTTTAACATGGCCCACGAGGTACCCCCCGGTGGACATTTTGCGGTGCTGGAGGAAACAGTTGGTGGAATCATGAAAGAGATTTACCGGCTGCCCAGGGGGAAGAATGTTATTGATCATGACCGACGCGAACTGAGACGGTCACCGGCTTTTGATATGCTAACAAACCTAGTCGGTGTTAGCGTGGAAATCAATGAAGCTAGGGGCCCCCTGATAAGAGAAAAGAACCATTTTGAAAAGATTAGGATGGGATCGGTCAGATGGGAGAAGGCTATTGTTTTGGCCAGGTCTACTGATAAAGTCTCTCCCTTAATCCCCGAACAAAGCGAATCTTTGGAAGGAGTAATTAAACGACTCGCACCTATGTGTTTGATTGTCCCGAGGAAATGCAAAGAACTGGGACGTTGGGTGATTGTGGTTACAATAGGGCAGCCAAGTAAACAACACCCATATTTTTCGAGTAATTCAGTGACTAAAGGGCTGATGAACACAGAGGTGTGTATTGGCAATTTAATACGGCTGTCTGAAGCCAGCTTGATAGTGAACCTTGAAAAAAATGAATTCGGCCACACGAGGGTCACTTACCTGGAAATTGTGGTGACACAGGGGCAGCTGGCAGCGATGCAAGCTACAGTGCAGGCTATCGCTGACCTCCCAACCCCGATAGACAAGAGGGCCCTCAGAAGGCTTTTGGAGATGGTGGGGTACTGCAGGAAGTTTTGCAATAACTCTGCGGTCAATACCCGTTCCCCTCCTACTAAGCCCTTGCGAGAGAAAACTGAGCCGGAATGGGACGACTCTTGTTGTTGTGGTCCGGGACAAAACCAAATGAGAGGTTACATTGGTCGCAATTCATCAGTGTTTTTGGCCACTACGAAGTTTGCTGAGTTGGAGCCTGGTCTAAGGGATTATTAATAACACGTGTAAAAGGAACAGAAAATGTGATGACTGTCTGTCAAGGTGTTGACAGCTTCAAATTCTCTGTATTAGCTAAATAACTGTTAAAGATGTATATTGTGTATGTATCAGATAATGTAGTCATGTTTGTAATTTTTACCTCCCGGTAAAAATCCTTAAAGGGGGGAAGTGTTACGAGAATACACATAAAATTAAGATGTTTGCTGGCCTGGGCTAGCATCAGTGGCATCAGCAGTTGGTCTGCCACCTGCCCTCAGGGGAAGGAGAGATAAGGAACAATGGAGCAGCGTCTGGAGATGTGTAATGGAGGGACATGGGAGAGGGAGCTGTCTGGAGCGGCTCCCCCTTTGAACCCTGAACTGTTTGAAGTGATGGACAGGCGATACCCCAGCAGGGGGATAAAAAGGGGACAGGTTCGCTAAGACAGACACACACGCCACCCGAGGTAACAAGACCCTGGAAGCGGTGCGCCTCTCACGAGTGGGTGAGAAGTGCCAGACAACGACAAGGGTGGAAAGGTACGATCAGCGGGAACCCGGTGTGTGTCCGCCCTTGCCTGGGTGCCGGGTTCACTGCAGAGGATCGACCGCATCTGGAGGAGGGGTCACAGTCGGTGACCTCAGGTGACATCACCAAGGACCCGCCCAAAAGCTGTTTGTGAGCCATCTCGCTGGTCTGTGAGCCATCTTGCTGGTCTGTGAGTGAAGCAGTGTTCTGAATGATCAGTTGTTCCTATTCTATCTCTCTCTTCCCCCACGTTGTCCACCGCCATGGCAACGATTACTGCGAACTGAACTACTAACTGGACTGAACTTTGAGTCATTTTGAAATTGGTCATTTACCCCTAGACAACGATAGAGCTTGATTGATGCTGTTATCTTAATGCTGTGCACATGTGTGTTTATCATCACTGAACTGTTGCATTTATTATCCTTTCGATTACTGTGTTGCTTGTTTCTTTAATAAAACTTTCTTAGTTCTAGTACTCCAGACTCCAACTGAGTGATCCATTTCTGCTGGTTTGGCAACCCAGTTACGGGGTACGTAACAGATGTAACAGGAGTCATACATCTCAGGATCATGTGGAGAGTTATATTAAGATGACTCCATAAGTTTTTCAGTCAGTACCTTTGAGTAAAATTGAAATGAATACTTCTTACAGTGCCAAAGCACATTATGCACTGAGAAATGAACTTTTTTATCTTTAATACCTGAGTGATGTAACAGGTGTCAAACATCTCAGGATCATGTGGGGAGTTATGTGAATATGTTTCTATAGGGTTTGCGTTCAGTACTTTAGAATAAAATTGAAATATATACTTTAAGTGCCAAAGCATTGCATGCACTGAGAAGTCAACTGCTTTGTCTTGAATAGCTGAGTGATATGACAGGTGTCAAACATCTCAGGATCATGTGGAGAGTTCTATTAAGATGTCTCCATACGGTATGCAGTCAGTACCTTTGAATATAATTGAAATGTATACTTCTTTCCATGCCAAAGCACAGTTTGCATTGAGAAATCAACTTTTTTATCTTGAATACCTGAGTGATATAACAGGTGTCAAACATTTCAGGAGCATGTGGGGAGTTATGTTAGGGTGTTTCCATAAGGTTTGCATTCAGTAGTTTAGAGTAAAATGGAAATATATAATTTAGTGCCAAAGCATTGCATGCACTGAGAAATCAACTTTTTTTGTCTGGAATAGCTGAGTGATGTAACAGGAGTCATACATCTCAGGATCATGTGGAGATTTATATTAAGATGTCTCCATAAGGTTTGCATTCAGTACTTCATAGTAAAATTGAAATGTATACTTCTTTCAATGCCAAAGCACAGTATGCACTGAGAAATCAACTTTTTTATCTTTAATACCTGAGTGATGTAACAGGTGTCAAACATCTCAGGATCATGTGGGGAGTTATGTGAATATGTTTCTATAAGGTTTGCGTTCAGTACTTTAGAATAAAATTGAAATATATACTTTAAGTGCCAAAGCATTGCATGCACTGAGAAGTCAACTGCTTTGTCTTGAATAGCTGAGTGATGTAACAGGAGTCATACATCTCAGGATCATGTGGAGATTTATATTAAGATGTCTCCATAAGGTTTGCATTTAGTACCTTTGAATATAATTGAAATGTATACTTCTTTCAATGCCAAAGCACAGTAAGCACTGAGAAATCAACTTTTTTATCTTGAATACCTGAGTGATATAACAGGTGTCAAATATCTCAGGATCATGTGGGGAGTTATGTTAAGGTGTTTGCATAAGGTTTGCATTCAATACTTTGGAGTAAAATTGAAATATATACTTTTAGTTCCAAAGCCCTATATGCACTGAGAAATCAACTTTTTTGTCTTGAATAGCTGAGTGATATAACAGGTGTCAAACATCTCAGGATCATGTGGAGAGTTATATTAAGATGTCTGCATAAGGTTTGCAGTCAGTACCTTTGAGTAAAATTGAAATGTATACTTCTTTCAATGCCAAAGCACAGTATGCACTGAGAAATCAACTTTTTTGTCTTGAATAGCTGAGTGATATAACAGGTGTCAAACATCTCAGGATCATGTGGAGAGTTGTATTAAGATGTCTGCATAAGGTTTGCAGTCAGTACCTTTGTGTAAAATTGAAATGTATACTTCTTTCAATGCCAAAGCACAGTATGCACTGAGAAATCAACTTTTTTTATCTTGAATACCTGAGTGATATAACAGGTGTCAAACATCTCAGGATCATGTATGGAGTTATGTTAAGATGTTTCCATAAGGTTTGCATTCAGTACTTTAGAGTAAAATTGATATATATTCTTATAGGGCCAAAGCATTGCATGCGCTGAGAAATCGACTTTATTGTCTTGAATAGCTAAGTGATATGACAGGTGTCAAACATCTCACGATCATGTGGAGAGTCATATTAAGATGTCTCCATAAGGTTTGCAGTCAGTACCTATGAGTAAAATTGAAATGTATACTTCTTTCAATGCCAAAGCACAGTATGCACTGAGAAATCAACTTTTTTATCTTGAATACCTGAGTGATATAACAGGCGTCAAACATCTCAGAATTAAGTGGGGAGTTATGTTAAGATGTTTCAATAAAGTTTGCATTCAGTACTTTAGAGTAAAATTGAGATATATACTTTTAGGGCCAAAGCATTACATGCGCTGAGAAATCGACTTTATTGTCTTGAATAGCTGAGTGATATAACAGGTGTCAAACATCTCAGGATCATGTGGAGAGTTATATTAAGATGACTGCATAAGGTTTGCATTCTGTACTTTAGAGTAACATTGAAATATATACTTTTAGTGCCAAAGCATTGCATGCACTGAGAAATCAACTTTTTTGTGTTGAATTGCTGAGTGATATAACAGATGTCAAACCTCTCAGGATCATGTGGAGGGTTGTATTAAGATGTGTGCATAAGGTTTGCAGTCAGTACCTTTGAGTAAAATTGAAATGTATACTTCTTTCAATGCCAAAGCACAGTATGCACTGAGAAATAAACTTTTTTTATCTTGAATACCTGAGTGATATAACAGGTGTCAAACATCTCAGGATCATGTATGAAGTTATGTTATGATGTTTCCATAAGGTTTGCATTCAGTACTTCAGAGTAAAATTGAAATATATACTTTTAGGGCCAAAGCATTGCATGCGCTGAGAAATCGACTTTATTGTCTTAAATAGCTGAGTGATATAACAGGTGTCAAACATCTCAGGATCATGTGGAGAGTTGTATTATGATGTCTGCATAAGGTTTGCAGTCAGTGCCATTGAGTAAAATTGAAATGTATACTTTCAATGCCAAAGCACAGTAAGCACTGAGAAATCAACTTTTTTATCTTGAATACCTGAGTAATATAACAGGTGTCAAATATCTCAGGATTATGTGGGGAGTTATGTTGAGGTGTTTCCATAAGGTTTTCATTCAATACTTTGGAGTAAAATTGAAATATATACTTTTAGTTCCAAAGCCCTATATGCACTGAGAAATCAACTTTTTTATCTTGAATACCTGAGTGATATAACAGGTGTCATACATCTCAGAATCATATGGGGAGTTATGTTAACAGGTTTCCATCTGGTTTGCAGTCAGGACCTTTGAATAAAATTGAAATGTTTCTTCTTTTAAAGCCAAAGCACTGTATGCAGTGAGAAGTCAACTTTTTTATCTTGAATAGCTAAGTCATATATCAGCTCTCAGACAACTCAGAATCATGTGGGGAGTTAAAATAAGATGTTTTCATAAGGTTTGCATTCAGTACTTTAGAGTAAATTTGAAATATATACTTTTAATGCCAAAGCACTGTATGCACTGAGAAATCAACTTTTTTACCTTGAAGAGCTGAGTGAGATAACAGCTGTCAAACATCTCAGAATCATGTGGGGTGTGATGTTAAAACGTTTCCATCAGGTTTGCATTCAGTACTAATGAATAAAATTGAAATACATGCTTCTTTTAATGCCAATTCATTGTATGCACTTAGAAATCAACTTTTTTATCTTGAATAGCTAAGTGATATAACAGGTGTGAAACATCTCAGAATCATGTGGGGAGTTATATTAAGATGTTTACTTAAGGTTTGCATTCAGTAATTTAGAGTACAATTGAAATATATACTTTTACTGCATAATCATTGTATGCACTGAGAAATCAACTGTTTTATCTTGAATAGCTGAGTGATATAACAGGTGTCAAATATCTCAGAATCATGCGTGGAGTGATGTTAAAATGTTTCCATCAGGTTTGCAGTCAGTACCTTTGATTAAAATTGAAATGTATGCTTCTTTCAATGCCAATGCACTATCAGCACTGAGAGATCCACTTTTTAACCTTGAATAGCTGACTGATATAACAGCTGTCATACATCTCAGAATCATATGGGGAGTTATGTTAACATGTTTCCATGAGGTTTGCAGTCAGCAGTTTTGAGTAAAATTGAAATGTCTATTTCTTTCAATGCTAATGCACTATTAGCACTGAGAAATCAACGTCTTTATCTTGAATAGCTAAGTGATGTAACCGGTCTGAAACTACTCAGGATAATATGTAGAATTATGTTAAGATGTTTTCATCAAGTTTGCATTCAGTATTAATGAGTAAAATTGAAATACATACATCTTTTAATGCCAGAGCACTTTATGCACTGAGAAATCCACTTTTTTATCTTGAATAGCTAAGTGATATAACAGGCGTCAAACATCTAGAATTATGTGGGGTGTAATGTTAAGATGTTTCCATCAGGTTTGCAGTCAGTACCTTTGAGTAAAATTGAAATGTATACTTCTTTCAATGCCAAAGCACTCTATGCAGTGAGAAATCAATTTTTTTTATCTTGAAAAGCTAAGTGATATAACAGCTCTCAGACAACTCAGAATCATGTGGGGAGTAAAATTGAAATATATACTGTTAATGCCACAGCTCTGTATGCACAGGGAAACCAACTTTTATACCTTGAATAACTGAGTGAGATAACAGCTGTCAAACATCTCAGAATCATGTGGGGAGTGATGTTAAGATGTTTCCATCTGGATTGCATTCAGTACTAATGAGTAAAATTGAACTACATACTTCTTTTAATGCCAAATCACTGTATACAGGAGATATCAACTTTTTTATGTTCAATAGCTAAGTGATATAACAGGTGCCAAACATCTCAGAATCATGTGGAGAAATATGTTAAGATGTTTCCGTCAGGTTTACAGTCAGCACCTCTGAGTAAAATTGAAATGAATACTTCTTTCAATGTCAAAACACTGTATGCACTAAGAAAACAACTTTGTTATCTTGAATAGCTAAGTGATATAACAGCTCTCAGACAATGCAGTATCATGTGGGGAGTTGTGTTAAGATGTTTCCATGAGATTTGCATTCAGTGCTATTGAGTAAAATTGAAATATATATTTCCTTTAATGTCAAAGCACTGTATGCTCTGAGAAATCAACTTTTTTTATCTTGAATAGCTGAGTGATATAACAGGTGTCATACATCTCAGAATCATATGGGGAGTTATGTTAACATGTTTCCATTAGGTTTGCAGTCAGCAGTTTTGAATAAAATTGAAATGTATACTTCTTTCAATGCCAAAGCGCTGTATGCTCTGAGAAATCAACTTTTTTATCTTGAAAAGCTTAGCGATGTTATAGGTCTTAAACTACTCAGAATCATATGGGGAGTTATATTAAGATGTTTCCTTAAGGTTTGCATTCAGTACTATTGAGTAAAATTGAAATACATACTTCTTTCAATACCAATGCACTGTATGCCCTGAGAAATCAACTTTTTTTTTATCTTGAATAGCTAAGTGATATACCAGGTCTTAAACATCTCAGAATCACATGTAGAGTTATGTTAAGATGTTTCCATCAGGTTTGCAGTCAGGACCTTTGAATAAAATTGAAATGCATACTTCTTTCAATGCCAAAGCGCTGTATGCAGTGAGAAATCAACTTTTTTATCTTGAATAGCTAAGTGATATAACAGCTCTCAGACAACTCAGAATCATGTGGGGAGTTAAAATAAGATGTTTCCATAAGGTTTGCATTCAGTACTTTAGAGTAAATTTGAAATATATACTTTTAATGCCAAAGCACTGTATGCACTGAGAAATCAACTTTTTTACCTTGAAGAGCTGAGTGAAATAACAGCTGTCAAACATCTCAGAATCATGTTGGGAGTGATGTTAAGATGTTTCCATCAGGTTTGCATTCAGTATTAATGAGTAAAATTGAAATACATACTTCTTTTAATGCTAAATCATTGTATGCACTTAGAAATCAACTTTTTATCTTGAAGACCAAAGTGATATAACAGGTGTGAAACATCTCAGAATCATGTGGGGAGTTATATTAAGATGTTTACATAAGGTTTGCATTCAGTAATTTAGAGTACAATTGAAATATATACTTTTAATGCCAAATCATTGTATGCACTGAGAAATCAACTTTTTCATTTTGAACAGCTGAGTGATATAACAGGTGTCAAACATCTCAGAATCATGCGTGGAGTGATGTTAGGATGTTTCCATCAGGTTTGCAGTCAGTACCTTAGATTAAAATTGAAATATATGCTTCTTTCAATGCCAATGCACTATTAGCACTGAGAAATCAACTTTTTAACCTTGAATAGCTGAATGATATAACAGGTGTCAAACATCTAGAATTATGTGAGGAGTTATGTTAAAATGTTTCCATCAGGTTTGCAGTCAGCAGTTTTGAGTAAAATTGTAATTTATACTTCTTTCAATGCTAATGCACGAAATCCACTGAGAAATCAACTTTTTTATCTTGAAGAGCTGAGCGATGTAACAGGTCTTTAACAACTCAGAATCAAATGTAGATTGTGTTAAGATGTTTCCATCAGGTTTGCAGTCAGTACCTTTGTGTAAAATTGAAATGTATACTTCTTTCAATGCCAAAGCACTGTATGCAGTAAGAAATCAATTTTTTTTATCTTGAATAGCTAAGTGATATAACAGCTCTCAGGCAACTCAGAATCATGTGGGAAGTTACATTTAGATGTTCTCATAAGGTTTGCCTTCAGTACTTTAGAGTAAAATTGAAATATATACTTTTAATGCCAAAGCACTGTATGCACAGGGAAATCAACTTTTTTACCTTTAATAACTGAGTGAGATAACAGCTGTCAAACATCTCAGAATCATGTGGGGAGTTTTGTTAGGATGTTTCCATCAGGTTTACAGTCAGCACCTCTGAGTAAAATTGAAATGTATACTTCTTTCAATGCCAAAGCGCTGTATGCTCTGAGAAATCAATTTTTTATCTTGAAAAGCTTAGCGATGTTATAGGTCTTAAAGTACTCAGAATCATATGGGGAGTTATATTAAGATGTTTCCTTAAGGTTTGCATTCAGTACTATTGAGTAAAATTGAAATACATACTTCTTTCAATACCAATGCACTGTATGCCCTGAGAAATCAACTTTTTTTATCTTGAATAGCTAAGTGATATACCAGGTCTTAAACATCTCAGAATCATATGTAGAGTTATGTTAAGATGTTTCCATCAAGTTTGCAGTCAGGACCTTTGAATAAAATTGAAATGTATACTTCTTTCAATGCCAAAGCACTGTATGCAGTGAGAAATCAACTTTTTTATCTTGAATAGCTAAGTGATATAACAGCTCTCAGACAACTCAGAATCATGTGGGGAGTTAAAATAAGATGTTTCCATAAGGTTTGCATTCAGTACTTTAGAGTAAATTTGAAATATATATTTTTAATGCCAAAGCACTGTATGCACTGAGAAATCAACTTTTTTACCTTGAAGAGCTGAGTGAAATAACAGCTGTCAAACATCTCAGAATCATGTTGGGAGTGATGTTAAGATGTTTCCATCAGGTTTGCATTCAGTATTAATGAGTAAAATTGAAATACCTACTTCTTTTAATGCTAAATCATTGTATGCACTTAGAAATCAACTTTTTATCTTGAGACCAAAGTGATATAACAGGTGTGAAACATCTCGGAATCATGTGGGGAGTTATATTAAGATGTTTACATAAGGTTTGCATTCAGTAATTTAGAGTACAATTGAAATATATACTTTTAATGCCAAATCATTGTATGCACTGAGAAACAACTTTTTCATTTTGAACAGCTGAGTGATATAACAGGTGTCAAACATCTCAGAATCATGCGTGGAGTGATGTTAGGATGTTTCCATCTGGTTTGCATTCAGTACCTTTGATTAAAATTGAAATGTATGCTTCTTTCAATGCCAATGCACTATTAGCACTGAGAAATCAATTTTTTAACCTTGAATAGCTGAGTTATATAGCAGGTGTCATACATCTCAGAATCATATGGGGAGTTATGTTAACATGTTTCCATTAGGTTTGCGGTCAGCAGTTTTGAGTAAAATTGAAATACATACATCTTTTAATGCCAGAGCACTTTATGCACTGAGAAAACCA
The DNA here is from genome assembly GCF_963921235.1 of Mobula hypostoma. Lineage (NCBI taxonomy): Eukaryota > Metazoa > Chordata > Chondrichthyes > Myliobatiformes > Myliobatidae > Mobula > Mobula hypostoma. The sequence continues at coordinate 71,077,214 of NC_086112.1, read as the reverse complement.
CTTTTTAATCTTGAAAAGCTAAGTGATATAACAGGTGTCATAGATCTAGAATTATGTGGGGAGTTATGTTAAGATGTTTCCATCAGGTTTGCAGTCAGCAGTTTTGATTAAAATTGTAATTTATACTTCTTTCAATGCTAATGCACGAAATGCACTGAGAAATCACTTTTTATCTTGAAGAGCTGAGCGATATAACAGGTCTTTAACAACTCCGAATCATATGTAGAGTTGTGTTAAGATGTTTCCATCAGGTTTGCAGTCAGTACCTTTGAGTAAAATTGAAATGTATACTTCTTTCAATGCCAAAGCACTGTATGCAGTAAGAAATCAATTTTTTTATCTTGAATAGCTAAGTGATATAACAGGTCTCAGGCAACTCAGAATCATGTGGGAAGTTACATTTAGATGTTCTCATAAGGTTTGCCTTCAGTACTTTAGAGTAAAATTGAAATATATACTTTTAATGCCAAAGCACTGTATGCACAGGGAAACCAACCTTTTTACCTTTAATAACTGAGTGAGATACCAGCTGTCAAACATCTCAGAATCATGTGGGGAGTGATGTTAAGATGTTTCCATCTGGATTACATTCAGTACTAATGAGTAAAATTGAAATACATACTTCTTTTAATGCCAAACCACTGTATACAGGAGATATCAACTTTTTTATCTTCAATAGCTAAGTGATATAACAGGTGCCAAACATCTCAGAATCATGTGGGGAGTTATGTTACAATGTTTCCATCAGGTTTACAGTCAGCACCTCTGAGTAATATTGAAATGTATACTTCTTTCAATGTCAAAGCACTGAATGCACTGAGAAAACAACTTCTTTATCTTGAATAGCTAAGTGATATAACAGCTCTCAGACAACGCAGTATCATGTGGGGAGTTCTGTTAAGATGTTTGCATGAGATTTGCATTCAGTGCTATTGAGTAAAATTGAAATATATATTTCCTTTAATACCAAAGCACTGTATGCTCTGATAAATCAACTTTTTTATCTTGAATAGCTAAGTGATATAACAGGTCTTAAACAACTCAGAATCATATGTAGAGTTATGTTAAGATGTATCCATCAGGTTTGCAGTCAGTACCTTAGAGTAAAATTGAAATGTTTACTTCTTTCAATGCCAAAGCACTATATGCAGTGAGAAATCAACTTTTTTATCTTGCATAGCTGAGTGATATAACAGGTGTCATACATCTCAGAATTATATGGGGAGTTATGTTAACATGTTTCCATTAGGTTTGCAGTCAGCAGTTTTGAGTAAAATTGATATGTATACTTCTTTCAATGCTAATGCTCTATCAGCACTGAGAAATCAACTTTTTTATCTTGAAGAGCTGAGCGATGTAATAGGTCTTAAACTACTCAGAATCATATGGGGAGTTATATTAAGATGTTTCCTTAAGGTGTGCATTCAGTAGTATTGAGTAAAATTGAAATACATACTTCTTTCAATACCAATGCACTGTATGCCCTGAGAAATTAACTTTTTTATCTTGAATAGCTAAGTGATATAACAGCTCTCAGACAACTCAGAATCATGTGGGGAGTTAAAATAAGATGTTTCCATAAGGTTTGCATTCAGTACTTTAGAGTAAAATTGAAATATATACTTTTAATAGAAACATAGAAAATAGGTGCAGGAGTAGGCCAATCGAGACTGCACCGCCATTTATTATGATCATGGCTGATCATCCAACTCGGAACCCCGCCCCAGCCTTCCCTCCATACCCCCTGACCCCTGTAGCCACAAGGGCCATATCTAACTCCCTCTTAAACATAGCCAATGAACTGGCCTCAACGGTTTGCTGTGGCAGAGAATTCCACAGATTCACCACTCTCTGTGTGAAGAAGTTTTTCCTAATCTCGGTCCTAAAAGGCTTCCCCTCTATCCTCAAACTGTGACCCCTCGTTCTGGACTTCCCCAACATCGGGAACAATCTTCCTGCATCTAGCCTGTCCAATCCCTTTAGAATCTTATACGTCTCAATCAGATCCCCCCTCAATCTTCTAAATTCCAACGAGTACAAGCCCGGTTCATCCAGTCTTTCTTCATATGAAAGTCCTGCCATTCCAGGAATCAATCTGGTGAACCTTCTTTGTACTCCCTCTATGGCAAAGATGTCTTTCCTCAGATTAGGGGACCAAAACTGCACACAATACTCCAGGTGTGGTCTCACCAAGGCCTTGTACAACTGCAGTAGTACCTCCCTGCTCCTGTACTCGAATCCTCTCGCTATAAATGCCAGCATACCATTCGTCTTTTTCACCGCCTGCTGTACCTGCATGCCCACTTTCAATGACTGGTGTATAATGACACCCAGGTCTCGTTGCACCTCCCCTTTTCCTAATCGGCCACCATTCAGATAATAATCTGTTTTCCTATTTTTGCCACCAAAGTGGATAACTTCACATTTATCCACATTAAATTGCATCTGCCATGAGTTTGCCCACTCACCCAACCTATCCAAGTCACCCTGCATCCTCTTAGCATCCTCCTCACTGATAACACTGCCGCCCAGCTTCGTGTCATCCGCAAACTTGGAGATGCTGCATTTAATTCCCTCATCCAAGTCATTAATATATATTGTAAACAACTGGGGTCCCAGCACTGAGCCTTGCGGTACCCCACTAGTCACCGCCTGCCATTCTGAAAAGGTCCCGTTTATTCCCACTCTTTGCTTCCTGTCTGCTAACCAATTCTCCACCCACACCAATACCTTACCCCCAATACCGTGTGCTTTAAGTTTGCACACTAATCTCCTGTGTGGGACCTTGTCAAAAGCCTTTTGAAAATCCAAATATACCACATCCACTGGTTCTCCCCTATCCACTCTACTAGTTACATCCTCAAAAAATTCTATGAGATTCGTCAGACATGATTTTCCTTTCACAAATCCATGCTGACTTTGTCCGATCATTTCTCCGCTTCCAAATGTGCTGTTATCACCTCCTTGATAACTGACTCCAGCAGTTTCCCCACCACCGACGTTAGGCTAACTGGTCTATAATTCCCCGGTTTCTCTCTCCCTCCTTTTTTAAAAATTGGGGTTACATTAGCCACCCTCCAATCCTCAGGAACTAGTCCAGAATCTAACGAGTTTTGAAAAATTATCACTAATGCATCCACTATTTCTTGGGCTACTTCCTTAAGCACTCTAGGATGCAGACCATCTGGCCCTGGGGATTTATCTGCCTTCAATCCCTTCAATTTACCTAACACCACTTCCCTACTAACATGTATTTCACTCAGTTCCTCCATCTCACTGGACCCTCTGTCCCTTACTATTTCTGGAAGATTATTTATGTCCTCCTTAGTGAAGACAGAGCCAAAGTAATTATTCAATTGGTCTGCCATGTCCTTGCTCCCCATAATCAATTCACCTGTTTCTGTCTGCAGGGGACCTACATTTGTCTTTACCAGTCTTTTCCTTTTTACATATCTATAAAAGCTTTTACAGTCCGTTTTTATGTTCTCTGCCAGTTTTCTCTCATAATCTTTTTTCCCCTTCCTAATTAAGCCCTTTGTCCTCCTCTGCTGAACTCTGAATTTCTCCCAGTCCTCAGGTGAGCCACTTTCTGTGGCTAATTTGTATGCTACTTCTTTGGAATTGATACTATCCCTAATTTCTCTTGTCAGCCACGGGTGCACTACCTTCCTTGATTTATTCTTTTGCCAAACTGGGATGAACAATTGTTGTAGTTCATCCATGCAACCTATAAATGCTTGCCATTGCATATCCACCATCAATCCTTTAAGTGTCATTTTCCAGTCTATCTTAGCTAATTCACGTCTCATACCTTCAAAGTTACCCCTCTTTAAGTTCAGAACCTTTGTTTCTGAATTAACTATGTCACTCTCCATATTAATGAAGAATTCCACCATATTATGGTCACTCTTACCCAAGGGGCCTCTCACGACAAGATCGCTAATTAACCCTTCCTCATTGCTCAAAACCCAGTCCAGAATAGCCTGCTCTCTAGTTGGTTCCTCGACATGTTGGTTCAAAAAACCATCCCGCATACATTCCAAGAAATCCTCTTCCTCAGCACCTTTACCAATTTGGTTCACCCAGTCTACATGTAGATTGAAGTCACCCATTATAACTGCTGTTCCTTTATTGCACACATTTCTAATTTCCTGTTTAATACCATCTCCGACCTCACTACTACTGTTAGGTGGCCTGTACACAACTCCCACCAGCGTCTTCTGCCCCTTAGTGTTACGCAGCTCTACCCATATCGATTCCACATCTTCCCGGCTTATGTCCTTCCTTTCTATTGCGTTAATCTCTTCTTTAACCAGCAACGCCACCCCACCTCCCCTTCCTTCATGTCTATCCCTCCTGAATATTGAATATCCCTGAATGTTGAGCTCCCATCCCTGGTCACCCTGGAGCCATGTCTCTGTGATCCCAACTATATCATAATCATTAATAACAATCTGCACTTTCAATTCATCCATCTTATTACGAATGCTCCTTGCATTGACACATAAAGCCTTCAGACGCTCTTTTACAACTCTCTTAGCCCTTGTACAATTATGCTGAAAAGTGGCCCTTTTTAATGCTTGCCCTGGATTTGTCGGCCTGCCACTTTTACTTTTCTCCTTTGTACTATTTGCTTCTACGCTCACTTTACACCCCTCTGTCTCTCTGCACTGGTTCCCATTCCTCTGCTGTGAACTAACCTCCTCACGCCTAGCCTCTTTAATTTGATTCCCACCCCCCAACCATTCTAGTTTAAAGTCACCTCTGTAGCCCCCGCTAATCTCCCCGCCAGGATATTGGTCCCCCTAGGATTCAAGTGTAACCCGTCCTTTTTGTACAGGTCACGCCTGCGCCAAAAGAGGTCCCAATGATCCAAAAACTTGAATCCCTGCCCCCTGCTCCAATCCCTCAGCCACGCATTTATCCTCCACCTCATCGCATTCCTACTCTCACTGTCGCGTGGCACAGGCAGTAATCCCGAGATTACTACCTTTGCGGTCCTTTTTCTCAACTCCCTTCCTAGCTCCCTATATTCTCCTTTCAGGACCTCATCCCTTTTCCTACCTATGTCATTGGTACCTATAGGTACCACGACCTCTGGCTCCTCACCCTCCCACTTCAGGATATCTTGGACACGATCAGAAATATCCCGGACCCTGGCACCAGGGAGGCAAACTACCATCCGGGTCTCTGGACTGCGTCCACAGAATCGCCTATCTGACCCCCTTACTATCGAGTCCCCTATCACAACTGCCCTCCTCTTCCTTGCCCTACCCTTCTGAGCTACAGGGCCAGACTCTGTGCCGGAGGCACGGCCACTGTCGCTTCCCCCGGGTAAGCTGTCCCCCGCAACAGTACTCAAACAGGAGTACCTGTTGTTAAGGGGCACAGCTACCGGGGTACTCCCCATCACCTGCCTTTCCCCCTTCCCCCTCCTAACCGTGACCCACTTGTCTGCCTCCCGTGGCCCCGGCGTGACCACCTGCCTTCCACTCCTCTCTATCACCTCCTCGCTCTCCCTGACCAGATGAAGGTCATCGAGCTGCAGCTCCAGTTCCGTAACGCGGTCCCTTAGGAGCTGCATCTCGATGCACTTGGCGCAGATGTAGACGTCCAGGAGGCTTGGAGACTCCAGGGCCTCCCACATCCGACACCGAGAACAGCAAACTGCCCTCACAGTCATAATGCCCCTCTCCTCAAATAGCAACAGAAAATGAATGTCAAACCTTCCTCGCCTCGCCCGCTTCCGCCTAAGCCCGTTGAGCCGAAGCCCTTAAGTCTTTACTCTGCTCCCGGCTCACTCCGCAGCCCACAAACTACGCTGCCCGCTCTATGAGGCTTTGTTCCTTTTAAATCTGCCGCGCTGCACTGCCCGACGTCACACGCCTGCGCAGTCCCGCCTCTCAGAAAGCCGTTGGAGAAAAAAAAACAAAAATTTCAAAAGTCTCTTTCTCGGCACTCCCACTCAGACTCTCAGACTCCTTCTTCGAATCAATTAATGCCAAAGCACTGTATGCACTGAGAAATCGACTTTTTTACCTTGAAGAGCTGAGTGAGATAAGAGCTGTCAAACATCTCAGAATCATGTTGGGAGTGATGTTAAGATATTTCCATCAGGTTTGCATCCAGTATTAATGAGTAAAATTGAAATACATACTTCTTTTAATGCCAAAGCACTGTATGCAGTGAGAAATCTTCTTTTTTGCCTTCAGTAGCTGAGTGATATAACAGGTGTCAAACATCTCAGAATCATGTGGGGTGTGATGTAAAAACGTTTCCATCAGGTTTGCATTCAGTACTAATGAATAAAATTGAAATACATACTTCTTTTAATGCCAAAGCACTGTATGCAGTAAGAAATCAACTTTTTTATCTTCAACAGCTAACTGATATAACAGATGTCAAACATCTCAGAATTATGTGGGGAGTTTTGTTAAGATGTTTCCATCAGGTTTGCATTCAGTACTATTGAGTAAAATTGAAATACATACTTCTTTTAATGCCAAATCATTGTATGCACTTAGAGATCAACTTTTTATCTTGAAGACCTAAGTGATATAACAGGTGTGAAACATCTCGGAATCATGTGGGGAGTGATGTTAAGATGTTTCCATCAGGTTTGCATTCAGTAATTTAGAGTACAATTGAAATATATACTTTTAATGCCAAATCATTGTATGCACTGAGAAATCAATTTTTTATCTTGAAGAGCTGAGCGATGTAACAGATATTTAACAACTCCAAATCATATGTAGAGTTGTGTTAAGATGTTTCCATCAGGTTTGCAGTCAGTACCTTTGAGTAAAATTGAAATGTATACTTCTTTCAATGCCAAAGCACTGTATGCAGTGAGAAATCAAATTTTTTATCTTGAATAGTTAAGTGATATAACAGCTCTCAGACAACTCAGAATCATGTGGGGAGTTACATTTAGATGTTTTCATAAGGTTTCCCTTCAGTACTTTAGAGTAAAATTGAAATATATACTTTTAATGCCAAAGCACTGTATGCACAGGGAAACCAACCTTTTTACCTTTAATAACTGAGTGAGATACCAGCTGTCAAACATCTCAGAATCATGTGGGGAGTGATGTTAAGATGTTTCCATCTGGATTGCATTCAGTACTAATGAGTAAAATTGAAATACATACTTCTTTTAATGCCAAACCACTGTATACAGGAGATATCAACTTTTTTATCTTCAATAGCTAAGTGATATAACAGGTGCCAAACATCTCAGAATCATGTGGGGAGTTATGTTAAAATGTTTCCATCAGGTTTACAGTCAGCACCTCTGAGTAATATTGAAATGTATACTTCTTTCAATGTCAAAGCACTGTATGCACTGAGAAAACAACTTCTTTATCTTGAATAGCTAAGTGATATAACAGCTCTCAGACAACGCAGTATCATGTGGGGAGTTGTGTTAAGATGTTTCTATGAGATTTGCATTCAGTGCTATTGAGTAAAATTGAAATATATAATTCCTTTACTACCAAAGCACTTTGTGCTCTGAGAAATCAACTTTTTTTATCTTGAATAGCTAGGTGATATAACAGGTCTTAAACAACTCAGAATCATATGTAGAGTTATGTTAAGATGTATCCATCAGGTTTGCAGTCAGTACCTTAGAGTAAAATTGAAATGTTTACTTCTTTCAATGCCAAAGCACTGTATGCAGTGAGAAATCAACTTTTTTATCTTGAATAGCTGAGTGATATAACAGGTGTCATACATCTCAGAATTATATGGGGAGTTATGTTAACATGTTTCCATTAGGTTTGCAGTCAGCAGTTTTGAGTAAAATTGATATGTATACTTCTTTCAATGCTAATACACTATTAGCATTGAGAAATCAACTTTTTTATCTTGAAGAGCTGAGCGATGTAATAGGTCTTAAACTACTCAGAATCATATGGGGAGTTATATTAAGATGTTTCCTTAAGGTTTGCATTCAGTACTATTGAGTAAAATTGAAATACATACTTCTTTCAATACCAATGCACTGTATGCCCTGAGAAATTAACTTTTTTATCTTGAATAGCTAAGTGATATAACAGGTCTTAAACAACTCAGAATCATATGTAGAGTTATGTTAAGATGTTTCCATCTGGTTTGCAGTCAGGACCTTTGAATAAAATTGAAATGCATACTTCTTTCAATCTCAAAGCGCATATGCAGTGAGAAATCAACTTTTTTTTATCTTGAATAGCTAAGTGATATAACAGCTCTCAGACAACTCAGAGTCATGTGGGGAGTTAAAATAAGATGTTTCCATAAGGTTTGCATTCAGTACTTTAGAGTAAAATTGAAATATATACTTTTAATGCCAAAGCACTGTATGCACTGAGAAATCAACTTTTTTACCTTGAAGAGCTGAGTGAGATAAGAGCTGTCAAACATCTCAGAATCATGTTGGGAGTGATGTTAAGATGTTTCCATCAGGTTTGCATTCAGTATTAATGAGTAAAATTGAAATGTATACTTTTAGTGCCAAAGCACTGGATGCACAGAGAAATCAACTTTTTATCTTGAATACCTAAGTGATATAACAGGTATGAAACATCTCAGAATCATGTGGGGAGTGATGTTAGGATGTTTCCATCCGGTTTGCATTCAGTAGTATTGTGTAAAATAGAAATACATACTTCTTTTAATGCCAGAGCACTGTATGCACTGAGAAATCAACTTTTTTATCTTGAATAGCTGAGTGATATAACAGGTGTCATACATCTCAGAATCATATGGGGAATTATATTAAGATGTTTACGTAAGGTTTGCATTCAGTAATTTAGAGTACAATTGAAATATATACTTTTAATGCCATATCATTGTATGCACTGAGAAAGCAACTTTTTTTATCTTGAATAGCTGAGTGATATAACAGGTGTCATACATCTCAGAATCATATGGGGAGTTATGTTAACATGTTTCCATTAGGTTTGCAGTCATCAGTTTTCAGTAAAATTGAAACATATACTTCTTTCAATGCTAATGCACTAGTAGCACTGAGAAATTAACTTTTTTTATCTTGAAGAGCTGAGCGATGTAACAGGTCTTAAATTACTCAGAATCATATGGGGAGTTATACTAAGATGTTTCCAGAAGATAGCATTCAGTACTATTGAGTAAAATTGAAATATATACTTCTTTTAATGCCAGAGCACTGTCTGCAGTAAGAAATCAACTTTTTTTATCTTCAACAGCTAACTGATATAACAGGTGTCAATCTTCTCAAAATCATGTGGGGAGTTTTGTTAAGATGTTTCCATCAGGTTTGCATTCAGTACTATTGAGTAAAATTGAAATACATACTTTTTTTAATGCCAAATTATTGTATACACTTAGAAATCAACTTTTTTATCTTGAATACCTAAGTGATATAACAGGTGTGAAACATCTCAGAATCATGTGGGTAGTTATATTAAGATGTTTACATAAGGTTTGCATTCAGTAATTTAGAGTACAATTGAAATATATACTTTTACTGCATAATCATTGTATGCACTGAGAAATCAACTGTTTTATCTTGAATAGCTGAGTGATATAACAGGTGCCAAACATCTCAGAATCAGTGATGTTAGGATGTTTCCATTAGGTTTGCAGTCAGTACCTTTGATTAAAATTGAAATGTATGCTTCTTTCAATGCCAATGCACTGTTAGCACTGAGAAATCAACTTTTTAACCTTGAATAGCTGAGTGATATGTTACGAGAATACACATAAAATTAAGATGTTTGCTGGCCTGGGCTAGCATCAGTGGCATCAGCAGTTGGTCTGCCACCTGCCCTCAGGGGAAGGAGAGATAAGGAACAATGGAGCAGCGTCTGGAGATGTGTAATGAAGGGATGTGGGAGAGAGAGCTGTCTGGAGCGGCTCCCCCCCTTTGAACCTTGAACTGTTTGAAGTGATGGACAGGCGATACCCCAGCAGGGGGATAAAAAGGGACAGGTTCGCTAAGGCGACACACACGCCACCCGAGGTAACGAGACCCTGGAAGCGGTACGCTTCTCACGAGTGGGTGAGAAGTACCAGACAACGACCAGGGTGGAAAGGTACGATCAGCGGGAACCCGGTGTGTGTCCGCCCTTGCCTGGGTGCCGGGTTCACTGCAGAGGATCGACCGCATCTGGAGGAGGGGTCACAGTCGGTGACCTCAGGTGACATCACCAAGGACCCGCCCAAAAGCTGTTTGTGAGCCATCTCGCTGGTCTGTGAGTGAAGCCGTTCTGAATGATCAGTTGTTCCTATTCTATGTCTCTCTTCCCCCACCTTGTCCATCGCCATGGCAACGATTACTGCGAACTGAACTACTAACTGGACTGAACTTTGAGTCATTTTGAAATTGGTCATTTACCCCTAGACAACGATAGAGCTTGATTGATGCTGTTATCTTAATTCTGTGCACATGTGTGGTTATCATTGTTGAATTGTTGCATTTATTATCCTTTCGATTACTGTGTTGCTTGTTTCTTTAATAAAACTTTCTTAGTTCTAGTACTCCAGACTCCAACTGAGTGATCCATTTCTGCTGGTTTGGCAACCCAGTTACGGGGTACGTAACATAAGTGGGGTTCTCGTCCGCGATTTTGAACGCTAAATTTGGGACGGAGTAAATTGATTGGGTTAAATGTATTCTTCTTTCAATGCCAAAGCACAGTATGCACATAGAAATCAACTTTTTTACCTTGAATACCTGAGTGATGTAACAGGTGTCAAACATCTCAGGATCATATGGAGATGTATATTAAGATGTCTCCATAAGGTTTGCAGTCAGTACCTTTGAGTATAATTGAAATGTATATTTCTTTCAATGCCAAAGCACAGTATGCACTGAGAAAACAACTTTTTTATCTTGAATACCTGAGTGATATAACAGGTGTCAAATATCTAAGGATCATGTTTGGAGTTATTTTAAGGTGTTTGCATAAGGTATGCATTCAGTACCTTAGAGTAAAATTGAAATGTATACTTTTAGTTCCAAAGCACTTCATGCACTGAGAAATCAACTTTTTTGTCTTGAAGAGCTGAGTGATATAACATTTGTCAAACATCTCAGGATCATGTGGAGAGTTGTATTAAGATGTCTCCATAAGGTCTGAAATCTGTACCTTTGAGTAATATTAAAATGTATACTTCTTTCAATGCCAAAGCACAGTATGCACTGAGAAATCAAATTTTTTATCTTGAACACCTGAGTGATATAACAGGTTTCAAATATCTCGGGATCATGTGGGGAGTTTTGTTAAGGTGTTTCTATAAGGTTTGCATTCAGTACTTTGGAGTAAAATTGAAATATATACTTTTAGTTCCAAAGCACTTCATGCACTGAGAAATCAACTTTTTTGTCTTGAATAGCTGAGTGATGTAACAGGTGTCAAACATCTCAGGATCATGTGGAGAGTTGTATTAAGATGTCTCCATAAGGTTTGCAGTCAGTACTTTTGAGTATAATTGAAATGTATATTTCTTCCAATGCCAAAGCAGAGTATGCACTGAGAAATCAACTTTTTTATCTTGAATACCTGAGTGATATAACAGGTGTCAAACATCTCAGGATCATGTGGGGAGTTATGTTAAGATGTTTGCATAAGGTTTGCATTCAGTACTTTAGAGTAAAATTGAAATATATACCTTTAGTTCCAAAGCACTTCATGCACTGAGAAATTAACTTTTTTGACTTGAAGAGTTGAGTGATATAACATTTGTCAAACAGCTCAGGATCATGTGGAGAGTTATATTAAGATGTCTGGAAAAGGTTTGCAGTCAGTACCTTTGAGTAAAATTGAAATGTATACTTCTTTCAATGCCAAAGCACAGTACACACTGAGAAATCAACTTTTTTATCTTGAATACCTGAGTGATATAACAGGTGTCAAATATCTCGGGATCATGTGGGGAGTTATGTTAAGGTGTTTCTATAAGGTTTGCATTCAGTACTTTGGAGTAAAATTGAAATATATACTTTTAGTTCCAAAGCACTTCATGCACTGAGAAATCAACTTTTTTGTCTTGAATAGCTGAGTGATATAACAGGTGTCAAACATCTCAGGATCATGTGGAGAGTTATATTAAGATGTCTCCATACGGTTTGCAGTCAGTACCTTTGAGTATAATTGAAATGTATACTTCTTTCAATGCCAAAGCACAGTATGCACTGAGAAATCAACTTTTTTATCTTGAATACCTGAATGATATAACAGGTGTCAAACATTTGAGGAGCATGTGGGGAATATTTTAAGGTGTTTCCATAAGGTTTGCATTCAGTACTTTAGAGTAAGATTGAAATATATACTTTTAGTGCCAAAGCATTGCATGCACTGAGAAGTCAACTTTTTTTGTCTGGAATAGCTGAGTGATGTGTTGCGAGAATACACATAAAATTAAGATGTTTGCTGGCCTGGGCTAGCATCAGTGGCATCAGCAGTTGGTCTGCCACCTGCCCTCAGGGGAAGGAGAGATAAGGAACAATGGAGCAGCGTCTGGAGATGTGTAATGGAGGGACATGGGAGAGGGAGCTGTCTGGAGCGGCTCCCCCTTTGAACCCTGAACTGTTTGAAGTGATGGACAGGCGATACCCCAGCAGGGGGATAAAAAAGGGACAGGTTCGCTAAGACAGACACACACGCCACCCGAGGTAACAAGACCCTGGAAGCGGTGCGCCTCTCACGAGTGGGTGAGAAGTGCCAGACAACGACAAGGGTGGAAAGGTACGATCAGCGGGAACCCGGTGTGTGTCCGCCCTTGCCTGGGTGCCGGGTTCACTGCAGAGGATCGACCGCATCTGGAGGAGGGGTCACAGTCGGTGACCTCAGGTGACATCACCAAGGACCCGCCCAAAAGCTGTTTGTGAGCCATCTCGCTGGTCTGTGAGCCATCTTGCTGGTCTGTGAGTGAAGCAGTGTTCTGAATGATCAGTTGTTCCTATTCTATCTCTCTCTTCCCCCACGTTGTCCACCGCCATGGCAACGATTACTGCGAACTGAACTACTAACTGGACTGAACTTTGAGTCATTTTGAAATTGGTCATTTACCCCTAGACAACGATAGAGCTTGATTGATGCTGTTATCTTAATGCTGTGCACATGTGTGTTTATCATCACTGAACTGTTGCATTTATTATCCTTTCGATTACTGTGTTGCTTGTTTCTTTAATAAAACTTTCTTAGTTCTAGTACTCCAGACTCCAACTGAGTGATCCATTTCTGCTGGTTTGGCAACCCAGTTACGGGGTACGTAACATAAGTGGGGTTCTCGTCCGCGATTTTGAACGCTAAATTTGGGACGGAGTAAATTGATTGGGTTAAAATTCCCGAAAGAAAGAAAAGACAAACAGCAGAAATGGAGGTTGAGGAATTTATAAAGGCGCCGACCTTGGAGGCATTAGAGGATGCCAGGAAATCGGAATTGATAGCTGTGGCCAAACGGGTGAATCTTGCTAAGGTGAAGTCGACAATGAGAAGAGAGGAGATACACAGAGCTATTGTAGAGCACTATGTATCTAAAGGTGTGTTTCCCCAAGGTGAGCTGGGGGTGGTGTCTATTGAAAAACCTGCTGGAGACGCGGTACAGGTACAGCTTGAAAAACTGAGACTCGAGCACGAGTTCCGGGTACGGCAGTTAGAACACGAAGAGAGACAGTTAGAAAGGCGGGAGAAAGAGAAAGAGTTGGAGAGAGAAGAGAGAGAGAGGGACAGACAGTTGGAGAGAGAGGAGAAACAGAGGGAAAGGGAATTTGAGCTGGAAAAGTTAAGGATAAGGGCCGAGCAGGGGCTCGTGCCGAACCAAGGTGGAGGGTTCCGGGCGACCCAGGAGGTAAGGCTGGTTCCCCCATTTGACGATACCGATGTGGATCGGTACTTTCTCCACTTCGAAAAGGTGGCTATAAGTCAGGAATGGCCGAGGGATAAGTGGGTTGTTTTACTTCAGAGTGTACTGAAAGGGAAGGCCCAACAAGCTTACTCCGCTTTATCCGCGGAAGATGCCCAGAAGTATGAGGTGGTGAAGGAGGCCATCCTCAGGATTTATGAGTTGGTCCCGGAGGCATACCGGCAGAGGTTCCGGAATGCGAGGAAGCGGTGGGACCGCACGTATTTGGAGTTTGCTCGTGAGATGCAAACATATTGTGAGCGTTGGTGCGCCTCGAAGGGGGTAGAGGGGGATTATGACAGACTGCTGCAGCTGATTCTAATTGAGCAGTTTAAAGGTTGTGTCCCTGAGGGTATGAGACCCTACCTCGATGAGAAAGAGGCAGCCACGTTAGCCGCAACTGCTAAGTTAGCGGATGAGTATGCGTTGACGCATAAAATGAAGGTTGCCCCGAGTAAAGGCTACCAGAAGGGTAGTCAGGACGGCGGGGAGAGTCCGCCGGAAAAGTCAGAAAGTAAGCCGGGGACTAGTGAAAAGGATAAGGTAGACCGGGAGCAGTCTGGTCGGAAGTCTCCTGGGGTCGTCTGTTTTAATTGTGGGAAAGTCGGACACTTTGCGTCCAGGTGCTTTGCCCCAAGGAAGGAGACGGGGAAAGGAAAAGCGGAAATTTTGAATGGCTGTATTGAGCTGTTAAGCGAACCGCTAGAGAAGGACAGGTCTGAAAAAGTCCAGGAAGGGCGCGAGAGGTTTATCTCGGCCGGACTGGTGTCAGTGAAGGAGAGGTTAAAACCAGTTCCAGTGCGGATCTGGAGAGACACGGGAGCGTGTCAGTCACTAATACTGAAGAGTGTATTAGAGTTTAGCTCAGAGACCCAGACTGGGGAGGTAGAGGTCAAAGGTGTTGGGGAAGGGACAGAGTCAGTCCCTTTGCACCAGATACACTTACAGAGCAACCTGGTCTCTGGACTCGTCACGATCGGGGTGAGGTCCGAGTTACCAATGAAAGACGTGGAAGTCTTGCTCGGTAATGACATCGCCGGAGGAATCGTGTTCCCAGTCGTGAGATTGACGGGTCAGCCTGCCAGCATGGAGGCCCCGCCCGCGATGGTGAATTTGGCTGAAACATTTCTGCCAACCTTGTATGAGACAGGGTGTAGTGAGATAAGAGGTAGTGAGGGAGCTGGGACGGACGTAGCAGTGGCCAGGAAAGAATTTGTGCAGACGCAGGAGCGAGACGAGGGGCTGATGGTTTTTGCCGAGACCGCTCTCTCTGACACAGCCTTGACAAGCTATTGTGCGGATGAGGAAGTGCTAAGGAAGAAAGGGAAATCAAGTACAGCATCCGCAGATGAGGAGTGGGGGGTGGTGCAAAAGAGTTATGGGGATGAGGTTTTTAACATGGCCCACAAGGTACCCCCCGGTGGACATTTTGCGGTGCTGGAGGAAACAGTTGGTGGAATCATGAAAGAGATTTACCGGCTGCCCAGGGGGAAGAATGTTATTGATCATGACCGACGCGAACTGAGACGGTCACCGGCTTTTGATATGCTAACAAACCTAGTCGGTGTTAGCGTGGAAATCAATGAAGCTAGGGGCCCCCTGTTAAGAGAAAAGAACCATTTTGAAAAGATTAGGATGGGATCGGTCAGATGGGAGAAGGCTATTGTTTTGGCCAGGTCTACTGATAAGGTCTCTCCCTTAATCCCCGAAGGAGTAATTAAACGACTCGCACCCATGTGTTTGATTGTCCCGAGGAAATGCAAAGAACTGGGACGTTGGGTGATTGTGGTTACAATAGGGCAGCCAAGTAAACAACACCCATATTTTTTGAGTAATTCAGTGACTAAAGGGCTGATGAACACAGAGGTGTGTATTGGCAATTTAATACGGCTGTCTGAAGCCAGTTTGATAGTGAACCTTGAAAAAAATGAATTCGGCCACACAAGGGTCACTTACCTGGGAATTGTGGTGACACAGGGGCAGCTGGCAGTGATGCAAGCTACAGTGCAGGCTATCGCTGACCTCCCAACCCCGACAGACAAGAGGGCCCTCAGAAGGCTTTTGGAGATGGTGGGGTACTGCAGGAAGTTTTGCAATAACTCTGCGGTCAATACCCGTCCCCCTCCTACTAAGCCCTTGCGAGAGAAAATTGAGTCGGAATGGGACGACCCTTGTTATTGTGGTCCGGGACAAAACCAAATGAGAGGTTACATTGGTCGCAATTCATCAGTGTTTTTGGCCACTATGAAGTTTGCTGAGTTGGAGCCTGGTCTAAGGGATTATTAATAACACGTGTAAAAGGAACAGAAAATGTGATGACTGTCTGTCAAGGTGTTGACAGCTTCAAATTCTCTGTATTAGCTAAATAACTGATAAAGATGCATATTTGTGTGTGTATCCGATAATGTAGTCATGTTTGTAATTTTTACCTCCCGGTAAAAATCCTTAAAGGGGGGAAGTGTTACGAGAATACACATAAAATTAAGATGTTTGCTGGCCTGGGCTAGCATCAGTGGCATCAGCAGTTGGTCTGCCACCTGCCCTCAGGGGAAGGAGAGATAAGGAACAATGGAGCAGCGTCTGGAGATGTGTAATGAAGGGATGTGGGAGAGAGAGCTGTCTGGAGCGGCTCCCCCCTTTGAACCTTGAACTGTTTGAAGTGATGGACAGGCGATACCCCAGCAGGGGGATAAAAAGGGACAGGTTCGCTAAGGCGACACACACGCCACCCGAGGTAACGAGACCCTGGAAGCGGTACGCTTCTCACGAGTGGGTGAGAAGTACCAGACAACGACCAGGGTGGAAAGGTACGATCAGCGGGAACCCGGTGTGTGTCCGCCCTTGCCTGGGTGCCGGGTTCACTGCAGAGGATCGACCGCATCTGGAGGAGGGGTCACAGTCGGTGACCTCAGGTGACATCACCAAGGACCCGCCCAAAAGCTGTTTGTGAGCCATCTCGCTGGTCTGTGAGTGAAGCCGTTCTGAATGATCAGTTGTTCCTATTCTATGTCTCTCTTCCCCCACCTTGTCCATCGCCATGGCAACGATTACTGCGAACTGAACTACTAACTGGACTGAACTTTGAGTTATTTTGAAATTGGTCATTTACCCCTAGACAACGATAGAGCTTGATTGATGCTGTTATCTTAATTCTGTGCACATGTGTGGTTATCATTGTTGAATTGTTGCATTTATTATCCTTTCGATTACTGTGTTGCTTGTTTCTTTAATAAAACTTTCTTAGTTCTAGTACTCCAGACTCCAACTGAGTGATCCATTTCTGCTGGTTTGGCAACCCAGTTACGGGGTACGTAACAGATATAACAGGTGTCATACATCTCAGAATCATATGGGGAGTTATATTAACATGTTTCCATGAGGTTTGCAGTCAGTAGTTTTGAGTAAAATTGAAATGTATACTTCTTTCAATGCTAATGCACTATTAGCACTGAGACATCAACGTTTTTATCTTGAATAGCTAAGTGATGTAACAGGTCTGAAACTACCCAGAATCATATGCAGAATTATGTTAAGATGTTTCCATCAAGTTTGCATTCAGTATTAATGAGTAAAATTGAAATACATACATCTTTTAATGCCAAAGCACTTTATGTGCTGAGAAATCCACTTTTTTATCTTGAATAGCTAAGTGATATAACAGGTGTCAAACATCTAGAATCATGTGGGGAGTTATGTTAAGATGTTTCCATCAGGTTTGCAGTGTTATGTACCCCGTAACTGGGTTGCCAAACCAGCAGAAATGGATCACTCAGTTGGAGTCTGGATTACTAGAACTAAGAACGTTTTATTAAAGAAACAAGCAACACAGTAATCGAAAGGATAATAAATGCAACAGTTCAGCAATGATAACCACACATGTGCACAGAATTAAGATAACAGCATCAATCAAACTCTGTCGTTGTCTAGGGGTAAATGACCAAATTTAAAAGTGACTCAGTCCAGTTTAGTAGTTCAGTTCGCAGTAATCGTTGCCATGGATGGACAACATGGGGGAAGAGAGACAGAGAGAACAGGAACAACTGATCATTCAGCACTGCTTCACTCACAGACCGGCGAGATGGCTCACAAGCAGCTTTTGGGCGGGTCCTTGGTGATGTCACCTGAGGTCACCGACTGTGACCCCTCCTCCAGATGCGGTCGATCCTCTGCAGTGAACCTGGCACCCAGGCAAGGGCGGACACACACCAGGTTCCCGCTGATCGTACCTTTCCACCCTGGTCGTTGTCTTGTCCTTCTCACCCACTCGTGAGAGGCGCACCGCTTCCAGGGTCTCGTTACCTCGGGTGGCGTGTGTGTGTCTGCCTTAGCGAACCTGTCCCTTTTTATCCCCCTGCTGGGGTATCGCCTGTCCACCACTTCAAACAGTTCAGGGTTCAAAGGGGGAGCCGCTCCAGACAGCTCTCTCTCCCACGTCCCTTCATTACACATCTCCAGACGCTGCTCCATTGTTCCTTATCTCTCCTTCCGTTGAGGGCAGGTGGCAGACCAACTGCTGATGCCACTGATGCTAGCCCAGGCCAGCAAACATCTTAATTTTATGTGTATTCTCATCACAGCAGTCAGCAGTTTTGAGTAAAATTGTAATTTATACTTCTTTCAATGCTAATGCACGAAATGCACTGAGAAATCAAGTTTTTTTCTTGAATAGCTAAGTGATATAACAGGTATCAAACATCTGAGAATCATGTTGGGAGTTATAATAAGATGTTTCCATAAGGTTTGCCTTCAGTACTTTAGAGTAAAATTGAAATATATACTTTTAATGCCAAAGCACTGTATGCACTGAGAGATCAACTTTTTTACCTTGAAGAGCTGAGTGAGATAACAGCTGTCAAATTTCTCAGAATCATGTGGGGAGTGACGTTAAGATGTTTCCATCAGGTTTGCATCAGTATTAATGAGTAAAATTGAAATACTTACGTCTTTTAATGCCAAAGCACTGTATGCACCGAGAAATCAACTTTTTTTTATCTTGAATAGCTGTATGATAGAACAGGTGTCAAACATCTCAGAATCATGTGGGGAGTGATGTTAAGGTGTTTCCATCAGGTTTGCATTCAGTACTATTGAGTAAAATTGAAATACATACTTCTTTTAATGCCAAATCATTGTATCCACTTAGAAATCAACTTTTTTATCTTGAATACCTAAGTGATATAACAGGTGTGAAACATCTCAGAATCATGTGGGGAGTTATATTAAGATGTTTACATAAGGCTTGCATTCAGTAAATTAGAGTACAATTGAAATATATACTTTTCATGCCAAATCATTGTATGCACTGAGAAATCAACTTTTTTTATCTTGAATAGCTGAGTGATATAATAGGTGTCAAACATCTCAGAATCATGCGTGGAGTGATGTTAGGATGTTTCCATCAGGTTTGCAGTCAGTACCTTTGATTAAAATTGAAATGTATAATTCCTTCAATGCCAATGCACTGTTTGCACTGAGATATCAACTTTTTTATCTTGAATAGCTGAGTGATTATACAGGTGTCAAACATCTCAGAATCATGTTGGGAGTGATGTTAGGATGTTTCCATCCAGTTTGCATTCAGTAGTATTGAGTAAAATTGAAATACATACTTCTTTTAATGCCAGAGCACTGTATGCACTGAGAAATCAACTTTTTTATCTTGAATAGCGAAGTGATATAACAGCTCTCAGACAACGCAGAATCATGTGGGGAGATATGTTAAGATGTTTCCATGAGATTTGCATTCAGTTCTATTGAGTAAATTTGAAATATATATTTCCTTTAATGCCAAAGCACTGTTTGCACTGAGAAATCAACTTTTTTATCTTGAATAGCAGAGTGTCAAACATCTCAGAATCAACTTAGGAGTTATTTTAAGATGTTTCCATCAGGTTTGCAGTCAGTACCTTTCAGTAAAATTGAAATGTATACTTCTTATATGGGCAGTGCACTCTATGCACTGAGAAATCAACTTTTTTTATCTTGAAGAGCTCAGTGATAAAACATGTCAAAAACTACTCAGAATCAGATGGGGAGTTAAGTTAAGATGTTTCCAACAGGTTTGCTGTCACTACTTTTGAGAAAGATTGAAATATATACTTGGTTTAATGTCAATGCACTGTATACACTGAGAAATCAACTTTTTTTATCTTGAAGAGCTAAGGGAAGTAACAGGTCTTAAACAGCTCAGAATCATATGGGGAGTTATGTTAAGATATTACTATCAGGTTTGCATTCAGTGCTTTTGAGTAAAATTGAAATGTATACTTCTTTTAATGCCAAAGCACTGTATGCACTGAGAAATCAACTTTTTATCTTGAAGAACTAAGTGATATAACAGGTCTCAGAGAACTCAGCATCATGTGCGGAGTTATGTTAAGATGTTTTCATAATGTTTGCATTCAGTAATTTTGAGTAAAATTGAAATGTGTACTTTTTTTAATGCAAGTGCACTGTAAGCACTGAGAAATCAACTTCGTTATCTTGAAGAACGAAGTGACGTAACAGGTCTCAAACCACTCAGAATCATAAGGGGAGTTCTGTTAAAATGTTTCCCTCAGGTTTGCAGTCAGTACCTTTGAGTAAAATTGAAAGGTGTACTTCTTTTAATGTCAAAGCACTGTACGCACAGAGAAATCAACTTTTTTATCCTGAAGAGCTCAGTGATAAAACAGGTCTGAAACAGCTCAGAATCATGTGGGAAGTTAAGTTCAGATGTTTCCATCAGGTTTGCAGCCAGTACCTTTGAGTAAAATTGAAATGTATACTTATAGTGTCAATGCCCTGCATGCACAGAGAAATCAATTTTTTTTATCTTGAAGAGCTCAGTCATAAAACAAGTCAAAAACAACTCAGAATCATGTAGGGAGTGAAATTCAGATGCAACGATCTGGTTTGCAGCAAGTACCTATGAGTGAAACTGTATTGTATGCTTCTTTTAATCTTAAAGCTCTATAGGTACTGAGAAATCAAGTTTTTTATCTTGAAGCGCTCAGTGATAGCATAGGGCTCAAACAACACAGTATCATTTGGGGAGTTATGTGCAGATGTTTCCATGAGGTTTACACTCAGTACTTTTGAGTAAAATTGAAATGTATACTTCTTTTTATGTCAAGGCATTGTATGCACTGAGAAATCAACTTTTTTATCTTGAACAGCCAAGTGATATAACAGGTCTCAAACCACTCAGAATCATATGGGGAGTTATGTTAAGATGTTTCCATCAGTTTTGCATTCAGTACTTTTGAGTAAAACTGAAATGTATACTTCTTTTAGTGCCAAAGCACTGGATGCACAGAGAAATCAACTTTTTATCTTGAATACCTAAGTGATATAACAGGTCTCAGACAACTCAGAATCATGAGAGGAGTTATGATAAGATGGTTCCATAAGGTTTGCATTTAGTACTTTTGAGTAAAATTGAAATGTATGCTTCTTTTAATGCCAAAGCACTGTATGCACTGTGAAATCAACTTTTTTTTTTATCTTGCAGAGCTCAGTGATAAAACAAGTCAAAAACAACTCAGTATCATGTGGGAAGTTAAATTCAGATGTTTCCATCAGGTTTGCAGTCAGTACTGTTGATAAAATTGAAAGCTATACTTCTTTTAATGTCAAAGCACTGCATGCACTGAGAAATCAACTTTTTTATCTTCAATAGCTCAGTGACAAAACTGGTCTCACACAACTCAGAATCCTATGGGGAGTTAGGTTCAAATGTTTCCATCAGGTGTAGATTAAGTACCTCTGTGTAAAATTGAAATGTATACTTATTTTAATGTCAATGGACTGTATGCACTGAGAAATCAACTTTTTTATCTTGAAGAGCTCAGTGATAAAACAGGTCTCAAACACCTCAGAATTAAGTTGGGAGTTAAGTTCAGATGTTTTCATCAGTATTGCTGTCTGTACTTTTAAGTAAAATTGAACTGTATTCTTTTTTTAATGACAATCCTCTGTATGCACTGAGAAATCAACTTTTATATCTAGAAGAGCTCAGTGCTCAAGCAAGTCAAAAACAACTCAGAATCATGTGGGGAGTTAAGTTCAGATGTTTCCATCAGGTTTGCAGTCAATATTGTTGAATAAAATTGAAATGTATACTTCTTTTAACGCCAATGCACTGTAAGCACTGAGAAATCAACTTTTTTATCTTGAATACCTAAGTGATATAACAGGTCTCAGACAACTCAGAATCATGAGAGGAGTTATGTTAAGATGTTTCCATAAGGTTTGGATTCAGTACTTTTGAGTAAATTTGAAATGTATACTTCTTTTAATGCCAAAGCACTGTATGCCATGAGAAATCAACTTTTTTATCTTGAATAGCTAAGTGATATAACAGGTCTCAGAGAGCTCAGAATCATGTGGGGAGTTATCTTAAGATGTTTCCATAAGGTTTGCATTCAGTAATTTTGAGTGAAATTGAAATGTATACTTCTTTTAATGCCAATGCACTGTAAGCACTGAGAAATCAACTTGGTTATCTTGAAGAACTAAGTGATGTAACAGGTCTCAAACCACTCAGAATCATAAGGGGAGTTCTGTTAAGATGTTTTCATCAGGTTTGCATTTAGTACTTTTGAGTAAAATTGAAATGTATACTTCTTTTAATGCCAAAGCAATGTAGGCACTGAGAAATCAACCATTTTATCTTGAAGAGCTCAGTGATGAAACCAGTCAAAAACTACTCGGAATCAAATGGGCTGTTAAGTTCAGACGCTTCCATCTCGTTTGCAGCAAGTACTTGTGAGTAAAATTGAAAGGAGTACTTATTTTAATGTCAAAGCACTATATGGACTGAGAAATCAACTACTTGATCTTGAAGAACTCAGTGATAAAACAGGTCTGAAACACCTCAGAATCAAATGGGGAGTTAAGTTCAGATGTTTTCATCAGGTTTGCAGTCCGTACTTTTGAGTAAAATTGAAATGTATACTTTTAATGTCAATGCACACTATGTCCTGAGAAATCAACTTTTTTATCTAGAAGAGCTCAGTGATAGAATAGGTCTGAAAGAACACAGAATCATTTGGGAAGTTATGTGCAGATGTTTCCATCAGGTTTGCACTGAGTACTTTTGAGTGAAATTGAAATGAATACTTCTTTTAATGTCAATTCACTGTAAGCACTGAGAAATTAACTTTTTTATCTTGAAGAGCTCAGTGATAAAACAGGTCTCAAACAACTCAGAATCATATGGGGAGTTTAGTTCAGATGTTTCCATCAGGTTTGCAGTCAGTACCTTTGAGTAAAATTGAAATGTATACTTCTTATAATGTCAATGCCCTGTATGCACAGAGAAATCAACTTTTTTATCCTGAGCAGCTTAGTCATAAAACAGGTCTCAAACACCTCAGAATCATGTGGGGAGTTAAAGTCAGATGTTTCCATCAGGTTTGCAGTCAGTACTTTTGAGTAAAATTGAAATGTATACTTCTTTTAATTTTAAAGCAGTGTATGCGCTGAGACATCAACTTTTTTTTATCTTGAAGAGGCCAGTGATAAAAGAGGTCAAAGACAACTCAGAATCATGTGTTGAGTTAAGTTCAGATGTCACCATCAGGTTTGGATTAAGTTCCTCTGTGCCAAATTGAAATGTATACATATTTTAATGTCAAAGCACCATATGGACTGAGAAATCAACTATTTTATCTTGAAGAACTCAGTGATAAAACAGGTCTCAAACACCTTAGAATCAAGTGGGGAGTTAAGTTCAAATGTTTTCATCAGGTTTGCAGTCCGTACTTTTGAGTAAAATTGAAATGTATACTTTTAATGTCAATGCACACTATGTCCTGAGAAATCAACTTTTTTATCTCGAAGAGCTCAGTGATAGAAAAGGTCTGAAAGAACCTAGAATCATTTGGGAAGTTATTTGCAGATGTTACCATCAGGTTTGCACTGAGTACTTTTGAGTAAAAATAAAATGTATACTTCTTTTAATGTCAATGCAGTGTTTGCACAGAGACATCAACTTTTTTATGTTGAAGAGGACAGTGATAAATGAGCTCAAAAACAACTCAGAATGCTCTGTGGAGTTCAGTTCAGATGTTTCCCTCAGGTTTGGATTACGTATCTCTGTGTAAAATTGAAATGTATACTTATTTTAATGTCAATGGACTGTATGCACTGAGAAATCAACTTTTTTTATCTTGAAGAGCTCAGTGATAAATCAGGTCTCAAACACCTTAGAATCAAGTGGGGAGTTAAATTCAGATGTTTTCATCAGGTTTGCAGTCCGTACTTTTGAGTAAAATTGAAATGTATACTTTTAATGTCAATGCACAGTATGCCCCGAGAAATCAACTTTTTTATCTCGAAGAGCTCAGTAATAGAACAGGTCTGAAAGAACCTAGAATCATTTGGGAAGTTATGTGCAGATGTTTGCATCAGGTTTGCACTGAGTACTCTTGAGTAAAAATGAAATGTATACTTCTTTTAATGTCAATGCAGTGTATGCACAGAGACATCAACTTTTTTATGTTGAAGAGGACAGTGATAAATGAGCTGAAAAACAACTCGGAATGATGTGCGGAGTTCAGTTCAGATGTTTCCATCAGGTTTGGATTAAGTATCTCTGTGTAAAATTGAAATGTATACTTATTTTAATGTCAATGGACTGTATGCACTGAGAAATATACTTCTCTCATTCTTCCTCTCACTCTCCTTTTTCTCCCTCTGTCCCTCTGAATATACCCCTTGCCCATCCTCTGGGTTCCCCCCACCCACCCTTGTCTTTCTTCCCGGACCTCCTGTCCCATGATCCTCTCGAATCCCTTTTGTCAATCACCTGTCCAGCTCTTGGCTCCATCCCTCCCCCTCCTGTCTTCTCCTATCAATTTGGATCTCCCCCACCAACTTTCAAATCTCTTACTCACTCTTCCTTCAGTTAGTCCTGATGAAGGGTCTCGGCCTGAAAGGTCGACTGCACCTCTTCCTAGAGATGCTGCCTGGCCTGCTGCGTTCACCAGCAACTTTGATGTGTGTTGCCAGAATCATATGGAGAGTTAAGTTGAGATGTTTCCATCAGGTATGCATTCAGTACCTTTGAGTAAAATTGAAATGTATACTTCTGTTAATGTCAATGCACTGTATGCACTGAGAAATCAACTTTTTTATCCTGAGCAGCTCAGTCATAAAACAGGTCTCAAACATCTCAGAATCATATGGGAAGTTAAATTCAGATGTTTCCATCAACTTTGCGGTCAGCACTTTTGAGTAAAATTGAAATGTATACTTCTTTTAATGTCAAAGCACTGTATGCACTGAGCAATCAACTTTTTTATCTTGAAGAACTCAGTGATAAAACAGGTCTCGAACACCTCAGAATCATGTGGGGATTTAAGTCAGATGTTTCCATCAGGTTTGCAGTCAGTACTTTTGAGTAAAATTGAAATATATACTTTTAATTTTAAAACAGTGTATGCACTGAGACATCAACTTTATTTCTCTTGAAGAGAACAGTGATAAAAAAGGTCAAAAACTACTCAGAATCATGTGGGGAGTTAGGTTCGGATGTCACCATCAAGTTTGGATTAAGTTCCTCTGTGCAAAATTGAAATGTATACTTATTTTAATGTCAAAGCACTATATGGACTGAGAAATCAACTACTTTATCTTGAAGAACTCAGTGATAAAGAAGGTCACCAACACCTTAGAATCAAGTGGGCAGATCAGTTCAGATGTTTTCGTCAGGTTTGCAGTCCTTACTTTTGAGTAAAATTAAAATGTATACTTCTTATAATGTCAATGCCCTGTATGCACTGAGAAATCAACTTTTTTATCCTGAGCAGCTCAGTCATAAAACAGGTCTCAAACACCTCAGGATCATGTGGGGAGTTAAATTCAGATGTTTCCATCAGGTTACAGGCAGTACTTTTGAGTAAAATTGAAATGTATACTTTTAATGTCAATGCACAGTATGCCCTGAGAAATCAACTTCTTTATCTCGAAGAGTTCAGTGATAGAACAGGTCTGAAAGAACCTAGAATCATTTGGGAAGTTATGTGCAGATGTATCCATCAGGTTTGCACTGAGTACTTTTGAGTAAAAATGAAATGAATACTTCTTTTAATGTCAATGCAGTGTATGCACAGAGACACCAACTTTTTTATGTTGAAGAGGACAGTGATAAATGAGCTTAAAAAGAACTCAGAATGATGTGCGGAGTTCAGTTCAGATGTTTCCATCATATTTGGATTAAGTATCTCTGAGTAAAATTGAAATGAAGACTTATTTTAATGTCAATTCACTGTAAGCACTGAGAAATGAACTTTTTTTATTTTGAAGAGCTCAGTGATAAAACAGGTGTCAAACAACTCAGAATCATATGGGGAGTAAAGTTCAGATGTTTCCATCAGATTTGCAGTCAGTACCTTTAAGTAAAATTGAAATGTATACTACTTATAATGTCAATGCCCTGTATGCACAGAGAAAACAATTTTTTTTTTATCTTGAAGAGCTCACTCATAAAACAAGTCAAAAACAACTCAGAATAATGTGGGGAGTTAAGTTCAGATGTTTCCTTCAGGTTTGCAGTCAGTGCTTTTGAGTAAAATTGAAATGCATACTTCTTATAATGTCAATGCCCTGTATGCTCTGAGAAATCAACTTTTTTATCTTGAAGAGCTCAGTGATGAAACAGGTCTCAAACAACTCAGAATCAAGTGGGGAGTTAAGTTCAGATGTTTTCGTCAGGTTTGCAGTCGGTAATTTTGAGTAAAATTGAAATGTATACCTTTAATGTCAATGCACAGTATGCGCTGAGAAATCAACTTTTTTATCTCGAAGAGCTCAGTGATAGAACACGTCTGAAAGAACCTAGGAAGAGGACAGTGATAAAAGAGTTCAAAAACTACTCAGAATCATGTGGGGAGTGAAGTTCAGATGTCACCATCAGGTTTGCACTCAGTACTTTTGAGTAAAATTGAAAGGTATTCTTCTGTTAATGTCAATGCACTGTATGCACTGAGACATCAACTTTTTTATGTTGAAGAGGGCAGTGATAAACGAGCTCAAAAACAACTCAGAATGATGTGCAGAGTTCAGTTCAGATGTTTCTATCAGGTTTGGATTAAGTATCTCTGTGTAAAATTGAAACGTATACTTATTTTAATGTCAATGGACTGTATGCACATAGAAATCAACTTCTCTCATTCTTTCTCCTACTCTCCTTTTTCTCCCTCTGTCCTTCTGAATACACCCCTTGCCCATCCTCTGGGTTCTCCCCCCCCCCCCCGGTCTTTCTTCCCGGACCTCCTGTCCCATGATCCTCTCGTATCCCTTTTGCTAATCATCTGTCCAGCTCTTGGCTCCATCCCTCCCCCTCCTGTCTTCTCCTATCATTTTGGATCTCCTCCTCCCCCTCCAACTTTCAAATCTCTTACTCACTCTTCCTTCAGTTAGTCCTGATGAAGGGTCGCAGCCTGAAACGTGGACTGCACCTCTTCCTAGTGATGCTGCCTGGCCTGCTGCGTTCACCAGCCACTTTGATGTGTGTTGCCAGAATCATATGGGGAGTTAAGTTGAGATGTTTCCATCAGTACTTTTGAGTAAAATTGAAATGTATACTTCTGTTAATGTCAATGCACTGTATGCACTGAGAAATCAACTTTTTTATCCTGAGCAGCTCAGTCATAAAACAAGTCTCAAACACCTCAGAATCATATGGGGAGTTAAATTCAGCTCTTTCCATCAACTTTGCAGTCAGCACTTCTGAGTAAAATTGAAATGTATACTTTTTTTAATGTCAAAGCACTGTATGCACTGAGCAATCAACTTTTTTATCTTGAAGAACTCATTGATAAAAGAGGTCAAAAACAACTCAGAATCATGTGGGGAGTTAAGTTCAGATGTCACTATCAGGTTTGGATTAAGTTCCTCTGTGCAAAATTGAAATGTATACTTGTTTTAATGTCAAAGCACAGTATGCCGTGAGAAATCAACTTTTTTATCTCGAAGAGCTCAGTGATAGAACAGGTCTGAAAGAACCTAGAATCAAGTGGGGAGTTAAGTTCAGATGTTTTCATCAGGATTGCAGTCTGTACTTTTGAGTAAAATTGAAATGTATACTTCTTTTAATGTATGCACTGAGAAATCAACTTTTTTAGGTAGAAGAGCTCAGTGATCAAACAGGACAAAAACAACACAGAATCATATGGGGAGTTAAGTTGAGATGTTTCCATTAGGTTTGCACTCAGTACTTTTGAGTAAAATTGAAATGTATTCTTCTGTTAATGTCAATGCACTGTGTGCACTGAGACATCAACTTTCTAATGTTGAAGAAGGCAGTGATAAATGAGTTCAAAAACAACTCAGAATGATGTGCGGAGTTCAGTTCAGATGTTTCCATCAGGATTGGATTAAGTATCCCTGTGTAAAATTGAAACGTATACTTATTTTAATGTCAATGGACTGTATGCACTGAGAAATCAACTCTTTTATCTTGAAGAGCTCAGTGATAAATCAGGTCTCAAACAACTAAGAATCATGTGGGGAGTTAAATTCAGACGTTTCCATCAGGTTGCAGTTAGTACCTTTGAGTAAAATTGAAATATATATTTCTTTTAATGTCAAAGCACTATATGCACTGAGAAATCAACTTTTTTATCTTGAAAAACTCAGTGATAAAACAGGTCTGAAACACCTCAGAATCAAGTGGGGAGTTAAGTTCAAATATTTTCATCAGGATTGCAGTCTGTACTTTTGAGTAAAATTGAAATGTATACTTCTTTTAATGTCAATGGACTGTATGCACTGAGGAATCAACTCTTTTATCTTGAAGAGCTCAGTGATAAATCAGGTCTCAAACAACTCAGAATCATGTGGGGAATTAAATTCAGACGTTTCCATCAGGGTGCAGTTAGTACCTTTGAGTAAAATTGAAATATATACTTCTTTTAATGTCAAAGCAGTGTATGCACAGGGACATCGACTTTTTTATGTTGAAGAGGACAGTGATAAATGAGCTCAAAAACAACTCAGAATGATGTGCAGAGTTCAGTTCAGATGTTTCCATCAGGTTTGGATTAAGTATCTCTGTGTAAAATTGAAATGTATACTTATTTTAATGTCAATGGACTGTATGCACATAGAAATCAACTTCTCTCATTCTTTCTCTCACTCTCCTTTTTCTCCCTCTGTCCCTCTGAATATACCCCTTGCCCATCCTCTGGGTTCTCCCCCACCCCCGCCTTTCTTCCCAGACCTCCTGTCCCATGATCCTCTTGTATCCCTTTTGCTAATCACCTGTCCAGCTCTTGGCTCCATCCCTCCCCCTCCTGTCTTCTCCTATCATTTTGGATCTCCCCCTCCCCCTCCAACTTTCAAATCTCTTACTCACTCTTCCTTCACTTAGTCCTGACGAAAGGTCGCAGCCTGAAACGTGGACTGCACCTCTTCCTAGTGATGCTGCCTGGCCTGCTGCGTTCACCAGCAACTTTGATGTGTGTTGCCAGAATCATATGGGGAGTTAAGTTGAGATGTTTCCATCAGGTATGCATTCAGTACTTTTGAGTAAAATTGAAATGTATACTTCTGTTAATGTCAATGCAGTGTATGCACTGAGAAATCAACTTTTTTATGTTGAAGAGGACAGTGATAAATGAGCTCAAAAACAACTCAGAATGATGTGCGGAGTTCAGTTCAGATGGTTCCCTCAGGTTTGGATTACGTATCTCTGTGTAAAATTGAAATGTATACTTCTGTTAATGTCAATGCACTGTATGCACTGAGAAATCACTTTTTTATCCTGAGCAGCTCAGTCATAAAATATGTCTCAAACAGCTCAGAATCATATGGGGACTTAAATTCAGATGCTTCGATCAACTTTGCAGTCAGTACTTTTGAGTAAAATTGAAATGTATACTTCTTTTAATTTTAAAGCAGTGTATGCACTGAGACATCAACTTATTTAACTTGAAGAGGACAGTGATAAAAGAGGTAAAAAAAAACTCAGAATCATGTGGGGAATTAAGTTCAGATGTCACCATCAGGTTTGGATTAAGTTCCTCTGTGCAAAATTGAAATGTATACTTATTTTCATGTCAAAGCACTATATGCACTGAGAAATCAACTACTTTATCTTG
This sequence comes from Mobula hypostoma, assembly GCF_963921235.1. NCBI lineage: Eukaryota > Metazoa > Chordata > Chondrichthyes > Myliobatiformes > Myliobatidae > Mobula > Mobula hypostoma. The sequence goes on along the minus strand of NC_086112.1, from coordinate 71,047,257 downwards.
AAGAACTCATTGATAAAACAGGTCTCAAACACCTTAGAATCAAGTGGGGAGTTAAGTTCAGATGGTTTCATCAGGTTTGCAGTCCATACTTTTGAGTAAAATTGAAATGTATACTTTTAATGTCAATGCACAGTATGCCCTGAGAAATCAACTTTTTTTATCTTGAAGAGCTCAGTAATAGAACAAGTCTGAAGGAACCCAGAATCATTTGGCAAGTTATGTGCAGATGTTTCCATCAGGTTTGCACTGAGTACTTTTGAGTGAAATTGAAATGAATACTTCTTTTAATGTCAATGCACTGTAAGCACTGAGAAATCAATTTTTTTTTATCTTGAAGAGCTCACTCATAAAACAAATCAAAAAGAACTCAGAATCATGTGGGGAGTTAAGTTCAGATGTTTCCTTTAGGTTTGCAGTCAGTGCTTTTGAGTAAAATTGAAATGTGTACTTCTTTTAATGCCAAAGCACTATATGTACTGAGAAATCAACTTTTTTTATCTTGAATAGCTAAGTGATATAACAGGTCTCAGACAACTCAGAATCATGAGAGGAGTTACGTTAAGATGTTTCCATAAGGTTTGCAGTCAGTACTTTTGAGTAAAATTGAAATGTATACTTTTAATTTTAAAACAGTGTATGCACTGAGACATCAACTTTATTTATCTTGAAGAGGACAGTGATAAAAGAGTTCAAAAACTACTCAGAATCATGTGGGGAGTGAAGTTCAGATGTCACCATCAGGTTTGGATTCTTTGAGTTCCTCTGTGCAAAATTGAAATGTATACTTATTTTCATGTCAAAGCACTATATGCACTGAGAAATCAACTACTTTATCTTGAAGGACTCATTGATAAAACAGGTCTCAAACACCTTAGAATCAAGTGGGGAGTTAAGTTCAGATGGTTTCATCAGGTTTGCAGTCCATACTTTTAGAAACATAGAAACATAGAAACATAGAAAATAGGTGCAGGAGTAGGCCATTCGGCCCTTCGAGCCTGCACCGCCATTTATTATGATCATGGCTGATCATCCAACTCAGAACCCAGCCTTCCCTCCATACCCCCTGACCCCTGTAGCCACAAGGGCCATATCTAACTTCCTTTTAAACATAGCTAATGAACTGGCCTCAACAGTTTGCTGTGGCAGAGAATTCCACAGATTCACCACTCTCTGTGTGAAGAAGTTTTTCCTAACCTCGGTCCTAAAAGGCTTCCCCTCTATCCTCAAACTGTGACCCCTCGTTCTAGACCTCCCCAACATCGGGAACAATCTTCCTGCATCTAGCCTGTCCAATCCCTTTAGGATCTTATACGTTTCAATCAGATCCCCCCTCAATCTTCTAAATTCCAACGAGTACAAGCCCAGTTCATCCAGTCTTTCTTCATATGAAAGACCTGCCATCCCAGGAATCAATCTGGTGAACCTTCTTTGTACTCCCTCTATGGCAAAGATGTCTTTCCTCAGATTAGGGGACCAAAACTGCACACAATACTCCAGGTGTGGTCTCACCAAGGCCTTGTACAACTGCAGTAGTACCTCCCTGCTCCTGTACTCGAATCCTCTCGCTATAAATGCCAGCATACCGTTCGCCTTTTTCACCGCCTGCTGTACCTGCATGCCCACTTTCAATGACTGGTGTATAATGACACCCAGGTCTCGTTGCACCTCCCCTTTTCCTAATCGGCCACCATTCAGATAATAATCTGTTTTCCTATTTTTGCCACCAAAGTGGATAACTTCACATTTATCCACATTAAATTGCATCTGCCTCACATTTATCCACATTAAATTGCATCTGAGTAAAATTGAAATGTATACTTTTAATGTCAATGCACAGTATGCCCTGAGAAATCAACTTTTTTTATCTTGAAGAGCTCAGTAATAGAACAAGTCTGAAGGAACCCAGAATCATTTGGCAAGTTATGTGCAGATGTTTCCATCAGGTTTGCACTGAGTACTTTTGAGTGAAATTGAAATGAATACTTCTTTTAATGTCAATGCACTGTAAGCACTGAGAAATCAATTTTTTTTTATCTTGAAGAGCTCACTCATAAAACAAATCAAAAAGAACTCAGAATCATGTGGGGAGTTAAGTTCAGATGTTTCCTTCAGGTTTGCAGTCAGTGCTTTTGAGTAAAATTGAAATGTGTACTTCTTTTAATGCCAAAGCACTATATGTACTGAGAAATCAACTTTTTTTATCTTGAATAGCTAAGTGATATAACAGGTCTCAGACAACTCAGAATCATGAGAGGAATACGTTAAGATGTTTCCATAAGGTTTGCAGTCAGTACTTTTGAGTAAAATTGAAATGTATACTTTTAATTTTAAAACAGTGTATGCACTGAGACATCAACTTTATTTATCTTGAAGAGGACAGTGATAAAAGAGTTCAAAAACTACTCAGAATCATGTGGGGAGTGAAGTTCAGATGTCACCATCAGGTTTGGATTCTTTGAGTTCCTCTGTGCAAAATTGAAATGTATACTTATTTTCATGTCAAAGCACTATATGCACTGAGAAATCAACTACTTTATCTTGAAGGACTCATTGATAAAACAGGTCTCAAACACCTTAGAATCAAGTGGGGAGTTAAGTTCAGATTTTTTCATCAGGTTTGCAGTCCATACTTTTGAGTAAAATTGAAATGTATACTTTTAATGTCAATGCACAGTATGCCCTGAGAAATCAACTTTTTTATCTTGAAGAGCTCAGTGATAGAACAAGTCTGAAGGAACCCAGAATCATTTGGCAAGTTATGTGCAGATGTTTCCATCAGGTTTGCACTGAGTACTTTTGATTGAAATTGAAATGAATACTTCTTTTAATGTCAATGCACTGTAAGCACTGAGAAATGAACTTCTTTATCTTGAAGAGATCAGTGTTAAAACAGGTCTCAAACAACGCAGAATCATATGGGGAGTTAAGTTTAGATGTTTCCATCAGGTTTGCAGTCAGTACCTTTGAGTAAAATTGAAATGTATACATCTTATAATGTCAATGCCCTGTATGCACAGAGAAAACAATTTTTTTTTATCTGGAAGAGCTCACTCATAAAACAAGTCAAAAAGAACTCAGAATCATGTGGGGAGTTAAGTTCAGATGTTTCCTTCAGGTTTGCAGTGAGTGCTCTTGAGTAAAATTGAAATGTGTACTTCTTTTAATGCCAAAGCACTGTATGTACCGAGAAATCAACTTTTTTATCTTGAATAGCTAAGTGATATAACAGGTCTCAGACAACTCAGAATCATGAGAGGAGTTACGTTAAGATGTTTCCATAAGGTTTGCAGTCAGTACTTTTGAGTAAAATTGAAATGTACACTTCTTATACTGGCAATGCACTCTACGGACTGAGAAATCAACTTTTTTATCTTGAAGAGCTCAATGATATAACAGGTCAAATACTAGTCAAAATTATAAGGGCAGTTAAGTTTAGATGGTTCCATCTGGTTTGCAGCAATTACCTGTGAGTGAAATTGAAATGTATAGTTCTTTTAATGTCAAAGCAGTGTATGCACTGAGACATCAACTTTTTTTAATCTTGAATAGGATAGTGATAAAAGAGGTCAAGAACAACTCAGAATCATGTGGGGAGTTATGTTCAGATGTTACCATCAGGTTTGGATTAAGTACCTCTGTGCAAATTTGAAATGTATACTTATTTTAATGTCAAAGCCCTACCTGCACTGAGAAATCAACTATTTTATCTTGAAGAACTCAGTGATAAAACTCATCTCAAGTACCTTAGAATCAAGTGGGGAGTTAAGTTCAGATGTTTTCATCAGGTTTGCAGTCCGTACTTTTGAGTAAAATTGAAATGTATACTTTTAATGTCAATTCACAGTATGCCCTAAGAAATCAACTTCTTTATCTTGAAGAGCTCAGTGATAGAACAGGTCTGAAAGAACACAGAATCATCTGGGAAGTTATGTGCAGATGTTTCCATCAGGTACTTTCTCACCTTCCATCATTTCGCACGCTGCTGTCAGGGCTTTGACTTCCACTAATTGGGCAGAACATGGTTGGGGGCAAGCTTCCATTCTAATAGTCTTAAAGCTTGTCTGATCGTGCTGCACTACTGAGAAACCTGCATAATTTCCATCATAATCCCTATAACAGGGGCCATCTACAAATGAAACCTTTTTATCTTCCTCTTCTAGTGGTTCGGAATGTAATTCTGCTCTTAATTTGGCAAATGCCATTGTTTCCCTTAGACAATCATGGGATGCTCCTTCATGACCCAAGGAGACATAATCAGCTATGTTACTGGTAGTACATCTCTGTATAGTTATATCTGGAAATGTCAATAACATCTGATATGCTGCTATTCTGGCTGATGTCAACACGAATTTACCTCTTTCCAGTAATTCTGTTTCCTTGTGATGTGTGTACAGGATCACAGGGTCCCCATAATCACGGATGATGCCTTTTCATAGGCATAGTATAATGCCGCTAGTCCCTGATAACAGGGTGGGTATCCCTGAGCCACTTCATCCAATTTCGCACTACAGTATGCTATTGGTTGCTTTGCTTTTCCTGTGCCCGTCGCTTGTGTTAGAACCGCTGCGACATAGCCTTCCTGCCAGTTGGATACATAAAAATGAAAGTCCTTCTCATTGTCAGACAAAGCTAATGCTGGGGCTGACTGCAATTCCTGTTTAATAGCATTAAACGCTATTTCTGCCTCCCTTGTTATCACTGGGTAATGTCCCTTCCCACCTGGGTTCTCTGGGCACCCCTAGCATCTTGCATAAGGGTTCATGAGTCTGCCTGAGCCTGTGGGGGCTGGTCCTTGGCTAACCTACGGTTCCCTTCTCATCGGTCCCTGCTGGTACGTAGCAACACACATCAAAGTTGCTGGTGAACGCAGCAGGCCAGGCAGCATCTCTAGGAAGAGGTACAGTCGACGTTTCAGGCTAAGACCCTTCGTCAGGACTAACTGAAGAAAGAGCTAGTAAGAGATTTAAAAGTGGGAGGGGGAGGGGGAGATCCAAAATGATAGGAGAAGGCAGGATGGGGAGGGATGGAGCCAAGAGCTGGACAGGTCTTGGCTGGTAAGTGCTGGTACGTGACGGGCCATGACCTGAGCGGACAGTCTCTTCTCATGTGTCCTGGCTGGTTACACCCCCAGCACAGTCTCTCTATCTCTCTCTCCCCTTGTCTCCTCACTGGCCCTCTTTGTCCATAACCTCTGGGCTGCTGTTTAAATTTACTCTGTTCCTGATAGGGCATTTGTGGGAATGCTCCTCCAAAGACGTTTATTATTGGCATGGGGTTTTCTGGCCCCTGTCTGACAGCGCGACGGTTCCTCCATACAGTGTGTTTCATTCATTTCAACTGTTGCACTCAAATCAGGTGCTACTGGCAGCATCTTTTTCCCCCTTCTCTTTTTCCTTCTTTTTGAGTTCTTCAGGGTGCATTTGCATTAGCTTTCTTTGCACCTCTTCCTGCTGCTCAATCAGCTTCCGTTTGTCTTTCTGATATTTCTTAACCGCATGGACTACATGGTCTTTAATTTCTTATGAGTTCATTAACATCAGTCCGACCACTTCCTCCAGTTTAGATTTAACTTGCGGAGGTATTGCGTCCAAAACGGTGGTTCGGAACAGTATGGTCATAAACGGGTTGCCTTCCACTTCTTGCTCAGTCTCCAGTCTCCACCTTTCCAACTGATTTTCTACATAGGCTGCTGGATTCTCAGTGTCCCCAGCGGATCCCCTTTCAAAGCTTTGGGATCCACTTTGGGTGGGCAAAGCTTCCTGAGGGCCTGCCATACCTTCTTATATGTCTCAATCAGATCCCCCCTCAATCTCCTTAATTCCGGCGTGTACAAGCCCAGTCTCTCTAACCTCTCTGCGTAAGACAGTCTGGACATCCCAGGAATTAACCTAGTGAACCTATGCTGCACCTCCTCCACAGCCAGGATGTCCTTCCTTAACCCTGGAGACCAAAACTGCACACAATACTCTAGGTGTGGTCTCACCAGGGCCCTGTACAAATGCAAAAGGATTTCCTTGCTGTTGTACTCCATTCCCTTTGTAATAAAGGCCAACATTCCATTAGCCTTCTTCACTGCCTGCTGCACTTGCTCATTCACCTTCAGAGACTGATGAACAAGTACTCCTAGATCTCTTTGCATTTCTCCCTTACCTAACTCCACACCGTTCAGATAATAATCTGCCTTCCTGTTCTCGCTCCCAAAGTGAATAACCTCACACTTATTCATATTAAACGCCATCTGCCAAGTTTCTGCCCACTCACCCAGCCTATCCAAGTCACCTTGAATTCTCCCAACATCCTCATCACATGTCACACTGCCACCCAGCTTAGTATAATCAGCAAACTTGCTGATGTTATTCACAATGCCTTCCTCTAAATCATTGACGTAAATCGTAAACAACTGTGGTCCCAATACCGAGCCCTGTGGCACCCCACTAGTCACCACTTGCCATTCCGAGAAACACCCATTCACTGCTACCCTTTGCTTTCTATCTGCCAACCAGTTTTCTATCCATGTCAATATCCTCCCCCCAATGCCATGAGCTCTGATTTTACCCACCAATCTCCTATGTGGTACCTTATCGAATGCCTTCTGAAAGTCAAGGTACACCACATCCACTGGATCTCCCACGTTTATCTTCCTGGTTACATCCTCGAAAAACTCTAATAGATTAGTCAAGCATGATTTGCCCTTGGTAAATCCATGCTGGCTCGGCCCAATCCTATCACTGCTATCAAGATATGCCGCTATTTCATCTTTACTAATGGACTCTAGCATCTTCCCCACTACTGATGTTAGGCTAACAGGGCGATAGTTCTCTGTTTTCTCCCTCCCTCCTTTCTTAAAAAGTGGGATAACATTAGCCATTCGCCAATCCTCAGGAACTGATCCTGAATCTAAGGAACATTGGAAAATGATCACCAATGCATCCGCAATTTCCAGAGCCACCTCCTTTAGTACCCTAGGATGCAGACCATCTGGACCTGGAGATTTGTTAGTCCTCAGTCCCATCAGTCTACTCATCACCGTTTCCTTCCTAATGTCAATCTGTTTCAATTCCTCTGTTACCCTATGTCCTTGGCCCATCCATACATCTGGGAGATTGCTTGTGTCTTCCCTAGTGAAGACAGATCCAAAGTACTTATTACATTCGTCTGCCATTTCTCTGTTTCCCATAACAATTTCTCCCAATTCATTCTTCAAGGGCCCAACATTGTTCTTAACTATCTTCCTTCTCTTCACACACTGAGAAAAACTTTTGCTATCCTCCTTTATATTCCTAGCTAGCTTGCGTTCATATCTCATTTTTTCTCCCTGTATTGCCTTTCTAGTTAAGTTCTGTTGCTCCTTAAAAATTTCCCAATCATCCATCTTCCCACTCACCTTAGCTCTGTTATACTTCTTTTTTAATGCTGTGCTATTTCTGACTTCCTTGTCAACCACTGTGGCCACTTTCCCCCCTTTGAATCCTTCCTTCTCAGGGGGATGAACTGATTTTGCACCTTGTGCATTATTCCCAAGAATACCTGCCATTGCTGTTCCACTGTCTTTTCTGCTAGGATATCCCACCAGTCAACTTTGGCCAGCTCCTCCCTCATGGCTCCATAGTCTCCTTTGTTCAACTGCAATACTGACACTTCTGATCTGCCCTTATCCCTCTCAACTTGCAGATAAAAACTTATCATATTATGGTCACTACCTCCTAATGGCTCCTTTACTTCAAGATCACTTATCAAATCCTGTTCATTGCACAACACTAAATCCAGAATAGCCTTATCCCTGGTTGGCTCTCGTACAAGCTGCTCCAAAAATGCATCCCGTAGGCACTCTACAAACTCCCTATCCTAGGGTCCAGTACCAATCTGATTTTCCCAGTTCACCTGCATGTTGAAATCCCCCATAACTACTACGACATTTCCTTTGCCACATGCCATTGTTAACTCCCTATTCAACTTGCACTCAATATCCATGCTACTGTTTGGGGGCCTGTAGATAACACCTATTAGGGTCTTTTTGCCCTTACTGTTCCTCAGTTCTATCCACACTGATTCTACTTCTCCTGATTCTATGTCCCCCCTTGCAAGGGACTGAATCTCATTCCTCACCAACAGGGCCACACCACCCCCTCTGCCCATCTTTCTGTCCCTTCAATAGCACGTATACCCTTGTACATTCAATTCCCAGGTCTGATCCCCCTGCAGCCATGTCTCCGTTATCCCAACAACATCATAGTTACTCATTTGCACCTGAGCTTCAAGCTCATCCGCCTTATTTCTGACACTTCGTGCATTCAGATATAGAATTTTTAACCCATTTCTCCTCTCTCTGTTTAAATTGCTGCCTATTGTGCATAACCCAGCTCCCCGAACTCTCACCGGGCTATACGCCCCTTGAATTTTGTTGTCCTTCTTAAATTTACTTACTCTTTCTGCACATTTAACTCCATGCTCCGTCACCCGACTCCTCAGTATCCCAGACTTTAATCTTTCCCCCCAGTTCTAGTTCTCCTGATAATACTGTTTAAGCGTCTCCTTCTCGTAATAAGGGGGAGGGGTTTCTACATTTCTCAGGTCTGGGTATAGAGTCGGCTCCTTATTCTGTTTCTCCTGTGGTTTACCAGACTGCTTTTCTTGTTTCTCAGTGTCTTCTTTACTTGCTACTGATATTCTTCCTTTCTTTCTCAATCTTTGTTCCTCCATCCTAAAGAGTTTTAACACTTCTATCTCCTTTTTTTTCTCTCTTTTCTTGGATTTATCTCTTGGTTTGTAATTTTTAATCAGCGCCTCCATTTCCTCACATAAACTTACATCAAATGTTCCTTCTTTCGGCCACTTCGTGACCATTTTTCCCATTTTTCTGAAATTTCCGCGATCTTACCTTGACACACCAGGAAAATTTTACTCAATATTTCCTCTGCTGTTGCTTTCCCTGTCATGTTATTCTTCCCCTTTTTAAGGTATTCTTAACGTCTCACACCTCGGTAATACTATTTTCTGTAACCTATTTCTCTATCTAGCCTTATGGTTTCTTCTCACCCGCGTCTAAACTATCTACTTAAGCTATCCTTATCTTCGATTCTGTTCTGCCCGTGCAGACCCCTTTCTCGGGTAGTATCCGCAGAACTTTCTTTTTGCACCTCGTCTATTCAGACCTTTAACTTTTCTTAAAGCGGTACTCACAAGGATTTTCTCTTTTGCACCTCACCTATTCAGACCCTTACTTTTCTTAAGGCGGTATTCACGAGGATCTTCTCTTTTCTTTCTTTCTTTCCCTGCCCATTCAGACCTTCGTCTCGTATGAAGCGGTATCCACAGGGACTTACCAACACCACGTGGAATTTTTCTTACTTAACTTCTCGTTACCTTATTCATACTCACCCCCCTCACTGCAGTGTTCTTGATTAATCCTCCTAGCCTCCTTTTAACCCTCAATTCTGCCAGATTCTTTGAATCGGAGAGACCCTTCGGCAGTTGTTTCACACTTCTGAGTCCCCGAGATCTCCCCAAAAACCAACAGAATTCTTTGTCCAAATTGTCACTAAAATGCGCTTACCTTTCTTTGGGTGCACCCTGAATTCTGTTAACTCTGTGGAGGTTCCCCAGGGACCGGGAAGCGCCCTCAATCTGCCATTTCTCTTCTTCCATGGGTCTCTTCCCGATCTTGCCTGACTACGCCAGTTTTGTCATCGTTTTACAAATGACAAGGAAGCGCCGAAGATTCTCCAAGAAATTTTAAACTTTAATTTGCAAATCAAAGCTGAGACAGACAGTGGGCTAGGCTCTGTAGGTCTGCCACTGAATGCCCGCCTGTCTATTTCACACAGCAATTTTTTATAGGCCTCCTTCTGGGTTAACTGTATTAGCATATCGCTGTAAGTTTTACTCTAGCTAATAAATCAGTTACTCTTATCTCTCTTACTTGGCTACATTCATTTTTCTCAAGGGGTCAAAAGTACACAGGTTTCATTCTAACTAATGAATCAATGCTTAAATGTGAAATACCATAGTAATCCCTACACACTCAATAACAGACACTTAATGCATAGTAAAGGCATGGTCAACATCTGAATAAACACTTGATGCGCAATAAAAGCACACTTAAATAAACACTTAGAAAACAGAGTGCTACAATGTTTTCCAATATCATCCTCAGTCAGCAGGCCTAGTGGAAAGGATGGACGGAAAAATGAATTTAGCAAAATGTGTGAGGAAAGTGGATTAAAGTGGAAACAGGTGCTGCTTTTGGTTCTGATGACTATTCAAGCCATTGCTAATAGAACCATTGGCTTGTCCAGACATTAAATCATAATGGGATGGTACTTTCTCCTGCCATCGGATGTGCCACTGGGAGTTAAGCAGTTAGATGTACATAACTGGGATAAGAGTATTCCGGACTATTATATTGCCCTAAAAGACATGACCAAATATTGACGGGTAAAGGAAGCCTAGCAATCATTAGCAAATGCTAAGTGCCTCGACATAGAGCCTGGGGATCATGTGGTGGTGCAGACACTTAAAAGAAAGGATTGCTTGGAACCTCGATTTGAAAGACCATCTAGATATTGCCGGTCACTAACACATCTATTAGGGTAAGAGAAAAAGCTGCCGTGGATTCACGCTTCTCACTGTAAGAAGATACCTAATGATGCAAAAAATAAACTTTATAAAACTGCTGAGAGTCTAATGATGGCGGCTGCCCTCGTCCTTTCTCTGACAGGTGTAACTGCCACAAACACTGTCTTATGAATAACTTACGAATGTGCAAATAGAACCAGTGTCCCAAACTGCATGGGATGTCCTGGCCCTTTTTACCCATGCCCTTTAATGGAACAGAGATGAACTGTTATTTTAACTGTTATTTTTCTGCCTCTGTGCCCTGGACATGTTGGTACAATGGTGATGGGACTCAGAAACATTCCTCTCCTTATATCTCTGGGGGAAGATGAGGATTTAAATTTGGACACAAGTGTTTTAAAGGATAGTATATATCTCAGTAAGGCAATGCTAACTGCAAAGTAAAAGGACATGGTATTGTCCCTGGGGAAGGTAACATTTGCCTGGGGAACTGGCAAGGCAGCTCGGGGGCCGATTAACATGACATCAGTATTGCAAAAGTTAGCAAATAAAACTGTATGTGCTCTCAATCAAACATAACAACCAATACCTAAATCATTGGCAGAATTGGCAGTGGTCCATAAAGTAGCATTGCAAATTTTAATGGCTTTGGACTTTGTTTTATCCAAGAAAGGAGGCACATGTGTGCCCTGATTGGACAAGAATGTTGTATTTACATGCCAGTTGAATCCGAAGACATAACTTACTTTGCAAATTATATCTGAGAGCCCACCGAAAAGGTTAAGTGGGAGATCAATTTCACAATAATAACACTCCAGGAAGAGGACAGTGGGTGACTATCCTACATTACAGTATAATCATCGGTATCATAATAGAGCTCTTCAATTGCAATTTTTGGGTAGTATAGTAGGGCCAAATATATCTGTAACCCTGATGTCTTCATGAATTTTTAACTTTCATAAACTGTAATGGAACCTGTGAGATCCCAGGGTGCTTTGCCGGTTTGGGTGGGAGACTTCCACGTCTATGTGTGTGTTTTACGATAGGAAGCTGTGTGTGTTTTTTTTATATAACATGAGATTGGTTTTACGGCTGGGGAGGGGGGGTATGTTTTGACAACAGAGATAAACAAGACAGGCCTCATAAAAGACAAATGTCAGAACCAGATAAGAAAGAAGATAACAGAGGAATGTTGTTGTGGAATGGAAAGGAAAGGTATGTCACATCCGGAGTTTCTCCGGTTAGTGGACGATTTTCCCTCCACGCCTCTCTAACATAGTGGGGCAAGTTACAGCAGTGGTTTGCCATTGCCTTCTGCTGGGTGAGTCTCCAAGGAGATCACCAGCTTGTAACCCAGCACAGATGGAAAATGTGCAGGGGAGCTGGCTGGCTGGATTCGAACCCAGGACCTTTCACCCCAAAGTCCAACACTTATGCCACTATGCCACCAGCCGGGTTGTTGTGGAATGAAACAACCTAATTTTTTTTGGTAAAATGTATAAAAGTGCTTTATTTGAAGTATAAGATTGAAGCTATTTTCCAGACATGTCACAAGAGAGAACTTCCCTTGCAAGTAAAATAATAAATGTACCTATAATTCGATGCACTGTGAATTTGTTATCAAAGTTGCTGGTGAACGCAGCAGGCCAGGCAGCATCAGGAAGCACCAGGAAGAGGTACAGTTGACGTTTCGGGCTGAGACAACTTCATCAGGACTAACTGAAAGAAGAGCTAGTAAGAGATTTGAAAGTGGGAGGGGGAGGGGGAGATCCAAAGTGATAGGAGAAGACAGGAGGGGGAGGGATGGAGCCAAGAGCTGGACAGTTGATTGGCAAAAGGGATATGAGAGGATCATGGGACAGGAGGCTCAGGGAGAAAGAAAAAGGGGAGGGGAGAAAACCCCAGAGGATGGGCAAGGGATATAGTGAGAGGGACAGAGGGAGAAAGAGGAGAGAGAGAGAAAGAATGTGTGTATGTAAATAAATAACGGATGGGGTACGAGGGGGAAGTGGGGCATTAGCGGAAGGTTGAGAAGTCAATGTTCATGCCATCAGGTTGGAGGCTACCCAGACAGAATATAAGCTGTTGTTCCTCCAACCTGAGTGTATCCTCCGCAACTTCCGCCACCTTCAACAGGACCCCACCACTAAGCACATCTTTCCCTCTCCACCCCTCTCCACTTTCTGCAGGGAGCAGTCCCTCCACGACTCCTTGGTCCACATGTCCCTCCCCACAGATCTCCCACCTGGCACTTAACCCTGTAAGCGCAAGTGCTACACCTGTCCCTACACCTCCTCTCTTGCCACTATTCAGGGCCCCAAACAGTCCTTCCAAGTGAGGCAACACTTCACTTGTGAATCTGTTGGGGTCATCTATTGCATCCGGTGCTCCTGGTGCAGCAACCTCTACATCGGTGAAACCCGACGCAGATTGGGGGACCGCTTCATCGAGCATCTCCGCTCCGTCCGCCTGAACAGACAGGATCTCCCAGAAGCTACCCACTTCAACTCTGCTTCCCACTCCCATTCAGATATGTCCATACATGGCCTCCTCTACTGCCATGATGAGGCTGAACTCAGGTTGCAGGAGCAACACCTCATATACTGACTAGGTAGTCTCCAGCTCCTTGGTATGAACATTGTGTTTTTTGCCCTATTCTTTCTTCACCTTTCCTGCCTATCACCTCCCTGCCTCCCCTCCCCCACCCCTTCATCTTTCCCCTTACTGGTTTTTCACCTGGAACCTACCAGCCTTCTCCTTCCCACCCTCCCCCCACCTTCTTTATAGGGCCTCTGCCCCTTCCCTCTACAGTCCTGATGAAGGGTTCCGGCCCGAAAAGTCGAGCGATCTTTTCCACGGATGCTGCCTGACCTGCTGAGGTCCTCCAGCGTGTTGTGAGTGTTGCTTTGACCCCAGCATCTGCAGATTATTTTGTGTTTATGAAAGGTAACAGCAGGACAATTGTATAATTGCAATGTATCTACAATACTTCCTTTGAATTGCATCTAGTTTTCAAACACCCCCTTCTTCGTACCCACACTCCAGACACCCAAAAGGAATGTTAATGACTGATTCCAGGCTGCATTCATGAATATGCAGACATCTGAGGTCTAATTGCTCTGAGCTGTGTTTTAAATTCAATCTGCAATCCACATTCAGATCTGAAGATTGGTTGCTGGTGAAATTAATATTTGCTTTATACCCTGACTTCAGAATATGCCCTAACAATGGGCAGAGCAGTTGCCGTAACTAACTGTGATGCATCAAGATAGGATTCTTCTTATGATATATTGACAAAATTGGTAAGGGTCGACGGGGACATGACAAATATTGTCAGAATCTGGAGGAAATAGAGATGTTGGTAAGCTTTCTTGGCTATGATGTCTATGTAGTTTGACCAGGACAGTGATGTTCACTGCTAGGAACTTCAAGCATTCAACCCCCTCAACCCTAACATCATTGAAGAAGACAGGTATATTTGCACTACCCCCTACCTAAAGCCAAAGACCAAGTCTTCATTTGCTTTGCTGACATGAGGGAAAAGTTGTTGCCTTGACATCCTGCTACTAAGATCTCTGTCTAGCTCCAAGTTCCTGAGTGTCAACATCTCTGAATATCTACCGTGCTCACCAGCCCCAACATCTTGGAAAGGCGATGTCTCAAGGAGGCAGCATCCATCACGAGGACCCTCGCCATCCAGGACATGCCCTCTTCTCGTTGCTACCATTATGGAGGAGGTTGAGGAGTCTGAAACCACACACCTAACATTTTAGGAAGTTTCCTCCCTCCATCATCAGATTGCTGAATGGTCCATGGACACTATTGCTCTCTTTCTGCACCATTATTTTTTCGATACTGTTACTGATTTTTATGTGTTGCACTTTACAGCTACCACAAAACAAATTTTACAACATATATATATCAGTGATTATAAACCTGATTCTCTGATTGCTTTCTTCCTGTTTCTGACTTCCACCCACATTGACTTAGTAGACAATCCCTCCATGGCATCCTCCCTTTCTGCAGCTGTGATACAAGCTGGGCAAAGGCGGGCCACTGGCACCTTAAAACCAGTTGCTCCGGGCAGATGGGGTTAGTTAACCACGGATGGTAGCTCATCTAGGAGAGGGAAAACTCCAATTTCAAACTGGCTTGCGGGTATACCCGCTCACGGGAAAGGCTTTGGGAGTAAACCCCGAGGAAAAATCCAGAGTCGGAATCCCGAAGGCGGCTGACTGCTGTACCCAGAGCCGGCATGGCAACTCCGGCGATGCTGTTGGCACCAAACTGTATCGACTTTTGTCGTTTCTTTGGACCTGTCATCAGCATGGGGGGTGGGGGGTCCCACTGCATGAGCAAAAGACGGATCTCCATATCAACTCTGCCCTGGCTTACACCCTGGAGAGGCCACTCCAGTGACTACCAGAGGCACATGACCGACAGAGGCCAAACACTCACACACACACACACACGACACAAGCCATGATAGCCAATTACATTGCCGCACCTCTTATTCCTCCCTCTTTGTCCCTTTTGAAACATCTAAGCCCCAAAACAGCCAGCAGTCATTCCTGATGTAGTGACAGCCACAATGTTATAGATCCATGGACTGATCCATGCTCCACTGTTCATCACCCTTGTTCCTGATATTTCCTGCAGTAATGTACAGTAGACACAGATCAACTCATCCAATTGACCAGGACTTGTGCCCTATCCACTAACTATATTACCCTACCCATTAAATCTTGCTTTGCACCAACTGCTCCATCCACTGACCTATCACTCTGGTTACCCTTACCCTGCCAACCTAGTTTAAACCCAGTAGCTCTAGAAAACCTGCTCATAGGAACATTGGTCTCCCTCAAGTTCATGCGTAACCATCTCCTTTCTACAGGTCAAACCTTTCTGATAAGAGACCTTAGTGATTCACAAATCTCATTCAGTACATCTGAAAGTCCTGCTGCCAGCCACAGCCCCACCACTATCCACCCCCAAACTGTCCAACTCAAGAGTCTCGTCCTGCACTGGTCATTGTTCTTCCCTTATTCCTGCTATTTCACATATTTATACGACTGTTTGTTTTATTATAATAGTTGTGACGAGAATACACATAAATTAATATGTTTGCTGGCCTGGGCTAGCACCAGTGGCATCAGCAGTTGGTCTGCCACCTGTCCTCAGGGGAGGGAGAGATAAGGTACACAATGAAGCAGCATTTGGAGGTGTTAATGAAGGAGCCATCAGTCTGGGTATTGTCAAGATCGGCTCCCCCTTTGAACCCTGAACTGTTTGAAGTGATGGACAGGCGATACCCCAGCAGGGGGATTAAAAGGGACAGGTTCGCTAAGGCAACACACACGACACACGAGGTAACGAGACCCTGGAAGCGGTGCGCCTCTCACAAGTCAGTGGGAAGTACCGGGCCATAAACGCACAGGGTGGAAAGGTACGATCAGTCCGCCCTTGCCTGGGGTGCCAGGTTCACTGCGGAGGATCGACCGCATCTGGAGGAGGGGTCACAGTCAGTGACCTCAGGTGACATCACAAAGGACCCTCCCAAAAGCTGCTTGTGAGCAATATCGCAGGTCTGTGCGTGGAAGCCGTTTCGAATGATCATTCGTTCTCGTTATCTTTCCTTCCCCCCGCATTGTCCATCGCCATGGCAACGATTACTGCGAACTGAACTAAATTGAACTGGACTTTGTGTCACTTTAAAATTGGTCATTTACCCCTAGACAATGATAGAGCTTGATTGATCCTGTTATCTTAATTCTGTGCACATGTGTGTTTATCACTGCTGAACTGTTGCATTTATTATCCTTTCGATTACTGTGTTGCTTGTTTCTTTAATAAAACTTTCCTAGTTCTAGTAATCCAGACTCCAACTGAGTGATCCATTTCTGCTGGTTTGGCAACCCAGTTACGGGGTACGTAACATAAGTGGGGTTCTCGTCCGCGATTTTGAACGCTAATTTTGGGACGGAGTAAATTGATTGGGTCAAAATTCCCGAAAGAAAGAAAAGACAAACAGCAGAAATGGAGGCTGAGGAATTTATAAAGGCGCCAACCTTGGAGGCATTAGAGGATGCCAGGAAATCGGAATTGGTAGTTGTGGCCAAACGGTTGAATCTTGCTAAGGAGAAGTCGACAATGAGGAGAGAGGAGATACACAGAGCTATCGTAGAGCACTACGTATCAAAAGGTGTGTTTCCCCAAGGCGAGCTGGAGGTGGTGTCTATTGAAAAACCTGCTGGAGACGCGGTACAGGTACAGCTTGAAAAACTGAGACTTGAGCACGAGTTCCGGGTACGGCAGTTGGAGCGAGAAGAGAAAGAGAGGGACAGACAGTTACAGCGAGAAGAGCAGGAGAGAGAGTTAGAAAGGCAAGAGAGAGAGAGGCAGTTGGAGAAACAGAGGGAAAGGGAATTCGAGCTGGAGAAGTTAAGGTTAAGGGCAGAGCAGGGGCTCGTGCCGAACCAAGGTGGAGGGTTCCGGGCGACCCAGGAGGTTAGGCTGGTTCCCCCATTTGACGATACTGACGTGGATCGGTACTTCCTCCATTTCAAAAAAGAGGCTATAAGTCAGGACTGGCCGAGGGATGTGGGCTGTTTTACTTCAGAGTGTACTGAAAGGGAAAGCCCAAGAAGCTTACTCAGCTTTGTCCGCGGAAGATGCCCAGAGGTATGAGGTGGTGAAAGAGGCCATCCTCAGGATTTATGAGTTGGTCCCGGAGGCATACTGGCAGAGGTTCCGGAATGCGAGGAAGCAATGGGACCGCACGTATTTGGAGTTTGCCCGTGAGCTGCAGACATATTGTGAGCGTTGGTGCGCCTCGAAGGGGGTAGAGGGGGATTATGACAGACTGCTGCAGCTGATCCTGATTGAGCAGTTTAAAGGTTGTGTCCCTGAGGGTATGAGACCCTATCTAGATAAGAAAGAGGCAGCCACGTTAGCCGCAACTGCTAAGTTGGCGGATGAGTATGCGTTGACGCATAAAATGAAGTTTTCCCCGAGTAAAGGCTACCAGAAGGATAGTCAGGACGGCGGGGAGTGTCCGCCAGAAAAGTCAGAAAGTAAGCTGGGGACTAGTGAGAAGGATAAGGTAGACCGGGAGCAGTCTGGCAGGAAGTCTCCTGGGGTCGTCTGTTATAATTGCAGGAAAGTCGGACACTTTGCGTCCAGGTGCTTTTTGCCCCAAAGAAGGAGACGGGAAAAGGGAAGACAGCGATTTTGACTGGCTGTATCGAGCTGTTAAGCGAACCGCGAGAGAAGGACAGGTCTGCCAAAGTTCAGGAAGGGCACGAGAAGTTTATCTCGGCCGGATTGGTGTCAGTGAAGGAGGGGTTAAAACCAGTTCCAGTGCGGATCTGGAGAGACACGGGAGCGTGTCAGTCACTAATACTGAAGAGTGTATTAGAGTTTAGCTCAGAGACCCAGACTGGGGAGGTAAAGGTCAAAGGTGTTGGGGAAGGGACAGAGTCAGTCCCTTTGCACCAGATACACTTACAAAGCAACCTGGTCTCTGGACTAGTCACGATTGGGGTGAGGTCCGAATTACCGATGAAAGGCGTGGAAGTCTTGCTCGGTAATGACCTCGCCGGGGGAATCGTGTTCCCAGTCGTGAGATTGACAGGTCAGCCTGCCAGCATTGAGGCCCCGCCCATGGACTCACAGGTTCATCATGGGGCTGCGGTGGTAAATTTAGCTGAAACGTTTCTGCCAACCTTGTACGAGACGGGGTAGAAAATGAAAAGAAGCAGTGTAGTGAGACAAGAGGTAGTGAGGGAGCTGGGACAGACGTAGCAGTAGCCAGGAAAGAATTTGTGCAGGCGCAGGAGCGAGACGAGGGGCTGATGGTTTTGGCAGAGACAGCTCTCTCTGACACAGACTTGACAAGGGAACTAGTAGGCTATTGTGCGGAGGAGGAAGTGCTAAGGAAGAAAGGGAGATCAAGTACTGTGCCCGCAGATGAGGAATGGGGGGTGGTGCAAAAGAGTTATGGGGATGAGGTTTTTAACATGGCCCACGAGGTACCCCCCGGTGGACATTTTGCGGTGCTGGAGGAAACAGTTGGTGGAATCATGAAAGAGGTTTACCGGCTGCCCAGGGGGGAGGATGTTATTGATTATGACCGACGCGAACTGAGACGGTCACAGGCTTTTGATATGCTAACAAGCCTAGTCGGGGTTAGCGTGGAAATCAATGAAGCTAGGGTCCCCCCGATAAGAGAGAAAAACCATTTTGAAAAGATGAGTATGGTATCGACCAGATGGGAGAAAGCTATTGTTTTGGCCAGGTCTACTGATAAGGTCTCTCCCTTAATCCCCGAACAAAGCGACTCTTTAGGAGAAGTAATTAAATGACTCGCACTCATGTGTTTGTTTGTCCTGAGGCGATGCAAAGAACTGGGACGTTGGGTGGTGTCTGTTACAATAGGCTAGCCTAGTAAGCAACCCTCATATAGAATGAGTAATTCAGTGACTAAAGGGCTGACGAACACAGAGGTGTGTATTGGCAATTTAATACGGCTGTCTGAAGCCAGCTTGATAGTGAACCTTGAAAAAAATGAGTTCGGCCACACGAAGGTCACTTACCTGGGAATTGTGGTGACACAGGGGCAGCTGGCAGCGATGCAAGCTACAGTGCAGGCTATCGCTGACCTCCCAACCCCGACAGACAAGAGGGCCCTCAGAAGGCTCTTGGAGGTGGTGGGGTACTGTAGGAAGTTTTGCAATAACTCTGCGGTCACTACCCCTCCCCCTCCTACTAAGCCTTTGCGAGAGAAAACTAAGTCGGAATGGGACGACCCTTGTTATTGTGGTCTGGGACAAAACCAAATGAGAGGTTACATTGATCGCAATTCATCAGTGTTTTTGGCCACTATGAAATTTGCTAAGTTGGAGCCTGGTCTAAGGGATTATTAATAACACATATAAAAGGGATGGAAAATGTGATTGCTGACTGTCTGTCAGGTGTTGACAACTTCAAATCCTCTGTATTAGCCAAATAGCTGATAAAGATGTATATTTGTGTGTATCAAATAATGTACTCATGTTTGTAATTTTTACCCCGGTAAAAATCCTTAAAGGGGGGAAGTGTGGCAAGAATACACATAAATTAAGATATTTGCTGGCCTGGGCTAGCACCAGTGGCATCAGCAGTTGGTCTGCCACCTGTCCTCAGGGGAGGGAGAGATAAGGCACACAATGAAGCAGCATTTGGAGGTGTTAATGAAGGAGCCATCAGTCTGGGTATTGTCAAGATCGGCTCCCCCTTTGAACCCTGAACTGTTTGAAGTGATGGACAGGCGATACCCCAGCAGGAGGATAAAAAGGGGCAGGTTCGCTAAGGCAACACACACGACACCCGAGGTAACGAGACCCTGGAAGCGGTGCGCCTCTCACAAGTCGGTGGGAGGTACCGGGCCATAAATGTACAGGGTGGAAAGGTACGATCAGTCTGCCCTTGCCTGGGGTGCCAGGTTCACTGCAGAGGATCGACCGCATCTGGAGGAGGGGTCACAGTTGGTGACCTCAGGTGACATCACAAAGGACCCGCCCGAAAGCTGCTTGTGAGCAATATCGCAGGTCTGTGTGTGGAAGCCGTTTCGAATGATCATTCATTCTTGTTCTCTCTCCTTCCCCCCCCCCCATTGTCCATCGCCAACGATACAGCTTGATTGATCCTGTTATCTTAATTCTGTGCACATGTGTGTTTATCATTGCTGAACTGTTGCATTAATTATCCTTTCGATTACTGTGTTGCTTGTTTCTTTAATAAAACTTTCTTAGTTCTAGTAATCCAGACTCCAACTGAGTGATCCATTTCTGCTGGTTTGGCAACCCAGTTACATACAGATACGTAACATAGTGCCATAAACTTTATACTGTCTTACATAAACATGTTCCTCACACTTTATGTCAAACGGTCAATCTTCAGGCTATGTCACTCAGTTCACAGGTCAAAGTAAATTTATTATCAAAGTACGTACATGGCACTTTGATGCTGTGTTTATTTTTCTTGCAGGCATTACTAATAAATCTAATAACCATAACAGAATCAATGAAAGATGGCACCAACAGGACTGACAACCAGTGTGCAATAGACAACAAACTGTCCAAATACAAAAAGAAAAAACAAATAAACAATAAATATATGATGAAGAATCCTTGAAAGTGAGTCCACAGGCTGTGGGAACAGTTCACTGACCGGGCAAGTTAAGTTCAGTGAAGTTATCCCCTCTGGTTCAAGAACCTGATGGTTGAGGGGTTATAACTGTTCCTGAACTAGGTGTTGTGGGTCCTGGGGCTCGTGTGCCACGTTCTTGATGGCAGCAGTGAGAAAAGAGCATGTGACCTGGGTGATGGGGGTCCCTGATGATGGATGTTGCTTTCCTGCAACAACACTTCATGTAGACGTGCTTTACTTGTGATGGACTGGGCTCTATCCTCTAATTTTTGTGGATTTTCTCTTTAAGGGGACAGGTGTTTCCATTCCAGACTCTGATACAGCCAGTATACTCTCCAAACACTTTTATAGTAGTCATAGTCATACTTCATTGATCCCGGGGGAAATTGGTTTTTGTTACAGTTGCACCATAAATAATAAATAATAATAGAAATAGTAATACTATTAATAAATAGTAAATAGTAATACTCATAGAAATAATAAATAGTAATAAAGTTAAATAGTAATATGTAAATTATGCCCGTAAATTATGAAATAAGTCCAGGACCAGCCTATCGGCTCAGGGTGTCTGAGGAGTTGTAAAGTTTGATGGCCACAGGCAGGAATGACTTCCTATGATGCTCTGTGCTGCATCTCGGAGGAAAGAGTCTCTGGCTGAATGTACTCCTGTGCCCACCCAGTACATTATATAGTGGATGGGAGACATTGACCAAGATGGCATACAACTTAGACAGCATCCTCTTTTCAGACACCACCGTGAGAGAGTCCAGTTACATCCCCGCAACATCACTGGCCTCACTGAGTTTGTTGATTCTGTTGGTGTCTGCTACCCTCAGCCTGTTGCCCCAGCACACAACAGCAAACATGATAGCACTGGCCACCAAAGACTCATAGAACATCCTCAGCATCGTCCATTAAAGGACCTCAGTCTCCTCAGGAAATAGAGACGGCTCTGACCCTTCTTGTAGACAGCCTCACTGTTCTTAGACCAGTCCAGTTTATTGTCAAATCATATCCCCAGGTATTTGTAATCCTCCACCATGTCCACACTGACCCCCTGGATGGAAACAGGGGTCACCTGTACCTTAGCTCTCCGCAGGTCTACCACCAGCTCCTTAGTCTTTTCCACATTAAGCTGCAGATAATTCAGCTTACACATGTGACAAAGTTTCCTACCGTAGCCCTGTACTCAACCTCATCTCCCTTGCTGATGGCAGAGTCATCCGAAAACTTCTGAAGATGACAAGACTCTGTGCAGTAGTTGAAGTCGGAGGTGTAAATGGTGAAGAGAAAGGGAGACAAGACAGTCCCCTGTGGAGCCCCAGTGCTGCTGATCACTCTGTTGTACACCCAGTGTTGCAAGCACACGTACTGTGGTCTGCCAGTCAGGTAATCAAGAATCCATGATACCAGGGAAGCATCCACCTGCATCGCTGTCAGCTTCTCCCCCAGCAGAGCAGGGCGGATGGTGTTGAACGCACTGGAGAAGTCAAAAAACATGACCCTCACAGTGCTCGCTGGCTTGTCCAGGTGGGCGTAGACACGGTTCAGCAAGTAGACGATAGCATCCTCAACTCCTAGTCGGGGCTGGTAGGCGAACTGGAGGGGATCTAACTGTGGCCTGACCATAGGCCGGAGCATGTCCAGAACAAGTCTCTCCAGGGTCTTCACGATGTGGGAGGTCAATGCCACCGGTCTGTGGTCATTGAGGCTACTGGGGCGCGGCGTCTTCGGCACAGGGATGAGGCAGGACGTCTTCCACAGTACAGGAACCCTCCGGAGCCTCAGGCTCATGTTGAATACATGGTGAAATACTCCACATAGCTGAGGGGCACAGGCTTTGAGCACCCTGGTACTGACACCATCTGGTCCTGCAGCCTTGCTTGGGTTGAGATGTTTCAGCTGTCTTCTCACCTGTTCAGCCGTGAAGCCCACCGTGGTGGTTTCGTGTGTAGAAGTTCATCAAAGTTTTAGATGTAATGCTGAATCTTCACAACCTCCTAAGCAAGTAGAGGCACTGCTGTGCTTTCTCTGTAACTGCACTTACATTCTGGGCCCAGGACCGGTCATCTGAAATGATGACACAGAAGAATTTAAAGTTGCCCATCCTCTGATTCCCAAATGAGGATTGGCTCATGGACCTCCAGTTTCTGCTGCTAAGGTCAATAATTAGTTGTTGGTCTTGCTGACCTTGAGTAAGAGATTGTTGTTGTGGCACCGCTCAGCCAGAATTTCGATCTGCCTTCTATATGCCTTTGATTCAGCCAGCAACAGTGATGTCATCAGCAAACTTCAATATGGGATTGGAGCTGTGCTTAGACACAGCCATGAGTACACATGTCATCATTCTGTACATTCTGTGATTCTAGTTCTTGCAGGCAACCTGACTGGGGACATGTACTAGTATTATTTTGTGGCTCTATGGGCTGGATCTTAACTCTTTGGACTTGAGTCTGACTGTCTGCGCCGAGTGTGACTGTATGGGCTGTGGTTTACACCTTGGCTCCAGAGGGACAATGTTTCATTTGGCTGTGTACATGTGTATGACTGAATTTCAATGAACTTCACTTGAGATCTGAAAGTCTATCCCTTGCACCAATTCTTTAAGCCACACAGTTATCTGCCATATTGTTCTATTTCTAAACTCTGGCACAGTCAGAAATCTAGAGATTGCTTCAGGTCCTGCTTCCTATATCTTTGGTATCAAAATGTACAAATTCTGGATGCTCACCTTCCACCTGAAGAATGCTATGGACCCAATCCAAGGTGCCCCTAAACTTGGCAACACACCATCCATGGGTTTAAGTTGCTTTCTTTGGAGTCGAGTCGCTTTCCTCGGGTGGCCATTGGACTCAAGTAGTTCTCTTAAGAGAGTCCGCTGGGAGAAGATCATAAGACCATAAGACATAGGAGCAGAATTTAGGCCATTCAACCCATCAAGTCTGCTCCGCCATTCCATCATGGCTGATCCCAGATCCCACTCGACCCCATACACCTGCCTTCTCACCATATCCTTTGATGCCCTGACCGATCAGGAAACTATCAACTTCTGCCTTAAATATATATCACGGACTTGGTCTCCACTCCGTTCTGTAGCAAAGCAGTCCATAGATTCACCAGTCTCTGGCTAAAAGATTTCCTCCTTACCTCTGTTCTAAAATGTCACTCCTCAAATTTGAGGCTGTGCCTTCTCGTTCTGTGTAGCCCAACTATAGAAACCATCCTCTCCACATCCACCTTATCGAGTCTTTTCGACATTCGATAGGTTTCATTGAGATCTCACCCTCTGCATTCTTCTAAATTCCAGTGAGTACAGGCCAAAAGCTGCCAAATGCTCTTCATATGTTAACCCCTTCATTCCTGGAAACATCCTCGTGAACCTCCTCTGGGCTCTCTCCAATGACAACATATCTTTTCTGAGATATGGGGCCCAAAACTGTTGACAATACTTCAAGTTAGCCTGACTAGTGTCTTACAAGGCCTCAGCAATATCTCCAAGCAACAGGCACTAAATGCTGGAGGAACTCAACAGGCCAGGCATCATCTACGGAAAAGAGTAAAGTTGATGTTTTGGGCCCAGACCTTTTGTCAGGTCTGACACCTGCTGAAGGGTCTCAGCCCAAAACGTTGACTGTACTATCTTCCATAGATGCTGCCTAGCCTGCTGAGTTCCTCCAGCATTCTGAGTGAAATGTGTCAAACAGCATACCCAAGGATGCACTTGCGACCATAACACATACAGTAGGAGTAGAGTAAGGCCATTCAGCCCATTGAGTCTGCTTCATGATAATAAATCATTTTCTGATTTATTATCATTATTAAGCCAGCCTCAATTATCGTCAAACATTCTGGCGCCAGCAAAGCCTGGCCACAATGTTCCACAGAACCACACAAGCAGCAAGACAAGTCCTTATCCCATCCACTCACTCATACAGTTAAACAGGCCACCCCAGGTCTCCAGTCCTTGTTACTGGATTTTCAAACTTGCAAACATCATGCCTCCAACTTCAGATTTCACCCAGGACGCCAATCATAGGTTTGAACTTCCAGTGTTGACTTTCAGACTTGCACTGACTCCAACCCTGGTGAATCGGACCCTCAAGACTCCTTCAGGCCTTTTCCTTTGGTCTTCACCCTCCAGACTTTGGCACTCAGCTTTGCCCTCCGGACTTCGCCAGGTTTGACCTTCAGGCCTTTCACTTCCAGACTCACATGGACCTCCAAACCGGATGACTTGGGGTTCTCCAACCTTTGTGACTTCCACCTATACCAAGAACTCATTGTCCACATGGACTTCCAACTGAGGGCTAGTCTCTAACCTGAGGATCACTTAGTGACTTCCAGGATCGCTAACATTCGACCACAGAGCACTTTGACCTGGACTCAGAATCCTGCCCAAACTGTTCATTTACTGCCTTTGACCTCTAACACCCTCCGATCCCTGTCCCTAAAACCTAACCTGACCCCAACTCCCCTCTCTGTCCCCAAAACTGTCCCTACAAACCTAAAAAAACTAGGCCTGAGCCACAACCTAGACAAACATGGCAGCTTGGTGCCATCTTAATTGGAATGTCATTGAGATGAAAGAAATCACGCTACATGACAAACTTGGAAGGGTAGCAATGGAATGGGGGGTAATTACAGGAATCAATCTCACAGAGGACAGAATATGATGGCTTAAGATGGTGGTACAAATCAGCAAAGATGAAAGGTTAGCTGGAGTAGATTTTGATGGAAGAGAACAGTAAAGGTGCTGCAGGGAGATTTTTCTGGTTTCTATACGAACAATAGAGAAGGATTATTTTGTGTGAGAATAAAGAAAGGTGAAAAGACAGGAGGTTGCAGCTGCTGGATCTGGAGCAACTCTGCTGGTGGAGAGGGAGATAGCCAGCATAAATAGGAATATTGATGGGTGGGTAGGGGAGATAGCTGGTACATTGCTAAATAAAAGTGGAAGAAGTTCAGATGGCCGGGTGGGTAAACTAAGGTGTAATTCACCCAACAATTCTGCCCAAATTTCTTAGAACATTTGAAGGTTTGTACCATTATTCTACATTTTATAGATATCTGTTACTTTAACTGGAATTGCTTTCAATGCAAAAGGAAAAGTACACTGCAAACAGCAGAATTGTTAGGGTCAATGAGAAACAGGAGAATATTCAGGTGCACACCCATAGCTCCATGAAAGTAGTAACACTAGTAGACAGGGCAGTGGGTGGTAAAGAAGCTGGTAAAACATGCTTGGGGTATTGAGTATAACAGTCAGGAAGACGTTGCAGCATTGCTCTACAGTCTGAGGTACCACTGTAGGAAGAATATGGAGGCTTTAGCGAGGCACACCGGGATATTGCCTAGATGGGAGTTCATTAGTTATATGGGCAGGTTAGCCAAACTTGGTTTGTTTTCTGAGAAGGTTAGAGGTTGAAGTACATAAAACTGTGAAAAGCAGAGATTAGGGAGATAGCCTTTCTGCCCAGGTGGAAATGTCAATGTATGTATACACACAGAGATGCAATGAAAACTTCTTTACACCAGCACCACAGACACGTAGCATCATATAAGCAGCATTCACAAGAAAAACATAAGCATAATTTTTACAAGAAACAACACAATTAGAACAAAAACATCAAGTTTAGTGTGAAGTGATCAGTCATAGAGTTGCTATCAGTCATTTACAAAGACAGGTATGTAAAAAGGGCCCATAGGATAATTGGGGACCCGAGTCATCCCAATCACAATCTATTCTAGCTGCTACTATCCGGGAAACGGTACCGCAGCATGAAAGCCAGGACCAACAGGCTCCAAGACAGCTTTTTCCACCAGACTATCACACTGATTAACTCAAGCTGATTTGAGTGTATTCTATGTTACATTTTGTGTGTGTGTGTCTGTGTGTGTGTGCGCGCGCCCTTAACATGAAAAGCTTTTTTGCACCGATTTTTTTGGTATGCTTATTGTACGGCATGTCTTGGGCATCTGAAACCCGGCAAAGCACATCCCTCTCCAGGTTTTTTTTAACGAGGTCGAGTTGTTAGCTCAACACTCAACCCAGGCACAGATGGAGAGCATGCAAGGGAGCCGGCCAGATTCAAACTCAGGTCCTCTCACCCCGAAGTCCAGCACTGATGCCACTATGCCACCAGCTGACCTTATATTTATTATAAATAACCATAAATCGCCCATTGCACATTTAGACAGAGATGTAACATAAAGATTTTTACTCCTCATGTATGTGAAGGATGTAAGAAATAAAGTCAATTCAATTCAGTCAGGGTAGCCTCAAGCTTTCAAAGCTTCTCTCAAATACTTGGAGTCCTTGTCTTTAGCAGTAATGTTGGTGGGCACCCTCTAATTACCTCTATGACTCTTAATGACCCTCATGTGATTGCTATACCTTTAAACCACTCACAGAGTTCATAAGACAGAAAACTATGCACCATGGATCAAAAATTCAAGAAGCCTCTCAGATGAGTGATGAAGCAGCTTCCTGACAACACAGCAAGCCCAGTTGCCTTGATTAACTACTGCTTGATATACAATGACCTGGATGACTGAGAACCTTCAGAAACTTATTTGAGGGAGGCTGTTCTTGATCCATCTAACCAGTTACCTCATGATCTAGTGTGGTAATTCAAATGTGCAGGAACGTAAAAAGCAGCAGAGTTGTGGACCCTGCCCAATATGTTATTGGCACTTCCCTCACCACTGTCAGTAGCATCAATAGAAGAGTTTGTCTCAAAAAGGCAACGTCCATATCAAGGATCCTCTGTGGAAGAAGTTTTGTTGCTAGATACTAAGGGGTTAAAGAGTTTTTTTACAGCAGCCTTAAACTGCTCCTGGAGGACTGCTGAATGACTAACTAGCTTGAGGAGTAATCAAAGCATAATCACCTGACGTTCTGTTTCTTCTTTAGTTGTACTGTGTAATTGTTCTTGCTTCAAGGCTGCAGGCAGAAGTAGCCCTCGAATAGATAAGGAAATAACCTAATTACACCTTTTTCTGTACTGTGCTAAGACATGATTATTGAGCAAAGGAGTTATCAGCTTGCATGCTGTATTTCACAAACATGCTTGGAAGCTTTTGATAACATACACTATATCTATATAATGAGAAAAGTCTGTGTACTCAGGCTGTCTCAGAACTCTGCTTTAAGAGGTTGAGCTCTCCATGATACGTATCATGTTATAATAAACTTTCAAAAGCGATCTCCCTTCGTATCCGAGTAATACCTTTTCTGCAACATCCTTGTTATCTGAGTTAAAGGCCAATTTATACTTCTGCATCGAATCTACGCTGTAGGTACGGCGTAGTCGCATACCCTATGCTGTAGCCTGATGCGCACCTCCCCAAAAATGTAACTATGCATTGCGGCGACGCAGACCGCAACAACTGTGATTGGTCGGCTTGGTAGCATCGCATTTCCACCATTTTCGAATTGAGAGAGAAGAGTGAAGAAGAATGTGAGTTGAACGTGAGTTGGAAAATGGACCAAATCGTCAAATCTATCTGCCGACATTCGAAAATATTTGAAATGCATTTCCTCGTCTATGTCTCTCTCACAGAAAATTCACCCTCCTTTTGCCTTAATCCATACAATGGTCGTACACACCATCTCCTCCAACATTTTCTCTCTTTTCTGCGTTGCAGTGATTTCAATAAAAGTAACATCCAACGTGATGCGCTCAGTTTCAGTTGCCATTGTTTGAAGTACACAAAGAAACTCAACACAGTGGCATAGAAACCCCACCACCAGCTAGCGTTTTGGCGGTGAATTGCAGAGCGATGCAGACACACCAACGCACAAGTATAAGTGCTCACAACGGCATAGGCCACTTGTGTAGGCTATGACGTAGACCCTATTGTGACGAGAATACACATAAAATTAAGATGTTTGCTGGCCTGGGCTAGCATCAGTGGCATCAGCAGTTGGTCTGCCACCTGCCCTCAGGGGAAGGAGAGATAAGGAACAATGGAGCAGCGTCTGGAGATGTGTATTGAAGGGACGGGGGAGAGAGAGCTGTCTGGAGCGGCTCCCCCCTTTGAACCTTGAACTGTTTTAAGTGATGGACAGGCGATACCCCAGCAGGGGGATAAAAAGGGACAGGTTCGCCAAGGCGACACACACGCCACCCGAGGTAATGAGACCCTGGAAGCGGTACGCTTCTCACGAGTCGGTGAGAGGTACCAGACAATGGCCAGGGTGGAAAGGTACGATCAGCGGGAACCCGGTGTGTGTCCGCCCTTGCCTGGGTGCCGGGTTCACTGCAGAGGATCGACCGCATCTGGAGGAGGGGTCACAGTCGGTGACCTCAGGTGACATCACCAAGGACCCGCCCAAAAGCTGCTTGTGAGCCATCTCGCCGGTCTGTGAGTGAAGCCGTGTCTGAATGATCAGTTGTTCCTGTTCTATCTCTCTCTTCCCCCCCACGTTGTCCATCGCCAGGGCAACGATTACTGCGAACTGAACTACTAAACTGGACTGAACTTTGAGTCACTTTTAAATTTGGTCATTTATCCCTAGACAACGATAGAGCTTGATTGATGCTGTTATCTTAATTCTGTGCACATGTGTGTTTATCATCGCTGAACTGTTGCATTTATTATCCTTTCGATTACTGTGTTGCTTGTTTCTTTAATAAAACTTTCTTAGCTCTAGTACTCCAGACTCCAACTGAGTGATCCATTTCTGCTGGTTTGGCAACCCAGTTACGGGTACGTAACACTATGCAGAAGTATAAATCAGCCTTACGTCATGCAACACACACAAAATGCTGGAAGTCAGCCAGCATTTATGGAAAAGAGTCAAGAGTCGACGTTTCGAGCCAAGATTCTTCACCAAGACTGAAAAGGAAGGGGGAATGCCAGAATTAAAGGATAGGGGAAGGAGAAGGAAGCTTGCTGGAAGGTGATAGATAAAGCCAGATGGGTGGGAAAGAGCAAGGGCTGGAGAAGTAAGAATCTGATAGAAGAGGAGAGTGGATGAAGGAAAGGAGGAGACCCAGGAAGTAATAGGCAGGTGAGAAGTGAAAGGTCAGTGGAGAACAGAGGAAGGTGGGGGGGGGGGTGGAGAAATTTGTTCACCAGGAGACAGCAATATGCATGCCATCATGTTGGAGGGTAACCAGACGGAATATAAGGTGTTGCTGCTTCACTCTGTGGGTGGTCTCATCGTGGCACAAGAGGAAACCATGGAGCAACATGCCAGAACAGGAATGGAAATCGGAATTAAAATTTTTGGCCACTGGGAAGTCCTGCATGTGCCAGCTGATGTAGAGGTGCTCGATGAGGCTGTCCCTCAATTTACAACAGGTCTCACCAATATAGAAGAGACTGCATCGGGACCAATAGATGACACCAGCAGATTTGCAGGTGAAGCGTTGCCTCACCTGGAAGGACTGTTTGGGGCCCTGAATGGAGGTGAGGGAGGCTGTGAATGGGCAGGTGCCGCACTTAGGCTGCTTGCAGGGATAAATGCCGGGAGGGAGGTTAGTGGGGAGAGATGAATGCACAAGCGAATCGTGGAGGGAGTGATCCCTGTGGAAAGCGGAGTTGGGGGGAAGGTAAAGGTAGGATCCCTTTTGAGATGGTGGTGGAATTTGTAGAGGATAATGTGTTGGGACAAGATGGAGTGAATATGAACATACGGGAAATGGAGGAGATGCGGGTGAGGCAGCGTCAGTAGTGGAGGAAGATAAACCCAATTCTCTGAAGAAGGAAGGCATCCCTGATCTCCCGGAATGGAAAGCCATGTCCCTGGAACAGTTGCAGTGGAGGTGAAGGAACTGAGAAAAGGGAAAAACATTTTACAGAAGGGAGGGTGGGAAGGGAGATAACTATGGGAATAATTAAGTTTATAAAAGATGTAGGTTGACAGTTTACCTCCAAAGATGGAGACAGAGAGATTGAAAAAAGGTCAGGAAGGTGTCGGAGACAGACCAAGTGAACTTAAGGGCAAGATGGAAGTTAGAGGCGAAATTGATAAAGTTGACAGGCTCAGCATGGGTACATGAAATAGTGTTAATATAGTTGTCAACGTAGTGGAGGAAGAGTGGGGAGTATAACCAGGGAAGGGTTTGAACATAGATTGTTCTACAGAGCCAACAAAGAGACAGGTCTAGCTTGGGTCCACGTGAGTGCCCACGGCTACCCCTTGGTTTGGAGAAAGTGGGAAGAACCAAAGGAAACTTTGTTCAGGGAAACAAGTTCTGCCAGACTGAGGAAGGTGGTGGAGGGAGATTGGTCGGTTCTTTTGTGAAGAAAGAAGCAAAGAACTTTGAGGCCTTTCTGATGGGAGATAAAAGTGTATGGGGACTGAACATCCGTGGTGAAGATGAGGCAGACAGGACCAGGGAATTGAAAGCTACTGAGTAGAGGACATGAGAAATGTCACGGATGTAGATGGGTAGGGACCGAGTCAAGGGGGATAGAATGGAACCACAATAAGAGGACACGGGTTCAGTAGGGCAGGAGCAGGTGGAGACAATAGGCCTACCTGGGCAGTCTGGTTTGTGGGTCTTGGGTAGGAAGCAGAAGCGATCAAAGTGGGGTAAGAGAACAACGAGTTTGGGAGTTCTCAACAGTGAGTGAGGCCAGTGATGGTGTCGCAGACAGTTTTCTGATGGTCTGGAGTGGGATTCTTCCCGATGTGTAGGTATGAGGAGGTGTCTGAGAGTTGTCACCTGGCCTCAGCAAGGTAGGGGTCAGTGTACAGCACTCCCTTTGTCTGAAGTTTAATGGTAAGGTTGGGATTGGTGCAGAGAAAGTGGAAAGCAGTGTATCCTGAAGGGGTAATCCTTTCACTGCTACCATTAGGCAGAAAGTACAGAAGCCTGCAGTCCCACACCACCAAGTTCAAGCACAGCTCCGTCCCATCATCCATTTGGTACTTGGACCAACTGACAAAACCCTGATCACTGCAGTTTATCAACACCGATGTAACCACTTTGAATAGAATGGACCTTACTGTATTTCTTTTCAGTTCTAAATGTAAACGTGTATAATTTATTTTTAAATATGTTGTGGACTCTGCATAATGCTGCTGCACGTTTTTAACTGTACCCGTCCACAACCTGTACTTGTGCATGACAATAAACTCAATGTGCATTCCTGTGGATGCTACCAGACGGGGGGGATAAATGTGCCCGTGATATATATCGGGCAGAGTCTACTACTCTCTGCTGCTTCATAAGGATGTGTGATTCAAGTTCTTAATTAGACAGAGGTAGGTGCCCGAAACGCGTTGCTGAGTGATGAAGGGATCAGAAAGAACAGCAATGTTAAGAGGAATTTAGACAGACATTGAATAGGACAGGACAGACATAAACGAACCATATGCAGGCAGACATGATGGACCGGTTGCTGCACTGCTCTAGAGTCGGCCCGCTTAACTTTACAGTCGGATCGTCTATAAAGACACGGGAAGACGCAATAGTAATACTTTACACTGCTACAGCCCAGCAAAGTGGTAAACAAAAATGGACAAAAGCCTTTTACAATACTGAAGTTTCTCCTCCCCCCACGTTCGCAGAACGGAGCAACTATCGGCTGACTACTCGGCTACGTCACCGCCCGAGGAGGCGGGGCTCGGATGTGACGGAGGCTTGAAGAGGGCAACAACCGAGGGGTGACCACTAACCTGGAAGTGGAATTTATTTGTTGTGGCCATGGCAGGGATTAAAGGTGAGTGCATTGGGATTAATGACCCAGGCAAACACAAAATGAAGCCTTCTATCTCGTTACTACCTCCTCTGAGTGATGTCAACCCCGTCTCAGGCCGTCCGCTCCTCACGCCTCACAGCTTCCCTGCCCTGCATCTCCGCATTCTCCAGGTTCACCATCTGCAGGCGTGAAATGAATCTAAACCTGCTTTTTGCCCCCGTCATTTCGGGAATAAACTTAGTTTGTTAGAAGCTATATAAAAAACGTTTACAGATAGTCGAAATTGCACATGTAGATTAGAATGAGCATTTGTAGATCAAAAGGAATCGTAGTCAGTGTGGGTGGTTATTGCTAATATACATGCTAGCTTCTGTGGTTTATTTATTTGTATTTTGTCACTTTGCATCTTCCAGCTTTGATCAGCCTGTCATTTGGTGGAGCCATTGGACTGATGTTTCTGATGCTTGGATGTGCCCTTCCGGAGTACAAGTAAACAATGAGTACCACATTTAAGCCTTAATTTTAAGAGAGTTTTGTCCATTCGGCTACTTTTAGTTGAAATAATTTTTCATAAAATTCTTGAAGTAGGAGATAGAAACACGACTGCAGAGTTTAAAAAAAATCTAGGTTATTAGGTAACACTTGATTCAGTGCTTAGTGCCCATCTCCTCATAGACACATAGAAACTGGAAGCAGGAATAGATGATCTGGATCTTTAAACCTGCACAGATATGAAGTAGAATTGTCTCCACACCATACTTTCATTCTCTTCCCATGGCCTTTGATAAATTTTGTGCCTTCCAGCATCATTTATCGTAATCCTAGTTTGTAGTGTGAATTTTTGCTGAATGCTCACGTAGTGATTTGAGACAGCTGTTAGGAATGCCTGATGATCCCTAGTATCTGTATTTTTTGCCTGTTTACCTGGCAGGATCCCTTATTTTTGTTTGATTGCTGTGATGGTGTGGAGTGTAATTGAGTTACAACACTAGTTCGGGTGGGAGGGGACTGGAAGAAATCACAGGGACTAAGTGAGATAAGTTGCTGCATTCCCTGTTCCCTGTGGCCGTTTTGAAATGATAGTACTTATTGGTAGGCATGGTATAGACTTGTTGTGTAAAAGGGCTGAGAGGATCGTTGAAAGTAGGGCTGTGGGAGGGTGCTGCCTGTGGAGCAGTGATATATCCTGCAGTGACCGTGCATGTCCTGTTCCCCTCAGATGTACCCAACTGGATACTGGAAACAGAAACAAACCTCTGAGTTTAGAGGTAATTCCCAGCTGGACTTCAGTCAACATAGAGTGCAGACTAAATGCAAAAAAAACCGATAGAATAGTTTGGGGATTTGAGTTGATACCATTAAGCCTGAACAAATGGAAAGCTGCCAGATTGGGAAAGGATTTAAAATTTTTAAAAAAGATGTCAGTTCAAATAAAATATGAACCATGTCAGGATGGAGCCCAGTGGTAGATCTTTTGGGGACTTCTGGTTACTGGGGCAGGAAGAGAAGCCATTGTCAGCAGTCCTCTGGCTATCACTCAGTAGCACTCAGGAAAAAGGATAGAACTCAGCTGAGAAAGCCAATTTGGCTTTCCTGGCAACCTGCAGACCAATTCAAGATATCAGTGACATGAACTTGTTTCCACCAAATGATGGAATCTGAGAGGAAAAACTGAAGAGGCACAGGACTGAGCTAGCATAAACGATGAGGGAAACAGATCATTGAATGGGCAGTAGGGCCACAGGAAACAGCAGGTTGAATTTTAATCCATAACTAGAATGGGTAAGTGGAACTGCACCATGGCGTGTTTAATTTGTTTTAGGTTCCAGTTTATGAAATAAGAAAACTACACCTCAGTCAGAAACAGCTCCAAAGGGAATTGTATGTAGGGCATCCAATTGGAGACTGTGGCATCTGGCTAGGATCATCGTAAGTTGACTGGCACGGGGGACATAGCAGTCACTAGTGCCACCATAAGGACTAGCATCAGGGGAAATGGGCTGCAACCTTAGTTTAATATTGAGATACATGAGACTGGAAATGATGGAATCTGGGGTAAAAACACGAACTGCTGGACAGACTCAATAGATCAGGCAGCAAAGCCTCTAAGAAGACCACAGCGTTGTTGTTGGGTTTGGAGGCTTGTGTGCCTCAATGACCTGGAGAGCTAAGTTGGCTGGAGTCAGAGCTTTGGCTTTGGCTCTTGGTAGTATCATCGATGGCAAACAGGTCAAAGGTTACAGGCCAGACTAACATTGGTCCACTGGTCCTCCAGGTTCGGGGGTTCAGCTCAGGGCTAACAACCCTAACTGGTAAAACAAAATTGATACTGAAAGAGCAATGAAGAATTCCTCTACATCTGAGTGTGACTCCACCCGGGACCTGCATGGCTGACAGTAGATCAAATGGATAGGAGGCTACTGACATGATGACGGAAGCCCTGAGCACTGCCCGAGGTGGAGGACCTTCATTGTTGCTCTAAATGCCAGAGGCATAATGGCAGTAAGGAAGAAGGCAGCATAAAGTCATAGAGCATTACAGCACAGGAATAGACCCTTCAGCCTATCTCGGATGTGCCAAGCTGTTACTTTGTCTGGTCCCATCAACCAGCAACTGGATCATAGCCCTCCATACCCTCTGGTCCCCTAGATCACAGAGAAAGTTCATAATGAATACATTGCTTCACTATTCCCCAGTTAGAGGACCTTAACATCTGTGAAGACAACATAAAACAGGTTGATACGCTAGAATGTGACAATGTTAAGAAAGAGGCTGTGCTGGAACTTTTAAAAACGTTAGGATTGATATTTCCCTGGGTTCAGATGGGATACATGCCATGGTTACTATGGAAAGCAAGAGAAGAGATTGCTGTGCCTTTGGCAATGATCTCTGCATCGTCACTGGCCACAGAAGTAGCACCAGATGTGGCAAGTGTTACTCCTTTGATCAAGACAGGGACTAGGGATAGCCCTGGGAATTAGACCAGAGAGACTTACATCAGTGGTGGGCAAACTAATGGAGAAGATTCTTTGAGGCAGGATTTATGAACATTTAGAGAAACACAGTCTGATTAGGGATACTCATCATGGCTTTGAAGGGCAGGTAATGCCTCATAGTCATAGTCATACTTTATTGATCTCGGGGGTAATTGGTTTTCATTATAGTTTCACCATAAATAATAAATAGTAATAGAACCATAAATAGTTAAATAGTAATATGTAAATTATGCCAGTAAATTATGAAATAAGTCCAGGACCAGCTCAGGGTGTCTGATCCTCCAAGGGAGGAGTTGTAAAGTTTGATGGCCACAGGCAGGAATGACTTCCTATGACGCTCTGTGTTGCATCTCGGTGGAATGAATCTCTGGCTGAATGTACTCCCGTGCCCACCCAGTACATTCTGTAGTGGATGGAAGGCATTGACCAAGATGGCATGCAACTTAGACAGCATCCTCTTTTCAGACACCACCGTGAGAGAGTCCAGTTCCATCCCCACAACATCACTGGCCTTACGAATGAGTTTGTTGATTCTGTTGGTGTCTGCTACCCTCAGCCTGCTGCCCCAGCACACAACAGCAAACATGATAGCACTGGCCACCACAGACTCGTAGAACATCCTCAGCATCGTCCAGCAGATGGTAAAGGACCTCAGTCTCCTCAGGAAATAGAGACAGCTTTGTCCCTTCTTGTAGACAGCCTCAGTGTTCTTTGACCAGTCCAGTTTATTGTAAATTCGTATCCCCAGGTACTTGTAATCCTCCACATGTCCACACTGACCCCCTGGATGGAAACAAGGGTCACCGGTACCTTAGCTCTCCTCAGGTCTACCACCAGCTCCTTAGTCTTTTTCACATTAAGCTGCAGATAATTCTGCTCACACCATGTGACAAAGTTTCCTACCGTAGCCCTGTACTCGGCCTCATCTCCCTTGCTGATGCATCCAACTTTGGCAGAGCCATCCGAAAACTTCTGAAGATGACAAGACTCTGTGCAGTAGTTGAAGTCTGAGGTGTAAATGGTGAAGAGAAAAGGAGACAAGACAGTCCCCTGTGCAGCCCCAGTGCTGCTGATCACTCTGTCGGACACACAGTGTTGCGAGCACACGTACTGTGGTCTACCTGATCTAATCAGGAGCCTGATTAAATGCTTTGAGGATGTAACAAAACACATTGAAGGTAGAGCAGTGGATGTGGTGTACTGTATATAGATTTTAGTAAGGTGTTTGATCAGGATCCCTGATAGACTTATTCAGAAGGTCAGGAGGTATGGAATCCAGGGAAATATAGCTATGTGGATTCAGAATTGGTTGCTCACAGAAGGCAGAGGATGTAGTAAGTGTGTTGGGCGCCCTCCCAGAGGTGGGTAGAGGCGGATATGTCAGGGGCATTTAAGAAACTCTTATGCACATAGGGAGTTGATAGAAAAATGAAGGGCTATGTAGATGGGAAGGATTTAGTATATCTTAGAGTAGATTAAAAGATCAGCACAACACTGTGAAACGAAGAGCCTATGTAATGTTGTGTTCTATGCCCTCCCATCCATGTACTAATCTAAACTATTCGTCAATGTTGCAATCAAACCCACATCCACCATTTCTGCTGGCAACTCGTTCCATACGCACACCACCCTCTGAGCGAAGGAGTTCCTCTCAGGTTTCCCTTAAATATTTCACCTTTCACCCTTAACTTACGACCTCTTGTTCTGGTCTCACCCTACCTCGGTGGTTAAAGACTGCTTGATTTATCATGAATATACTCATCATCTTGTATACCTTTATCAATTCTTCCGTCATTAGGACTTTACGAGGGGTGATTGATAAGTTCATGCTGTAAGGTAGAAGGAGTCTATTTTAGAAAACCTAGCATATTTAGTTTTCCACATAGTCCCCTTCTACATGTGCACACTTAGTCCAGCGGTTGTGGAGCATATGGATCCCTTCTTTGTAGAAGTGGTCCACAGCAGGGGTGATTAATAAGTTTGTGGCCTAAGGTAGAACGAGATAAGTTATTAAATTCAAACTTTCTGCATTATCACTCAAAGAGTTGAACACATGCATGTAACTAGAGCGTCTTGGACCTCCAGGTGGTCCACATCAAGGGGTGATTGATAAGTTTATGACCTAAGGTAGAAGGAGATGAGTTATACAGCTCTCGTTACATGCATGTGCAGTTCAACTCTTTGAGTGAAAATACAGAAATTTTGAAGTTAATAACTCATCTCCTTCTACCGTAGGCCATGAACTTATCAATCCCCCCCCCCCAGCTGAGGACCACTTTTTGGAGGTCCAAGACGCTGACTTCTACAAAGAAGGGATCCGTATGCTCCACGACCGCTGGACTAAGTGTGTAAATGTAGGAAAAATAAATGTGCTTGGTTTTCTAAACTTGACTCCTTCTACCTTAGCCACAAAGTTATCAATCACTCCTTGTATCTCTTGGGCTTCAGGGAAGAAAGTCCTAATGTATTTAACCCCAGGTGTGTTAGTAAAAATCATCTCTTCAAAGACACATCACTTAGCTGAATAGTAAAAATCATCTCTTTAAAGACACATCACTTTGCTGAATAGTAAAAATCATCTGTTTAAAGACACATCACTTTGCTGAATATTAACGCATCTCCGACACCTTGATCTTGACACCATTTGTCCTGTCATTCAGTGTGAATCTATTTCTCAATCAAACTACATGGTAAGGAAATCTCAGCTGTTCTTGCCACCTCCAGTCTCAACAGTTCACCTGGAGTTAAATGCAGCTTGTCCCATGACAAGATATTCGGCTGTTTATACTTTCACAACATTATGTATCTGAAAAACGAATCTAAAAGTCACTGATTTATCAGATACCCTTTTAAGTTGAAAAGTAAATTATTAATGCACTGCTCACATCATGAATTTTGATTGCACACCAATGCTCTCAGGTGAACCAACAGCTCGGATTAATCTCAGCTCCAGCTGTCCCACTGTAGATCATTACACTGAGGACTGCTCTGGATGATATTTCACCTGATT
The DNA here is from genome assembly GCF_963921235.1 of Mobula hypostoma. Classification (NCBI taxonomy): domain Eukaryota; kingdom Metazoa; phylum Chordata; class Chondrichthyes; order Myliobatiformes; family Myliobatidae; genus Mobula; species Mobula hypostoma. Next base: position 71,008,830 of record NC_086112.1, on the reverse strand, counting down.
GCTTTGAAACCTTATACTATCTCTCTTTCACAGAACTCTGTTTTGCATATGCACTTAGTACCGCTTTGGGCAACACCTTGTAAAGGGTAGTACAGATTTGGGTCACAATGGTTGTGCTTATCAGCACAGTAGGTCCTGAAAATGCTCAGATTCTGTAGACTATGGGTTCCCAAATTTTTTTCATGCTGTGGACTTTTATCATTAACCGAGGAGTCATGGACCCCATTTGGGAACCTCTGCTTTAGAGGGGAATCACAGACGATGATTTGGGTCAAGACCCTCAATCTGAACTGAAAGAGTAGTGGGGATGTGATCAGAATAAAGTGGGAAGGCAGAGGGCAAGTGTAAACTTAAATTCGCGGACCAATAACCACACCACAACAGTTCCCTACTTTATCCTTTTCACCAGTTTATTTGTTCGAACTCAGCTGGCGAGAAGTTCGAGGCCAAATACCAGTGGGACAGATTTCTTCTCCCTACTGTTGGCTCATGTCAAATTTCTAACTGAATTAGTACAGCATTGGCTTTTATCCCGTGCAAAGAGTTGTTAATCATTACAGAACATGTGCAAATCTTTGTGGTTTGACAGTTATGCAGAAGTCAGCTATCTTTGTCAATTAGGCAGTCACGCGGGGTGGGTATAAATCAATTAGGCAGTCACACAGGGCGGGTATAAATCAATCAGGCAGTCATGCGGGGCAGGTATTACACAAGTGCTGACAAAGTGCAAAGCTCTAAAAATCATTCCGTACCTCCCCAACAACCTTAAACTTCATCATTTCCCTCCTTTTTATCATTACATGATAACCTTTCACAACAGATTGTCGTTTCTACAACATGATACAAGTTATGGCCAAAGGCATTGTAGGCTACAGATAATAATTAAAATTATTACAATCAGACTTCTAAAATGCAAAAACACCCCCCCTCCCCCCAGAAGTCCTCGAATATATTAAAGGGCCAGGGCCATCCGGTTCTGTTGGACTGTTTGCCGGATTGCAATCATTCCGGTGGATATTTCAGTCACCTGTGCTTGAGTATCAGTTAGTGCCCCGGCCGTATTGTCGGCTAACTCTCCTAGGGCTGCTGCTAAGTTAATTACCTCCCTGGAATTTCTAGCTGTCCCATAGGAGGGGAAGACGTTCATCCAAAATCTCTCAGATTCTGTTATACCCCTTCATTGCCTATTCCAGTGGGGGTGTTCCTTAGGATGATCCATAACTCTCAAATGGGGCACCAGATATAACAACATCCACTCCACCCCTTGTCCTGCTTCAGAGTTCCTGTCCTTCCTATCCCACTAGGATCCGGCTTCTCCCCTGGTGACCAGGCTCAATTTCCACATACCCAATGGGTTCCATTGACAGGTTGCAGGGGATTGCAGGTATCTGCGTACTGCATACAAGTGCTGTTTCCTAGCTGGTATGGGGCATTGGAATTATCATTATAATAACATCAGGTCTTGATGGGTCCAGGAGGGGGCACTATACTAATCCCGGGCCACAATTTGGATGGATCTTGGGGAGGGGATCAGAGGTACCACCCATTAAAGCAGCAGGGAGAACAGTTTGTTCGTTGATGGGTTCCATACAATTCACTGCGCTCCCAGTCCTCCTTTCGTAGAACTGTGTAAGGGATGTTCGTTCATCCAAGGTAGGGGGGGACCACTGACATAGGGATCGTGGTTTTACCGTGCTGTGGGATTTCAGCACATACCCAACATGCCCCTCGTTCTACCTGCTGAGTATAGGTATGGCACAGGGATAAAAAGGTATTTACTTGGGGGCCTCCTGATACCACAATAGCACCCCCCCCCCCGTCTATATCAACCAATACATCTTCTTCTGCTTAGTCCTTATTGGTTTCTTCCTCCACACGTTTACAGTCCGTTTGATGTATCCAGCGGAGCTGCCCTTCCACCTTCACCGCTGTGGGTGTTGTCAGTAGCACTTGGTGTGGTCCTTTCCACCTCGGTTCCAACTTCTTCTGATCCCAGTTTTTAATCAGGACAAAATCTCCAGGCTCAGTCATGGAGTAGTCACCTCTACACTGGGTTTCATCCTCTTGGTAGACCTGTCGTACTTGTGAATGCAAGCTTTGGAGAGTTTTGGTTAGCTTACATAATTATTTTCCCGTTTCCTCCCCCAAGGTATGCATATCTAATTTTGCAGGTAAGCTCTCAGGGAGGAGAGGTAGACAAGGTTGGGGTCCCCATGGGGTTCTCAAAGGCTTCCTGTAGATAATTTCTGCAGGTGATAACCCTGCCTTACTTGATGGCGTGATTCTCATATGGAATAGGGCTAAGGGTAAAACCTTCAACCAGGTCAGTCCAGTTTCTTGTGTAAGTTTGGCCAGCTTATCTTTCAAAGTACCATTGGCTCATTCCACTATGCTGGCTGCTTTCGGATGATGGGTGCAGTGGAACTGCTGTTTTATAGCAAGTTCTTTACAGACTTCCTCATTTATTTTGGCAACAAAATGTGGCCCCTTGTTCGAGCTTATCATTTCTGGAAGTCCATAGCGAGGAATTATTTCTTTTAGCAATATTTTCACAACAGTCATAGCGGTATTATTAGTTGTAGGATCAGCTTCAGTCCATCTGCTAAATACATCTACTATCACTAAGCAATACTTGTAACAATGTACTCTAGGTAGTTCTATAAAATCAAGTTATAAACAAGAAAAAGGTTCACCAGGCAAGGGGTTAGTTCTGGAAACATGAGGCATCCCCTTTCCGGCATTCATTTTTTTTACAAGTTAAACATGCTTCGGCTCATTTTTCAGCTGCCTGCTGCAAGTCAGGGTGCCACCAATGTATTAACCATTCCCTCCTTGTCTAGCTGTGTACAATTACGTACATAATCTATTAAGATAGGTAAAAACACAGAAGGAACACAGACCTGTCCTGCAGGGGTCACCCATAAATTGGTCTGAGTTCAAGGTGGCAACCCATTTGGGACCATAGTTTGCGCTCTCCTTCAGGGGCATTTCCCTGGAAGTTACGTATTTTCCCCCATGTCTGGCATACCGATCCTTAGGTTTTGTCTAATAAGAGGTTGCTGGGCTCTGAGGGGACTAAAAGTGTAGGGTCCAAGGCTGTCTGTTTAGCTGCTGCATCAGCCCGAGCATTACCCTTTGAAACCTCACTGGATTCCCCAGTATGGGCTGCACATTTAATAATAGCCAAAACTCGAGGTAGCTGTAGAGCGGTGAGTGAATTGTTTACAAAGGTAGCATTACTAATGAGGTGGCCAGAGGAAGTCAGGAATCTCGTAACTCCAAATGCATAACGGGAGTCCGTGTAAAAGTTCGCACTTTAGTCTGTTGCTAGGATACAGGCACAAGTCAGAGCAAACAGCTCAGCCTTCTGAGCAGAGACAGCTGTTTCAAAAGAAGCCTGCTCAATTACTTCACTGTCCATCACTATCGCATAGCCAGAACATTGTTTCCCTGCTGGATCCACAGAAGAGCTTCCATCCTCATAAAACGTTGCCTCAGGCTTGAGGGGTTATTGCGGAACGGATGGGAGAGTCTGTCCTTCTTTCACGGTGATCTGGACAGGGTGGGGGAGAGAGTTGGTGCGGCTGACTTCATGGCCTGAAATTTCCCAGAGATGTGGTACAACGTCTTGGGTTTGGTCAATATTAAAAGAATGTCTTACCAGATGTCCCGTCTTCACCTTCGACTCCTTCCAGTATCGGAGTTGGCCCGCGGCCAAATCTTGCCAGTCTCCCTCGGTGCTGGAGGCTTGTTTCTTCAAGGTGTAGGCAAGGAACCCAGGCTCTTTGGCTTGAACCCAGGGCAAACCCTAATGGTGGTATGGGAAACCACCAGTCCTGTCTGTCGCCAAAGGAAATCTGGAACACTGCCCTCTTTTTCTTTAACCTCTCCAATCACTGTGACTGAGAACTTCTGTCCCTCGAGGGGTGCATAATATTGGCTTTCCTCAGTGGCGCACCCCGTAAGGTCATAAAACAGGGTCACATGGGGGTCAACAGCTGGTAGTGGGGTTCAAACGAAGTGAAGTCCAGATTAAGTGCCCACCACTGGGGGGTTGGTAACTGGGGAAGCCGTCGGTTGTTCACTGGTCTCAGAGTGATACCCTTGAATGTGCATAGAATCTCGTCTTCCAACGGACAGAGCAAGTCTCTCCCTGCTAGATTACACCCCAGACTGGTGGTGGCTGTAAATGAAACCTCACACTGGGTCCCCTTGGAATTCCACCTGCAGTGGCTGGGGACGTGAATACATGTGTTCCGTGCTTCGGTTCCCATTTCTGATCCCCAGATACAGCCCACTCGTGTCCTTCCTGCTGAACATATCTATATACTACTAAAACTCTCATGCTCTGTCTGTCTGTTTGTGACTGCCAATTAGCGCAAACGGTGCATTACAGCGGCACTTTTTCTGGCTAAATCAAATTAAAATGCGCTAACACAGAATACAGGCAAAGTTCAGGGTTATATATTTGTATGAAATTGCTCATTCGCCAAAAATCAACAGGCTGGCTTTCACCCGAGACCCGATTGGCCATCATGGAAATCGGGACGCCACATCCCGACGCATGCGCACGGCCAGCCTCAGCAGCGACACCTACCGGAGCAAAAGGGCAGGGCAGCTCTATTTCACACGGTCACATTCTGCTAATCACCATCAGTATGTGCAGGATTGGGACAGATCTAACTGCCACCCATCAATAAGAGATAATTATTGTAATGAGGTACTTCGAGACACCCATAAAACCCTTTGCTGCAGTCAAAAGACAGCAGTGACTATATCACGTCCATTTAGGAGAGCATCAACAACATCATCAAGAATAATCAGCATCCTTTGGTGTTAGTGCTTCGTATCTTCTATCCAGCATTAGAGTAAAAATGGTCCGCATAATTATGCCATGTGGAAAGGGAGCGGGGACATTAGTCGGCGGGAGGAGAAGATGGCAGCACGTGCGCAGCTCTCCGGTGAAAATGATATTGTATCCGTTAAATAGGGGCCGTGGACAATTCTGATTTGATGGAGAATGGACGTGAAACCACAGAGGAACATCTAGAGAAATTTCTGAAATGCCCGTTCGCTGCTGTCGTTACTGTGCGGTCGTGAATCTTTTGGAGGGTAGGCCTCAAAATTCCCGGCCTTGCCTGCTTTTGGCGACCGAGAAGGAAGTCGAGTCGTTCGGACAGAGTTGGTGCTCAGTACTCAGTGTCGGAGAGCTGATCAGAGCTCGAAGGTTTCGGATGACTCAGAGTCGGATTGTGGTCGGCATGGCAGGGAGAATTTTTCTTCCTTCTCCCGTCTGCGTGAGATGTGGGTCATTTGAGAAACTTTGAACTTTTACTGTGCTCACGGACCTCATTATCAAGTTATGGTATTGTTACACTGTTTGTAGCTATATGTTATAATTATGTGGTTTTGTCAATTTTTTCAGTCATGGTTTTACTGTGTTTTAGTCATAGTCATAGTCATACTTTATTGATCCCGGGGGAAATTGGTTTTCGTTACAGTTGCTCCATAAATATTAAATAGTAATAGAACCATAAATAGTTAAATAGTAATATGTAAATTACGCCAATAAATTATGAAATAATTCCAGGACCAGCCTATTGGCTCAGGATGTCTGACCCTCCAAGGGAGGAGTTGTAAAGTTTGATGGCCACAGGCAGGAATGACTTCCTATGGCGCTCAGTGCTGCATCTCGGTGGAATGAGCCTCTGGCTGAATGTACTGCTGTGCCCACCCAGTACATTATGTAGTGGATGGGAGACATTGACCAAGATGGCATGCAACTTAGACAGCATCCTCTTTTCAGACACCACCATGAGAGGGTCCAGTTCCATCCCCACAACATCACTGGCCTTATGAATGAGTTTGTTGATTCTGTTGGTGTCTGCCACCCTCAGCCTACTGCCCCAGCACACAACAGCAAACATGATAGCAGTGGCCATTACAGACTCATAGAATATTCTCAACATCGTCTGGCAGATGTTAAAGGACCTCAGTCTCCTCAGGAAATAGAGACAGCTCTGACCCTTCTTGTAGACAGCCTCAGTGTTCTTTGACCAGTCCAGTTTATTGTAAATTCGTATCCCTAGGTATTTGTAATCCTCCACCATGTCCACACTGACCCCCTGGATGGAAACAGGGGTCACCGGTACCTTAACTCTCCTCAGGTCTACCTCCAGCTCCTTAGTCTTTTTCACGTCAAGCTGCAGATAATTCTGCTCACACCATGTGACAAAGTTTCCTACCGTAGCCCTGTACTCAGCCTCATCTCCCTTGCTGATGCATCCAACTTTGGCAGAGTCATCCGAAAACTTCTGAAGATGACAAGACTGTGCAGTAGTTGAAGTCGGAGGTGTAAATGGTGAAGAGAAAGGGAGACAAGACAGTCCCCTGTGGAGCCCCAGTGCTGCTGATCACTCTGTTGGACACCCAGTGTTGCAAGCACACGTACTGTGGTCTGCCAGTTTTGTGATATCACACCGGAGGAAATAATGTATCATTTCTTAATGCATACATTACTAAATGACAATAAAAGAGGACTATGTGTCTTCATAATCATAAGAAATGACGCCAAACGTCGTCTGGAAGCGGCAAGGAGAGGGAAAGAACAAGAATCGGATGAGGCCAGGGCTGCATGACTCCAGGATCAAACAGTCAGGACAAAAAAGGATGAGAAAGGAAGAGACAGAGGAGGAGAGGCATGCACGTCTCCAGGAGAAAACAACAAACAGCAGAAGAGATGAAGAGACGGGATGAAAGGGCTGCATGTCTCCAGAATGACAACGAGAGGCACGAGGGTGGCATATAAACCAGAAATGATGCCATCAAATGTGTCCTTTGTTAACTGAGGAGGAGCTATATTTGCTTTGCTATGCATCGTTCTTCTTTAATAAACTGAGGTTTTCGACTTCATTTTCCAAAAGCAAAGCGATACCAATAGCATTCAGGAAAATTTAATGTTCATTCTAGTCACATCAGACTGCACTACCCTTCTCTCAAAGGGTGCCCCAACTGGTCACCCCATTGTCTAGTTCTCCTTTAATATTAGTTCCCTTCGGGGTTGATCGGGATTCGAAAGCCGGGTCCCAGTAATATGTCAAAGCTCGTCACATTCTATTTCGATCATTGTCAGGCCAATCCATATTATTTGTTTTCATCATGTTGGCAAACTTGATTGGTAAGCATTGGAGCAGCAGGGCATTAAACTGGGGGAACAAATTCCCATTTTTAGAGGCTTGGTCTCCTGCGAAAGTGCCGTAGCAGGCCACAAATCGCTCTCGATAGTCTGGTCCCGATTTTCCGGGCTTAGGTTTGCATTCAAGTACTTTAGTGATATTTACAGGTTGTTGGAGAGCCCTCTCCAGGGCTTGAATAATCTGGTCTGTATGTTCATTCTCATTATGGATTCCCGCCTGTAACTCCTGATAGGTATGGTATCCTAATTCTGCCTTCCATTTCTGCCCCTCATCAGCTGAGAGAATCATACAGCAGAGATCAAATAAATCTTGTGGGGTCACGTTATACACTTGTATAGTACTGCGGACCTACTGAGCAACCTATGCTGGTAAACAACAGGAATTCTGCAGATGCTGGAAATTCAAGCAACACACATAAAAGTTGCTGGTGAACGCAGCAGGCCAGGCAGTATCTCTAGGAAGAGGTGCAGTCGACGTTTCAGCCGAGACCCTTCGTCAGGACTAACTGAAGGAAGAGTGAGTAAGGGATTTGAAAGTTGGAGGGGGAGGGGGAGATCCAAAATGATAGGAGAAGGCAGGAGGGGGAGGGATGGAGCCAAGAGCTGGACAGGTGATAGGCAAAAGGGATACGAGAGGATCATGGGACAGGAGGTCCGGGAAGAAAGACAAGTCGGGGGGGGGGGAGGGACCCAGAGGATGAGCAAGGGGTATATTCAGAGGGACAGAGGGAGAAAAAGGAGAGTGAGAGAAAGAATGTGTGTATAAAAATAAGTAACAGATGGGGTACGAGGGGGAGGTGGGGCATTAGTGGAAGTTAGAGAAGTCAATGTTCATGCCATCAGGTTGGAGGCTACCCAGACGGAATATAAGGTGTTGTTCCTCCAACCTGAGTGTGGCATCATCTTTACAGTAGAGGAGGCAGTGGATAGACATGTCAGAATGGGAATGGGATGTGGAATTAAAATGTGTGGCCACTGGGAGATCCTGCTTTCTCTGGCGGACAGAGCGTAGGTGTTCAGCAAAGCGGTCTCCTAGTCTGCGTCGGGTTCCAACCTGAGTGTGGCTTCATCTTTACAGTAGAGGAGGCCGTGGATAGACATGTCAGAATGGGAATGGGATGTGGAATTAAAATATGTGGCCACTGGGAGATACTGCTTTCTCTGGCGGACAGAGCGTAGGTGTTCAGCAAAACGATCTCCCAGTCTGCGTCAGGTCTCGCCAATATGTAGATGGCCTCATTGGGAGCACTGGACACAGTATACTGTTAAGATGAAGCCACACTCAGGTTGGAGGAACAACATCTTATATTCTGTCTGGGTAGCCTCCAACCTGATGGCATGAACATTGACTTCTCTAACTTCCACTAATGCCCCACCTCCCCCTCGTACCCCATCTGTTACTTATTTTTATACACACATTCTTTCTCTCACTCTCCTTTTTCTCCCTCTGTCCCTCTGAATATACCCCTTGCCCATCCTCTGGGTCCCCCCCCCCACTTGTCTTTCTTCCCGGACCTCCTGTCCCATGATCCTCTCGTATCCCTTTTGCCTATCACCTGTCCAGCTCTTGGCTCCATCCCTCCCCCTCCTGTCTTCTCCTATCATTTTGGATCTCCCCCTCCCCCTCCAACTTTCAAATCCCTTACTCACTCTTCCTTCAGTTAGTCCTGACAAAGGGTCTTGGCCTGAAACATCGACTGTACCTCTTCCTAGAGATGCTGCCTGGCCTGCTGCGTTCACCAGCAACTTTTATGTGTGTAACCTATGCTGGTTTTTCTTTTCTATCTGGGGCCTGATTCATGATCGTTATCATTTCTTGAGGCTTCCAGGGTGCATGGTTTTATTGGATTCTTCCCTCCCTGGATCTCAGGGTATAGAGAGCCTCTCCTTCCCTGCTGCCGCTGTTTTACCTGAGCGGCCACCGTATCTGAGTACTGGGAGGATTGGGGTTCGGGAGCACTGGGTGCACTTGGCCCCTGGTAAGGTAGGGGATACGGTGGGTGCCCAATCCTCATTGCGGTCACTGTCCTCAAACAGGGTCGGTATGCCAGACATAGGTTCGGGATCCCGTATTGGCCCTGGACCTTGCGCGTGGCATTGCCGATCTAAACCTTCCTGTCGGTCCATATCTGCCTTTGCCTGTTTTCTTTTTTTCCCGTTCTTTAATCAATAATTTCCACATTTTTTTAACTGCAATTCTTTTTCCAATTTAAATTTACTGCTTGTTCACAGGGGGTTATATCACAAGTTCCCCCGGTGGCCACACACTGCTTCCCAGTTTCTTTGTTAGCGCTGCACTTAACATCCCCGGGTAGACTGCAGGAGAGTGCCTTTCCCCTCTGTTCAGCCAAACATTTGTCCGGTCCAGTGCTGGTCATTTTACTGGGTCAACTGCCTGTCACCCAATTAGTTACTTCAATTTACCAGGCCACTGCCACTGGCCCGCTGGGTCAGTTAGAATAAACCAGGTCAGTTACCCACTTATCTACAAACCTCATTTCCAGAAAAGTTGGGATATTTTCCAAAATGCAATAAAAACAAAAATCTGTGATATGTTAATTCACGTGAACCTTTGTTTAACTGACAAAAGTACAAAGAAAAGATTTTCAATAGTTTTACTGACCAACTTAATTGTATTTTGTAAATATACACAAATTTAGAATTTGATGGCTGCAACACACTCAACAAAAGTTGGGACAGAGGCATGTTTGCCATTGTGTTATGTCACCTTTCTTTTTAATAACACTTTTTAATCGTTTTGGAACTGAGGATACTAATTGTAGTAGATTTGCAATTGGAAATTTTGTCCATTCTTGCTTGATGTAGGACTTCAGCTGCTCAACAGTCCGTGGTCTCCGTTGTCTGATTCTCCTCTTCATGATATGCCATACATTTTCAATAGGAGATAGATCTGGACTGGCAGCAGGCCAGTCAAGCACACGCACTCTGTGTCTACAAAGCCACGCTGTTGTAGCCCATGCAGAATGTGGTCTGGCATTATCCTGCTGAAATAAGCATGGACATCCCGGGAAGAGACGTCACCTTGATGGCAACATATGTCTCTCTAAAATCCTAATATACGCCTCAGAGTCAATGGTACCTTCACATACATGCAACTCACCCATGCCGTGGGCACTGATGCACCCCCATACCATCACAGATGCTGGCTTTTGCACCTTTCGCTGATAACAATCAGGATGGTCGTTTTCATCTTTGGCACAGAGAACTGGACGCCCGTTTTTTCCGAAAACTAGCTGAAATGTGGACTCATCTGACCACAGCACATGGTTCCATAGTCTTTCGGTCCATCTGAGATGAGCTCGGGCCCAGAGAACTCGCCGGCATTTCTGCATAGAGTTGATGTATGGCTTCCTCCTTGCGTAATACAGTTTCAAGTTGCATTTCTGGATGCAGCGACGGACTGTGTTGAGTGACAGTGGTTTTCCGAAGTACTCCCGAGCCCAGGTGGCTATAATTGTCACAGTAGCATGACTTTTCTGTGCACTATTCAATCTTATTTTAACTCTGTCCCAACTTTTGTTGAGTGTGTTGCAGCCATCAAATTCTAAATTTGTGTATATTTACAAAATACAATTAAGTTGATCGGTAAAACTATTGAAAATCTTTTCTTTGTACTTTTGTCAGTTAAATAAAGGTTCACGTGAATTAACGTATCACAGATTTTTGTTTTTATTGCATTTTGGAAAATATCCCAACTTTTCTGGAAATGGGGTTTAAATTACCGGGTTGCTGCCCCCCCCACAAATAGACCGGGCCTTTTTGGACCATTGCCCAATTAGTCAAGTCAACTCAATTATACAGCTTAATCGACCAGGCCAAAGACCTGTTGTCCAATTCTTCAGCACCCGCAGAGTTTAATACTCACAAAAGCAACTGCTAGCCTTATTTTCCGTTAATACTCACAAAAACAACTGCTTACCTTATTCTCCCGGTCTGGGTGGTTCGTTGGATCCCGTCAAGGTAGAAGGGCGAGGGGTGGGAGTTTCAGACAAGTAGAAGGGACAGTCAGAGGTAAAACACTTTGGGGAGACCTACTGCCCGTTTATTTGTTCAAACTCAGCCGGTGAGAAGTTCGAGGCCAAATACAAGTGGGACAGATTTCCTCTCCCTATTGTTGGCTCGTGTCAAACTTCTAACTTAGTATAGCATTGGCTTTTATACCGTACAAAGAGCTGTTAATCATTACAGAACATGTGCAAACAGAAGGGCCTTCTTTGTGGTTTGACAGTTATGCAGAAGTCAGCTATCTTTGTCAATCAGGCAGTCACACGGGGCAGGTATTACACAAGTCATGCTGACAAGTGCAAAGTTCTAAAAATCATTCCCTACCTCCCCAACACCCTTAAACTTCATCACAAGAGTCTGCAAGGCATAGATGGATCTATTTGAGGAGGGGAGAGCAGAAATAGTGAGGTGTGATACATGGAGGCAACAAAAGGCTGCAGATGATGGAATCATCATCTAATAGGAATGGAATAGGAATTAATAGGAATGGAAGATGAAGCAGGAAACCAAATTAAAAAAGAGAGGTGTCCAGTGTATGAACATTTAATTTTCCAAATTCAGGTAACCTCCTCTCCCTCTGCCCAATCATTCATTCTCCTCCTGGTCTACTCAGTTCCTCCCCCTACACATAGCCAATGTCTCCACCCACTCCTTCTGTCTCTTTCCCCTCCTCTATCTTCTTCATCTGTCCATCACCCACACAATCTGCCCACTGGGTCCCCTTCCCTCACTATTCCCATCTGCCCACTCTACCTCCCTTATTTGGTTCCACATTTCACCTTTTCCTCTAACAAGCCATTATCTGCAACTTTTTATTGCCTCCACTAATCACCTCCCAATCGCTGTTGCTTCTTTCTCCCTTCTCCCTTCCATCTGCCAATCACCACTTCTCATTTGGATTCACCTACTGCTTGTCAGCTCTTGTTGCATCTTTTCATGTCACCTCTAATCCTTCAATGCGGATGAAAGTTCTTGACCCAAAGCATAAACTGCCTGAACCACTGAGTTCCTCCAGCAGTTTGTTTCTGTTTCTTTATTTAATATTGTTCATGTTAAAATAAAGTTTACATTATTATTGTTGATCTAAAGAGATTATTTTATAGAAATTACACCAGAAGGATGTCAAACCCTTGGGCAAAAGTGCACACAATTTGCAAGATTTTTAATCAATCAACCAAATCTTACTCCAAAATATGCATGTTGCATCGTAGTGTATCTCCATCTTGTCCAAAGCAAGTGATGCAGGTTCAATTTAATTTTAGCTATTTCAGGGATCCCTTTGGATTTAATTGCCTCAGGCTCAAATATAATAAGTAAATTTTCAAGTTCTTGGGGATAGTTTCTGCCTATAGTGTGAATCTAGTTCTGATGGAAAATTCACTAAAACATGTGGATTTGTATGCTTAATGGGCATTTATTCATCAGACCATGTATATTATCAGAAGTCATTAGCAATAAAAATCAAACAACAGGAATTCTGCAGATGCTGGAAATTCAAGCAACACACATCAAAGTTGCTGGTGAACGCAGCAGGCCAGGCAGCATCTATAGGAAGAGGTGCAGTCAACGTTTCAGGCCGACGGCCTGAAACGTTGACTGCACCTCTTCCTATAGATGCTGCCTGGCCTGCTGCGTTCACCAGCAACTTTGATGTGTGTTGCAGCAATAAAAATCCATAGCTTTTGGTTAACAGTCCTAATCTCTTAAAAGACACATAGGAATATGTTTTGTTCCCACACATTAAGTTCTGTGTTGAGATTTCAAATTCAGTGCTATTCAATGTCAAATTGACTTTTGACTTGGTTTGGTTATAGTTCTCACTTCTGACACAAAGGTTAGTGAATTCAAATCCTATTCCAGATAATTAACTTTGTATTTAGTCGGAAGTGTTACAGTAGTACAAAGCAAGTGTCATGCTAATTGAGGCTTCAACTTTCAGATGAGTTGTGGGTAGTTGTACATGATTGAATGGCACCATTTGGAAAGAAATATGGCGTTCTCCTGGGTGCTTAGCCATGTTTATCCTTGAATGAACATCACTTTTTTTCTCCCATTCGTGAGACCTTCCTTTGTACCAGTTGGCTGCTGTTTCTCTTCAGAGGTCTGATAAATACTTTGGGACATCCTAAGATTGAAAAAGGCACAAATATTAACTTTAAAAAAATCTATTTTTATATTTAGTGGTAGGGTAAAATGTCACTAGGAAATGGACTGAGACTTTTCGACCTCTTTTCACACAGAACTCTTAAAATCAACAGTCAAAGGAGTTTATCATCTCATCATTCCAGGCTGGAAAGAAAGTAACTTTCAATGGGCATATCATCTTCACAAAGTATGGTATAATCCTCAAAAATAGTGCTTGAGAAATGCACTTCCTTCTAGAAGCTAAGAAGTTACAAATTTATTTAATTACAAATTTAATGCATTATTGCTACAGGAGCAATATGGCAAATCAATTGCTTCAAGCTGTATTTGGTATGTCATTCTGATTAGGGTAACTACAACAAAAGGAAACTGAAAGCAAATACGTGATCTGTATTGTTAATCAATACAGCTTGTGTTGCAATTTTATGCTGAATCATTAATCCATATAACATACAAGTAGGGCAGTTGGGCTTTCTGCCTACCTAAAACTAAACTATTAATCTATTAATCTCTGTTGCTTTTCCAAAAACATGAAGACTTCCTTCATTTAAGTTAAGATGGAATCAACATGTAAAAGGTATTTGAGCAGGTATTTAAGAAAGGCACATGTATAAAAGGAAAGACTTCATTAAGGCCCATGGGATCAGTGTAGATAAACATCATAGTCAGCATAGATTAGTTGGGTAACAAGGGCAAATTCCTTGCTGAATGATTCTAAATTCTCTTGAAATGTTGAATTGGTTTCCATCATCTTTTCAGGCAGCATATTATGAATCATCGTAACTCAGTACATAAAGGGGAAGCATGTCTGTAAACGTAAATTTGCCGGATCAAGTAACGACAGCACAAAAAGAACTTATCTTTTCACCAGTTTATTTCTTCGCGCTCAGCCGGCGAGTGAACTTGGTCCCGACATCAGGGGAGAAGCGTTCTCATCCCTCCGGCGGTTCAACAAGTTCACTGTCTGATGTCAGAATTGTTAGAAGTTGTAAGGCCATCGATACAAAAGAACAATGAGTTTGATGGACTATTGATACAAAAGAACAATCTGTTTGATAGACACTCCAGCCATTTTAGTTAAGAAAGGAAACTTCTGTCGAAACCAAAAGGTGTGCAGAATCAGGAGAGATCTTATGTGGATTTGTGTGAACTTTAACTCTTATCTTGCTCCAAAGAAGCAGCTGTAAGACGTTATTCAAACACACTGCAGTCACAGACATAGTCAGTACTTAACCCATTATTTACAGGAATTTGAGAATCCCCCAATTCCCTTAAACTTTATCATGTCTGTTTTACCTCACACCTCTGCCAGTGAAAATAGTTTCTCCCTGTCAACACTAATAAAAAACCTTCTTAATTTTACAACCTGCTGTTAAATTCCTACTCACATTCCTTGCTGTTTGGAACACAGATAATTAACGTTTTTTGTGCCTGGTACCATAATTTTTAGCTCTGCATTGCCTACTTGGCTTTAAAAAGGTTGTCAAGGGATACACATAAATATACACCCAGTGACCAGTTTGTTAGCTACACCTGTACACCTGCCCATTAATGCAAATACCTACTCTTACCAGGCAGGAATCAATGCAGCACAGGGATCAGTGCTGGGACCCAACTGTTCACAGTCTACATCAGTGATTTGGATTCTACTGAAACAAAACTTCAGAGGGCAGATTGTCAGGGGAATGCAGAAGAACTTCAGTGGTATATATAAAGGGTATCCAACAAAACATAATGCAGAAAATATTAAGTGGCCCATTTTGGTAGAAAGTTTTAGGAAAGGGAAACACTTCTTAAACTATTAAATCCGGCATCCTCTATAAGTAAGTTTGTATGTTCCTTCCTGTGAGTGCGTGGGTTTCCTCCGGGTGCTCCGGTTTCCTCTCACAGTCCAAAGACTTGCGGGTTAGTAGGTTAATTGGTTATTGTAAATAGTCCCATAATTAGGCTAGCATGAAACCAGTATGTTGCTAGGCAACGTGGTTGGAAGGGCTGGAATAAGCAAACAAGTAAATAAATAAAATAAAATCTAATCAGCCAATCACCTGGCAGCATGTCAATGCATAAAAGCTTATAAGTCAAGAGGTTCTGATCAAATGTCAGAATGGGGAAGATACGTGATATAAGTGACTGACTGGAATGATTGTTGATTCCAGAGGAGGTGGTTTGAGTATCTCAGAAACTGCTGGTCTCCTGTGATGATCAATGAACAATATTTTCCAGAGTTTATGGAGAATGGTGTGAAAAATATCTCCAGTGAGTGACAGTTCTGTGGGCTGAAATTCCTTGTTAGTGATAGGGGTCAGAGGAGAATGGCTAGACTGGTTCAAACTGACAGAAAGATGGCAGTGACTCAAGTAACCATGTGTTACAACAGTGATGCAAGTTCAAGTTTATCGTTATCTAGCTGTACATATATACAAGCAAACGAAACAATGGCCCTCTGGACCAGGGGTCCCCAACCTTTTTTGAATTGCGGACTGGTTTAATATTGACAATATTCTTGCGGACCGGCCGACCGGGGGCGTAGGGTTGCCAACGGACAAGAGTAGCAGTCAAATACGTTGTTTACCCAGAGTAAGACTACAATGACCATGAAGCCTTGCGTGGGCACCTGTGTGCGCATGCATGTACGTGCCGATTCCCTTCCCCCCTTACAAATTGATTTTAGCGATTCTGTTCGGGGGGGGAGGTGTTAATCACGACCAGAATACAGGTGATAAGTGGCTAATGTACTCAATTTCGTTTCTAAAAGGGTTTATCTAACGAATTTAATATTAAACACTGCGCATATTTTCCTCGCATGAATATAGAGATAAGTCAATTATCAGGGGAGCTTGAAATAAGTGTGGCACGAACTTCCAATAGAAGTGGCAGAGGCAGGTTCGATATTATCATTTAAAGAAAAAATGATAGGTATATGGACAGGAAAGGAATGGAGGGTTATGGGCTGAGTGCAGGTTGGTCGGACTAGGTGATAGTAGTGTTCGGCACGAACTAGAAGGGCAGAGATCGCCTATTTCCGTGCTGTAATTGTTATATGGTTATATAAGTCAATAGCATCATAACATTTTAAGTAACGTTTGGATATTAAACACACAGCATATATTTTCCCTGTATGAACATATAAAATCATTGCAACACACCAATATCGCTGAATCAGTGGGAGCCCTGGGCTTGTTTTCCTGCAACAAGACGGTCCTATTGAGGGGTGACGGGAGACAGCGATACTTGAACGGGGTTCCTTATGTCCAGTCTATTCCGCAATTTAGTTTTCGTTCCATTCATTGCAGAGATAGCAACGTTTTCAGTGCTTTCGTGGCTATCTCAGGATATTCAGCCTTGACTTTGATCCAGAACGCCGGCAGAGATGTTATGTCAAACATACTTTTCTACCCGCCGTCATTTGCAAGCTGGGGGAGTTGATCTCCTTCCCGCGCTGACATGGATGACGTGTGCGTAATGACCGCGCATGCGTTCAAGCTCAACAGTGGGGGTGACAGGGAATGAGAAAGGGTGCAGCTGACTCCTATCGCCAAAACATATCGTTTCCTCGTGACCCGGTAGCGAAAGCTTTGCGGCCCGGTGGTTGGACTATGGTGTACCCACAAAACATATCTCACACTGTACATGAAACAAAATATTACCAAAAATAAGTTAATGAAGTATAATTCAAACTGCATGTAGTGTGCTGCACAGGTTAACGGTAAACAGCTTGCTGGCATAGTGACAAGACCTCAGAGGTGGCAGGGTATTCATTACTCTCACAGCCTGAGGGAAGAAACTGTTACCAGTCCGACAGTCCTTGTGCACCTCCTTCCTGACGGTACTGGGTCAAAGAGATTGAGGGATGGCTGGTGGGGATCTTCAACAATGTTTCAGACTGTTGGTATACAATGCTGCTGATATATGTTACAAATGTTGAGGGGAGGGAGAGAAAGCATCTCTGAACACACAACATGTTGAACCTTGAAGTGGATGGGCTACCACAGCAAAAGATCACACCGGCTTCCACGCATCTGGCCACTTTATTAGGTACACCTCTGTACCTGATAAAGTGACCACTGAGTGTAGATCAGTTACATATAGGAGCAGGGGAATGGCAGATAGAGTTTAATCCATGCAAGTGTTAGATGTCGAACTTTGGAAGGTCAAGTGTCAGGAGAAAGTACACGGTCAATTGCAGGTCCCCCAACTGCATTGATATACCGAAGTATCCTGGGGTCAAAGTCCATAACCCCATGCTTTCTTTCTTTATTAATCTTTTTATTGATTTAAGAGGAACATAAATACAAACAAGAGGAGAATTATCTCAAATATATATATCAATAACAATACAAACAGATTGAAATAGACCTCATCAAAATCATACATAATGTTAAGCTAGTATATAATATATAATAAAAAAGAAAACAGCAATTCTCCTCTTATCAGTTCATGAAGAGGAAAGAAAAAACTTTGAATTTTAAATGAAGAAAAAAACTCCCACTACACTATACAAAAAAAAAGAAAAAAAAGGGACTGGGCAGTCCACTCTGAGGATATGACCAAAAAAAAAAGAAAGACTTTCTGATCAAATCTAAAACTTCAAAAAAAAAATTGGAAGAGTAATAAATCAAATTAAAACAAAATATTGAATAAAAGGTCACCAGATTTGCTCAAATTTAAAGGATGTATCAAATGTCTGACTTCTTATTTTCTCTAAACTTAAACAGTACATAATGGAGGAAAGCCAATAATAGACAGTAGGTGGATTAGAATCCTTCCACTTCAGTAAAATGGCTCTCCTAGCCAATAAAGTTGAAGAGGCTATCATATGTTGAGCAGAAACAGGAATATTTCCTGGTTTTGATGGGGTAATCCCAAATATTGCCGTAAGTAAGTTAGGTTGTAGGTCCAGATCCAAGACTTTTGATAATGTTTTAAAAATATCTCTCCAAAAATTGTCTAGCTTTATACAAGACCAAAACATATGAGTTAAAGTAGCCACCTCACTATTACATCTGTCACAAATAGGATTGATGTTGGAAAAAACACGTGCTTGTTTATCCTTTGACATAGGGGCCCGATGCACTACCTTGAACTGTATCAAGGAATGATGAGTACAAATAAATGAGCTATCAACCAAATGAAGAATTTTACTCCATTGATTATCTGAAAATGACTCTTGAACTTCCAATTCCCAAGCACGTTTAATTTTATCATTAGAAATCATTTGTAAATTCAATATCCGTTTATAAATTATAGCTATCAACCCTTTTTGAAGTGGTTTAAGCTGAAAAGAGCATCTGTCATAATAGGTAGATAAGCAGAAGGGTAATTTGGCAGCAAACCACGTAAAAAATTCCTAATTTGTAAATATCTAAAGAAATGTACATTAGGGAAACCATATTTATCCACTAACTGAGAAGAAGACATGAAACAGTCCTGTAAAAACAAATCTGAAAAAGTTGTTATTCCCTTGGTTTTCCAAATTAAAAAGGTCTTATTCAAAATTGATGGTTTAAAAAAGTAATTAAAATGGATATTACTGGAAAGAACAAAATTATTTAACTCAAAAAATCTACGAAACCAAATTCTTAAAGTATGTTTAATATTAGGATTAAAGTGTTGTCTACTAATCTTAGAGAACAAGAAGGGAAGAGGAGCTCCCAGTAAAGAGGCCAAAGAGAATCCTTTCACCGAGTTTTCCACCAAATCCAACCATGAAGGACATTCATGTATGTCTGAGTAATGAATCCAAAAAGTAATATATCGAATATTAATTGCCCAATAATACATTCTAAAATTTAGCAAAGCCATACCACCATCCTTTTTTAATTTCTGTAATAAAGGTTTACTCAATCTAGGATTTTTATTATTCCAAATATAAGATAAGTTTATAGAATCTATTCTATCAAAAAATGTTTTAGGAACAAAGGTAGGAACTGCCTGAAATGTATATAAGAATTTTGGTAGAACTATCATTTTAATAGCATTAATTCGACCTATTAATGGTAACGTCATAGGTGACCATTTGTTGGGTGTAATCAATTAATGGAAGAAAATTATATTGGTCCTTAGAATTTTTAGTAATTTTAAAACCAAGACAAGTAGAGTAATTTTTAGCAATACATAGTCATAGTCATACTTTATTGATCCTGGGGGAAATTGGTTTTCGTTACAGTTGCACCATAAGTAATTAAGTAGTAATAAAACCATAAATAGTTAAATAGTAATATATAAATTATGCCAGGAAATAAGTCCAGGACCAGCCTATTGGCTCAGGGTGTCTGACCCTCCAAGGGAGGAGTTGTAAAGTTTGATGGCCACAGGCAGGAATGACTTCCAATGACGCTCTGTGTTGCATCTCGGTGGAATGAGTCTCTGGCTGAATGTACTCCTGTGCCCAACCAGTACATTATGTAGTGGATGGGAGACATTGTCCAAGGTGGCATGCAACTTGGACAGCGTCCTCTTTTCAGACACCACCGTCAGAGAGTCCAGTTCCATCCCCACAACATCACTGGCCTTACGAATGAGTTTGTTGATTCTGTTGGTGTCTGCTACCCTCAGCCTGCTGCCCCAGCACACAACAGCAAACATGATTGCACTGGCCACCACAGACTCATAGAACATCCTCAGCGTCGTACGGCAGATGTTAAAGGACCTCAGTCTCCTCAGGAAATAGAGACGGCTCTGACCCTTCTTGTAGACAGCCTCAGTGCTCTTTGACCAGTCCGGTTTATTGTCAATTCATATCCCCAGGTATTCGTAATCCTCCACCATGTCCACACTGACCTCCTGGATAGAAACAGGGGTCACCGGTACCTTAACTCTCTTCAGGTCTACCACCAGCTCCTTAGTCTTTTTCACATTAAGCTGCAGATAATTCTGCTGACACCATGTGACAAAGTTTCCTACCGTAGCCCTGTACTCAGCCTCATCTCCCTTACTGATGCATCCAACTATGGCAGAGTCATCAGAAAACTTCTGAAGATGACAAGACTCTGTGCAATACTAAAAGGTACTTGATGATATTGATCAGAGTAATTATTAATGGGAAATAACTCACTTTTATATAAATTTAATTTATATCCAGAAAAACTACTGAATTCAGAAAATATAGATATCATAGAAGGAATAGATTTCCTAGGATCTGAAATATAAACTAACAGGTCATCTGCATACAATGAAACCTTGTGTACTTTGTCCCCTCTCTTAATACCCTGAACAGTACTGGAATCTCTTAAGAGCAATAGCAAGGGGTTCTAAAGCCAAGTTAAATAATAAAGGGCTAAGAGGACATCCCCGCCGAGTACCTCTGTATAATCTAAGGTAAGGAGATTGTTGATTATTAGTTATAACCGCAGCTATAGGAGCTGGATAGATCAATTTGATCCAGGAAATAAATCCCAGACCAAAATTATTAACCCTTGACCTCTGTCTCCAGTTGGCAGCCCTTGCTTACAAGGTAATACATTGCCACCATCAGAAAGACATAACAAAAGTTACATAAATAACAAATTCCAAATATTTTTATATTATGTCTAACAATAGTTAACACCAAACTAACGACGGCCATCTTAGATTCATTTAAAATACGAAACCATGTATTCAAAAAAGATAAATCCAACCAACTAATGTTAAAGACTTACAAATCAAAGAAAGAATAAGTAACTCTATATATATATAGTCCAAAACTATATTAACTTAAAGCAAACAACAATGGATCTGAGTAAATCAACCAAGTATATTGTCTGGGCACTCATAAAACGTGGAGCGGACTTTCATCAAAGCTGCTACAAACAGCTCCCACTAAGGATTAACTATTCAAATTGCTTACGAAATGGAATTAAACTCCTTTATAAGGTTCCAACCGTCTTCTGGGGAGTCAATCTGTTTTGAATGAGAATTAGGTGGAGTAATTATCAAACGAGCTGGATCACACAGAGAGGGATGACAGTTAATCTTATAGAGTTCAGCCATGATTTCCTGATATTTAATTGTTTCAGCATAAATCTCTGGGGTAATATCTTCAACTATACGAATCTTTGCTCCATCATAAATTAGCTTATCCCTTTTTCTTGCATCCCAAGGAATAGCTTCTTTGGTTGTAAAATAATGCAGACATACTATAATAGGATGAGGTTTCATTTCAGCTGAAGGCTTGGGACGTCGAATTCGGTGAGCTCTGTCCAGTATCGGACAGGCTTCAAGAATCTCACTAAAAAGTGAATATAACATGTTCGAAATGAACTTTAATGGCTCACCGGTTTCCGTATTTTCAGGCAATCCCAGTATGTGTAAATTCATCCTGCGACTTCTGCTTTCCAGTTCGATCGTTTTCTTCTTAATTCTTGATGACTCTGAAGTAACCTTATTAATTTTCTTTTCCATAGAAGGTAACTTCAATTCTTGTTCTTTAATAGTTTGACTCATTGACTCCTGTTCTCTTTCAATTCTATGAGTGCTCTGTTTAAGCATCTGATATTGATCTTCCAGATTCTTAAAAGATTCCTGAAAAGCAAAAATAGTTTTTTCAAGCTTTTCATTAGCATTCGTCAGCTTATCGATCTTGGTGTCTACCATACCGATCTTGGCATCTATAGCTTCTATTAAAGAGAGCATTCTTTCTGAAGTAGAGACTTCCTCTGATTTCTTTGTTTGTTCAGCTTCGGGAAGAGTTTTGCCACCTCTTAATTCAATTTCAGATCGAGTATCAGCTATTGTAATTAAATTGTAAATCTTTCAGCAAAAGTAATAAATCTTCAAACTTTAAACAAATCTAACAGTGGAAAGTAAGCTGTAAAAGCTGGCGCTGCGACAAATGCGCCTTACTCCATGAGCTGCCAAGGGGAGACTCCATAACCCCATGCATGGTATAGTTGCATGGTATAGTTGCCTTCATTGGAGCATTGAGTGTAGTGCTAAGGAAGTCATGTTCTAGCTTAAAACTTTGATTAATCTGTATTGGGTGCATTTCTAGTTGACCAATTACCAGAAGACATTGGAGCAAAATTAGATTATTCGACCCATCGAGTCTGTTCCACCATTCGCTCATGGCTGATTTATTTTACAGTGTCCAAGACACCTTCAAGGAGCAGTGCCTCAGAAAGTGACGTCCATTATAAGGACCCCAATCATCCAGGACCTGCCCTCTTCTCATTGTTACTGTCAGGAGGGAGATACAGAAACTTGAAGGCATACACGCATCGATTCAGGAACAGCTTCTTCCCCTCTAGCGTACAATTCCTAAATGGACATTGAAACCATGAACACTGCCTCACTTTTCTTTTTAGTATATATCACTTCTGTTTTTGTAATATTTTTGACCTATTAATATACATATATACTTACTGTAATTGATTTACTTATTTTTCTTTCTATATTATCATGTATTACATTGTTCTGCTGCTGCTAAGTTAACTAATTTCACAACACATGCTGGTGATAATAAACCTGATTCTGATTTTCATTTCACCCCCATTCTCCTGCCTTCTCCACATAATCTTTGACATTCTTACTAATCTAGAACCTATTATCTTCCACTTTAAATATACAAAAAGGACATTACCTCCATAGTTGTCCACGGCAATGAATTCTACAGATTCTTCACCCTCTGGATATAGAAATTCCTCTTCATCTCTGTCTAAAAGGGCGTCCTTGTATTCTGAGGCTATGCCCTTTAGTCCTTGAATCACCCACTGTTAGAAATATCCTCTCCACATTCACTCTATCCAAGCCTTTGAATGAGATGCCTCTCATTCTTATAAACTCCAATGAGTACAGGCACAAAGCCATCAAATGTTAACCTTTTCATTCCCAGGATCATCTGATAAGCCTCCTCTGGGCTCTCACTGCCAGCACATCCTTTCTATAGATAAGGAGCTCACAACACTCCAAATGTGATCTGACCAATGCCTCATAAAACCACAGCATTACATCCTTGCTTTTATATTCTAGTCTTCTCAAAATGAATGCTAACATTGCATTTGCTTTCTTACTACCCACTCAGCCTGCAAATTACTCTTTAGAGAATCCTTAGATTCTCGAAAAGCAATGGCAAGGGGTTCTAAAGCTAGATCAAAAAGCAAAGGACTCAATTGACAGCCTTGTCTAGTTCCGAGGTAAAGTTTAAATGGTTTGGAAGTTTGAAAATTAGTAAGAACCCGGGCAGAAGGAGATAAATAAAGTAATTTAATCCATTGAATAAAATCTGGTCCAAAATTAAATTTTTCTAAGGTTTTAAATAAGTAATTCCATTCAACCCGATCGAAGGCCTTCTCAGCATCTAAGGTTATCACACATTCCGATATTTCCTGAGAAGGAGAGTAAATAACATTTAATACACAGCGTATATTAAAATGGGAATGTTGGTTTCTAATAAATCCAGTTTGATCATCAGAAATAATAGAAGGTAAAATGCTGTGCCCCAGAGGGCTGTGGAGGCCAAGTCTCCTGATGCTTTCAAGAAAGAGATGGATAGAGCTCTTAAAGATAGTGGAATCAAAGGTTATGGGGATAAGGCAGGAACTGGATACTGATTATGGATGATCAGCCATGATCACAGTGAATGGTGGTGCTGGCTCGAAGGGCCGAATGGCCTACTCCTGCACCTATTGTCTATTGTCTATTGTCTAAAATATTTTCAATCCTACCAGTCAGAACTTTGGAAAGAATTTTAGTATCAACATAAATAGGCATCCGTTAGTCTCATGAGACCATGGATTTGCACCTTGGAAAGTTTCCAGGGCACAGGCTTGGGCAAGGTTGTATGGAAGACCAGCAGTTGCCCATGCTGCAAGTCTCTCCTCTCCATGCCACCGATATTGTCCAAGGGAAGGGTATTAGGACCCACACAGCTTGGCACCGGTGTCATCGCAGAGCAATGTGTGGTTAAGTGCCTTGCTCAAGGACACACATGCTGCCTCAGCCAAGGCTCGAACTAGCGACCTTCAAATCATTAGACAAACGCCTTAAACACTTGGCCACGCACCAACACAAACATTGAGTAATGAAATTGGCCTATATGAAGAGCATTCAGTTGGATCCTTGTTCTTTCTTAGGATAA
The DNA here is from genome assembly GCF_963921235.1 of Mobula hypostoma. Classification (NCBI taxonomy): domain Eukaryota; kingdom Metazoa; phylum Chordata; class Chondrichthyes; order Myliobatiformes; family Myliobatidae; genus Mobula; species Mobula hypostoma. The sequence goes on along the minus strand of NC_086112.1, from coordinate 70,984,411 downwards.
GCGAAATAGAAGCTTCATAAAAAGATTGAGGCAAACTACCCAATTTGTAAGAATCCAAAAAGACTAAGTGTAACTGCAGTATACTTAATGAAGAAAAAGCCTTTTAAAATTCTCCAGAAAATCCATCTGGACCCGGAGCCTTCCCCGAGTGTAATGAACATATAGCCTTGGCGATTTCCTCATAAGAAATGGGTTGATCCATCTGTTTGCAGTTATCTGCAGAAAGTGCAGGGATGTTTAATTGATCTAGAAAATTATTCATTACACTATTATCTTTAGGGGAATCAGAACTATAAAGTTTAGAATAGAATTCTCTGAAGGTATCATTTATTTCAGAGTAATCAGTTGTCCTATCACCATTAGTTTTGCAAATTTCTTTAATTTGTCGTTTAACTACAGAAGTTTTTAATTGGTTAGCCTGATTTATCTCCGTAAATGTAAAATTGAGTTTTATCTTTAAGAAGTTGAGTTTCAATTGGATATGTTAACAGTAGATCATATTTAGTTGTAACTTCAACATGTCTTTTATATAAAACAGGGTCTGGAGCTATAGTGTATTTTTGATCTAATTGTTTCAATTGATTGGTGAATTCAATTCTTTCTTTATTAGCCTTATTCTTAACACTGGCAGTATAAGAAATAAGTTGTCCTCTAATATAGGCCTTGAAAGTATCCCATACAATAGGATTAAAAGTCTCTTCCTTTTTATTCTCTTAAAAGAGCAAAATAATATGCTTCTCTAGAAATTTTTAAAATTCCTTATCAGATAACAAAGTTGTATTAAAACGCCAAAATCTGTTGGTTTGAGGAAAACCAGGAAGTTTTAAAGATAGAAATATAGGAGGACGATCTGAAACAGCAATCTCTTTATATTCACAGGAACAAACTGATGAAATCATTTGACTATTGATAAAAAAAAATCAATCCTGGAATATGTATGATGAACATTGGAAAAAAATGAATACTCCCTATCTAAAGGATGTAAAAAATGCCAAACATCAACTGTACCACACTTTAATAAAAAGGATTGAATAAATAAAGCTGGTTTATTAAGAGATGCTGGTTTAGAAGATGATTGATCTAAAATTAGGCCTAGCCAACAATTAAAATCTCCTCCCATTACCAAAGAATAAAGGTAAAAACGAAAAAAAAAACACTCAAAGAATCCTGGATCATCTACATTTGGGGCATACACATTGGCAAATACTATTAATTTATTATCTAGTTTTCCTGAAACTATAACAAAACGTCCATTGGTATCAGACACTACTTTATGTTGGACAAAGGAAAGTGTATTATCTATAAGAATCAAAACTCCTCTAGAGTTGGCCTGAAAAGAAGAGTGAAAACAAAGTCCATTCCAACGCTAAAAAAAAACATAGATTGTCACATTTGCGTATGTGAGTTTCTTGTAAAAAAAAAAATTGGGACCTTAAATTTCTTAATATAAGCAAAAATCTTACTATGTTTAACAGGGTGATTTAACCCTTTCACATTAAAACTAAGTAAATTAATAGTTTGGTCCATTTTTAATATTATTTAAAGGAAGGGTTAAATGTAAGTTAAAAACCAAACCTTGAGAAATGGTAACCAAGTAACAAGTTGGTTAAAAATTCAAAAACAGCTTCTGGGAAAAAAAAACTGATTAAAATAAATGAAATTATGAGAGGCATTGAAAAGATAGTCAGAATTTTCTTCCCAGGGTAGAAGTATCAAATACTAGAGGATGTGCATTTAAGGTGAGGGGGGTGGGGGGAAGATGTGCAGGACAATTTTTTTTAAGTCAGAGTGTGGTAGTTGCCTTGAACAGGAAAATTGATGAGAGAAGGTAAAAATAAAATAATGCAAATTTTAAAGGACCATTAGAAGAGAAACGTTCGCTCCTCATGGTTCCCTTCAAATTTGTCATATTCTGTTGTATCATATTTCACCATTTTACCTTTCAAAATACATCATGTTTTTCAAAATTAAATTTTGACTGAGAAATCTACCCATTACTTCCTGAAGTACATTAATAACCATTTCAGCGTCCAGTTTTGGTCTTTGCATCATCACCTGTAAATCTGAAAGGACTCCTCTGAATATCCAAACCTTTAACATCAATAAAAAGAGCAGTGGTGCTAATATTGACTCACCTGAAACACTACCATAGATATAGAACAGTGATTTATCTGCTTACTGCTTCACAGCCCATTGTATTGTGCCTGCGATTTCACATGTATTGCTAATGTCTGTTATTTGGTATTTTAACAAAAAGCCTTAAATACCCATCCTTTGTCCTCTGGCATTGCTAAGCCGACAGATCCTTCATTTATTTTAACCATTAAGCAAGCATTCTTACCAGTCCTTGTACTTCCTTCCTAGCTTTTCACGTGATTCTATAATCAGCTTGACTCAACTGTATTAAATGGCATTGTACCATATTGTTAAATTGATATTCATCAAATGCCTCTTCATTTAATATGTTTCTTTACTCTTGAATAGGTTCGAAATTCACCACCCATTACCCTTATGTACTACAAATGTGTCTGTTCTCTACCAGACCCATCTTATCCTCGAAGAATTCCTTTTGTCCATGTATGGTTTTCAGTGATAGTGTTTGGTTCAGTTCTCTTAGGCTAAATCACTTTTCAGCCCATCATGATTAACTCCCAACATGAAATGTCTTACTGGTTATATTTTCTATATTTTACTGAACCTGATATCATATACAACTTTTTCCACTGCCTTCACAGTATGATTGAATTCATACTGCAATTTGAGAGGGAGAAGCATAACTCGCATGTATCTGTATCACAGGGAATAAAGGGAATTACAAAGGCATGAGAGAGGAGCTTGCCCAAGTGGATTTGAGGAGGATACTGACAGGGATGATGGCAGAGCAGAGATGGCTGAAGTTTCTGGGAATAGTTCACAAGGCACAGGATAGATATGTCCCACAGAGGAAGAAATTCTTAATTGACAGGGGTAAGCATCCATGGCTGACAAGGGAAGTTAAGGACTGTGTAAAAGCCAAGGAAAGGGCATATAAAGTAGCAAAAGTGAGTGGGAAGTTGGATGATTGGGAAGCTTTTAAAATCCAACAAAAGACAACGAAAAAGCCATAAGAAGGGAAAAAGATGAAATATGAGGGCAAACTAGCCAATAATATAAAGCAGGAAACAAGAAGTTTTTTCTAGTTATATAAAGAGTAAAAGGGAGGTGAGAGTGGATATTGAAACACTGGAAAATGATGCTGGTGGGGCAGTAATGGGGGACAAATAAATGGCAGATGAACTTAATGGGTACTTTGCATCTGTTTTCACTGTGGTAGACAGCAGTGTGCCAGAGGTCCATGAATGTCAGGGAACAGGAATGAGTGTCATTGCTATTACAAAGGAGACAGTGCTAGGCAAACTCAAAGGTCTTAAGGTGTATAAGTCACCTGGACCACCAGATGGACTATATCCCAGAGTCCTGAGAGAGGTTGCTGAAGAGGCAAAGGATGCATTGGTCATGATCTTTCAAGAATCACTTGATTCTGCCATGGTCCCAGAGGACTGGAATATTGCAAATGTCACTCCACTCTTTAAGAAGGGAGGAAGGCAAAAGAAAAAGGAAATTATAGGCCAGTTAGCTTAACCTCAGTGGTTAGAAAAGTGTTGGTCTATTATTAAGAATGAGGTTTCGGTGTACTTGGAGACTAATGATAAATTTAAGTCCAGAATTAGCTTGCCCACAGAAAGCAAAGAGTGGTTGTAGGTGGGTCATATTCTGCATGGAGGTCAGTGACCAGTGGTGTGCTCAGGGATCTGTTCTGGGACCCTTACTCTTCATGATTTTTATAAATGACCAGGATGAGGAAGTAGAGGGATGGGTTAGTAAATGTGCTGATGACACAAAGGTTGGGGGTGTTGTGGATAGTGTGGAGGGCTGTCAGAGGTTAATCCAGATAAGTGTGAGGTGGTTCATTTTGGTAGGTCAAATATGATGGCAGAATATAGCATTAATAGTAAGACTCTTGGCAGTGTGGAGGATCAGAGGGATCTTGGGGTCCGAGTCCATAGGACACTCAAAGCTGCCGCACAAGTTGACTCTTTGGTTAAGAAGGCATATGATGCATTGGCCTTCATCAACCGTGGAATTGAGTTTAAGAGCCAAGAGATAATGTTGCAGCTATATAGGACCCTGGTCGGACCGCACTTTGAGTACTGTGCACAGTTCTGATCACCTCACTACAGAAAGGATGTGGAAACTATAGAAAGGGTGCTGAGGAGATTTGCAAGGGTGTTGCCTGGATTGGGGAGCATGCCTTATGCGGATAGGTTGAGTGAACTCGGCCTTTTCTCCTTGGAGCGATGGAGGATAAGAGGTGACCTGATAGATGTATATAAGATGATGAGAGGCATTGATCATGTGGATAGTCAGAGGCTTTTTCCCAGGGCTGAAATGGCTAACACGAGAGGGCACAGTTTTAAGGTGCTTGGAAGTAGGTACAGAGGAGATGTCGGGCAAGTTTTTTTTATGCAGAGGGTGGTGAGTGCGTGGAATGGACTGCCGGTGACAGTGGTCATGGCAGATACGATAGGGTCTTTTAAGACTCCTAGAGAAATACATGGAGCTTAGAAAAATAGAGTGCTATGGGTAATCCTAAATAATTTCTAAAGTAAGTACATGTTTGGCACAGCGTTTTCTATGTTTCTAATCAAAATCAGCATGGTTTCTGTCAAGGGAGATCTTGCTTGGCAAATCTGTTAGAGTTCTTCAAGGAAGTAACAGGCAGGATGGACAAAGGAGAGACAGTGGATATAATTTACTTAGATTTTCAGAAGGTGTTTAAAAAGGTGCCACATGGGAGGCTGCTTAACAAGATAAAATCCTACGGCATTACAAGAAAGATACTGGCATGGATAATAGAATGACTGACAGGAGGCAGCGAGTAAGAATAAAGGGGGCCCTTTCTGGTTGGCTGCCAGTGATGTTCCTCAGGGGTCAGTATTGGGACCGCTGCTTTTCACATTGTTTGTCAGTGATTTAGATCATGGTATTGATGGCTTTGTGGCAAAGTTTGCAGATGATACAAAGATGATGGAGGGGTATGTAGTGTTGAGGAAGTAATGCAAATGCAGTAGGACTTAGACAAATGGGAAGAAGGGGCAAAAAAAGTGGCAGATGTTGGGAAATGTATGATCATGCATTTTGGTAAAAGGAACAATAGTGCAGACTGTTATCTAAATGGGGAGAAGGTGCAAGCATCAGAGGTGCAGAGGGACTTGAGAGTCCTCGGGCAAGACTCCCAGAAGGTTAATTTAAAGGATGAGTCTGTGGAAAGAAGGCAAATGCAATGTTGGCATTTATTTCAAGGGGAATATAATATGAAAGCAAGGAGATAATGCTGAGCCTTTATAAGACAGTAGTCAGGCCACACTCGGTGTACTGCCAATAGTTTTGGACCCCATATGTTGTGTTGTCATTGGAGAGAGTCTAGAGGAGGTTCATGAGGTGATTCTGGGAATGAAGGAGCATTTGGCAGCTTTGGGCCTGAACTCACTGGAATTTAGAAGAATAGGGGAGATTGAACCTTGTCAAAACCTGCCAAATGCTGAAAACATTAGATAGGGTGGATATGGAGAAGATGTTTCCTATGGTGGGGATATCCAGAACTAGAGGGCATAGCCTCAAAATTGAGGGGTGACCATTCAAAATAGAGGTAAGGAGGAATTATTTTAGCCAGCAAGTAGTGAATCTGTGGCATGCTCTGCCACAGATTGTGGTGGAGGCCAAGACCGTGGGTATATTTAAAGCAGAAGTTGATCGTTTCCTGATTTGTCGGGGCATCAAAGGATATAGTGGGTACGTCTATGGGGTTGAGTGGGATCCGGGATCAGCCACGATGGAATAGTGGAGCAGACTTGATGGGCTGAATGGCCTTATTCTGCTCCTATGTCTTATGGTCTTCTTTAGGATAGGGATAAATTTCTTAATATTGCTACTTAATTATGAATGTAGTTCTAATAATGTTATCAACTGTCTTCCTTTCTTTCTGTGTGCAACAGAACTTCTTCATTATAACTCAGTTGTGAATTATCTCCATCATAGTTGTGCCCCAATACAGACATTAGACTATGGTGAGGTGATAGATGGGTTTTTGACAATTGTAATTAATAAAGTTATGAAGTATTCTAAAGGCAGGATGATGCAACTGTGGTTGACAAGGCAAGTCAAAGCCAATGTAAAAGCCAAAGAGAGGGCATATAATTAAGCAAAAATTAGTGGGAAGCTAGAGGATTAGGAAACTTTTAATAACCAGCAGAAGGCAACTAATAATGTCTTTAAGAAGCTAAGCTGGACAATATTTTTTTTAAGAAGACACCAAAAGTTTTTTCAGATATATAAAGAACAAAAGAGAGGCAAGAGTAGATATCAGACCACTGGCAAATGATTCTAGAGCGGTAGTAATGGGGGACAAGAAAATGGCGGACGAACTGAATAAGTATTTTGCATCAGTTTTCACTGTGGAAGATACTAACTGTCTGGTGGAAGTTTCAGAATGTCAGGGGTCAGAAGTATGTGAAGTTGCCATTACTTGGGAGAAGGTGCTTGGGAACCTGCAAGGTCTGAGGTAGATAAATCACTTAGATCAGATGGCCTACACCCCAGGGTTCTGAAAGAGATTGTGAAGGCTTTAATAGTAATCTCTCAAGAATCACTAGATTCTGGAATGGTTCCAGAGGACTGGAAAATTGCAAATGTCACCCCGTTCTTCAAGAAGGGAGAGAGGCAGAAGACAGGAAGCTATAGGCCAGTTAGTCTGGCCTCAGTGTTTGGGAAGAAGTTGGAGTCGATTATTAACGATGTGGTTTCGGGGTACTTGGAGGCACCTGATAAAATAGGCAGAAGAGCATTGTTTCCTTCAGGAAAAATCTTGCCTGACAAATCTGTTGGAATTCTTTGAAGAAATAACAAGCAGGATAGACAGAGGATAATTGATAGATGTTGCATACTTGGATTTTCAGAAGTCCCCTGACAAGATACCACACATGCGGCTGCTTAACAATAGCCCATAGTATTAGAAGAAAATATCAGTGGCTGATTGGCAGAAGGCAAAGAATGGGAATAAAGGGAAGCTTTTCTGGTAGGCTGCCGGTGACTAGTTATGTTCCACAGGGATCTGTGTTGGGACCAATTCTTTTTACATTATATGTCAATGATTTGGGTGACAGAATTGATGGCTTTGTGCCCAAGGTAGCGGATGATACAAAGACAGGTGGAGGGGTAGGTAGTTTTGAGGAAGTAGAGAGGCTACAGAAGGACTTGGACAGATTAGGAGAATGGGCAAAGAAGTAGCAGATGGAATACAGTGTCAGGAAGTGTACGGTCATGCACCTTGGCAGAAGAAATAAAAGTGTAGATCATTTTCTGCGTGGAGAGAAAATCAAAAATCTGAGGTGCAAGGGGACTTGGGAGTCATTGTGTAGGATTCCTGAAAGGTTATTTTGCAGGTTGATTTGGTGGTGAGGAAGGCAAATGTGATAGTAGAATTACTTCAAGAGGACTAGAATGTAAAACCGACGATGCAATGTTGAGACTTTATAAAGCACTTGTGAAGCCTCACTTGGAGAATTGTGAGCAGTTTTGGGCCTCTTAGAAAGGATGTACAGGCATTGGAGAGGGTTCAAAGGAGTTTGATGAAAATGATTGTGGGATTGAAGAGCTTATTATATGAGGAACATTTTAATAGCACTGGAATTCAGAAGAATGGTGGGGGGGGCGGAATCTCATTGGAACGTGTTGAACTATCCCCATCAAATCCTCGATCGATGGATGTGGAGATGATGTTCCCTATGGTGGGGGAGAGTCCAAGACCAGAGGACACAGCCTCAGAATAGAGGTATTTCTTTTGCCAGAGAGTGGTGAATCTGTGGAATTTGTTGCCACAGGCGGCTATGGAGGCCAAGTAATTTAAGGCAGTGGTTGATAGGTTCTTAAATAGGCAGGGTATGAAGGGTTACAGGGAGAAGGCAGGAGATTTGGGCTGAGACGGAAATGGATCACACACGATGAAATGGCAGAGCAGATTCGATGAAGCAAATGCCCTAATTCTACACTCCTATATCTTGTGGTTTTATAATGGGTTTGTTTGTACTTGCAGAAAAATACAATGTAATCTGAGGGTATTAAACATAGAAAATCGGTGCAGGAGTAGGCCATTCGGCCCTTTGAGCCTGCACCGCCATTCAGTATGATCATGGCTGATCATCCAACTCAGAACCCTATACCAGCCTTCCCTCCATACCCCCTGATCCCTTTAGCCACAAGGGCCATATCTAACTCCCTCTTAAATATAGCCAGTGAACTGACCTCAACTGTTTCCTGTGGCGGAGAATTCCACAGATTCACCACTCTCTGTGAAGAAGTTTTTCCTAATCTTGGTCCTAAAAGGCTTCCCCTCTATCCTCAAACTGTGACCCCTCGTTCTGGACTTCCCCAACATCGGGAATAACCTTCCTGCATCTAGCCTGTCCAATCCCTGTAGGATTTTATATGTTTCAATAAGATCCCCCCTCAATCTTCTAAATTCCAACGAGTATAAGCCTAGTCGATCCAGACTTTCATCATATGAAAGTCCTGCCATCCCAGGAATCAATCTGGTGAACCTTCTTTGCACTCTCTCTATGGCAAGGATCTCTTTCCTCAGATTAGGGGACCAAAACTGCACACAATACTACAGGTGTGGTCTCACCAAGGCCTTGTACAACTGCAGTAGTACCTCCCTGCTCCTGTACTCGAATCCTCTTGCTATGAATGCCAGCGTACCATTCGCCTTTTTCACTGCCTGCTGTACCTGCATGCCCACTTTCAATGACTGGTGTATAATGACACCCAGGTCTCGTTGCACCTCCCCTTTTCCTAATCAGCCACCATTCAGATAATAATCTGTTTTCCTGTTTTTGCCACCAAAGTGGATAACCTCACATTTATCCACATAAATTGCATCTGCCATGAATTTGCCCACTCACCTAATCTATCCAAGTCACCCTGCATCCTCTTAGCATCCTCCTCACAGCTAACACTGCCGCCCGCAAACTTGGAGATGCTGCATTTAATTCCCTCATCTAAGTCATTAATATATATTGTGAACAACTGGGGTCCCAGCACTGAGCCTTGCGGTACCCCACTAGTCACTGCCTGCCATTCTGAAAAGGTCCCGTTTATTCCCACTCTTTGCCTCCTGTCTGCCAACCAATTCTCTATCCACATCAATACCTTACCCCCAATACCGCGTGCTTTAAGTTTGCACACTAATCTCCTGTGTGGGACCTTGTCAAAAGCCTTTTGAAAATCCAAATATGCCACATCCACTGGTTCTCCCCTATCCACTCTACTAGTTACATCCTCAAAAAATTCTATGAGATTCGTCAGACATGATTTTCTTTTCACAAATCCATGCTGACTTTGTCCGATGATTTCACCGCTTTCCAAATGTGCTGTTATCACATCTTTGATAACTGACTCTAGCATTTTCCCCACCACCGACGTTAGGCTGACCAGTCTATAATTCCCCGGTTTCTCTCTTCCTCCTTTTTTAAAAAGTGGGGTTACATTAGCCATCCTCCAATCCTCAGGAACTAGTCCAGAATCTAAAGAGTTTTGAAAAATCATCACTAATGCATGCACTATTTCTTGGGCTACTTCCTTAAGCACTCTGGGATGCAGACCATCTGGGCCTGGGGATTTATCTGCCTTTAATCCCTTCAATTTACCTAACACCACTTCCCTCCTAACATGTATTTCCCTCAGTTCCTCCATCTCACTGGACCCTCTGTCCCCTACTATTTCTGGAAGATTATTTATGTCCTCCTTAGTGAAGACAGAAACAAAGTAGTTATTCAATTGGTCTGCCATGTCCTTGCTCCCCATAATCAATTCACCTGTTTCTGTCTGTAGGGGACCTACATTTGTCTTAACCAATCTTTCTTTTCACATATCTATAAAAGCTTTTACAGTCAGTTTTTATGTTCCCTGTCAGTCTTCTCTCAATCTTTTTACCCCTTCCTAATTAAGCACTTTGTCATCCTCTGCTGGACTCTGAATTCCTCCCAGTCCTCAGGTGAGCCACTTTTTCTGGCTAATTTGTATGCTTCTTCTTAGCCACGGGTGCACTACCTTCCATGATTTATTCTTTTGCCAAACTGGGATGAACAATTGTTGTAGTTCATCCATGCGATCTTTAAATGCTTGCCATTGCACATCCACCGTCAACCCTTTAAGTGTCATTTGCCAGTCTATCTTAGCTAATTCACGTCTCCATTCCTTCAAAGTTACCCTTTTTTAAATTCAGAATCTTTGTTTCTGAATTAACTATGTCACTCTCCATCTTAATGAAGAATTCCACCATATTATGGCCACTCTTACCCAAGGGGTCTCTCACGACAAGATTGCTAATTAACCCTTCCTCATTGCTCAATACCCAGTCTAGAATAGCCTGCTCTCTAGTTGGTTCCTTGACATGTTGGTTCAAAAAACCATCCCGCATACATTCCAAGAAATCCTCTTCCTCAGCACCCTTACCAATTTGGTTCACCCAATCTATATGTAGATTGAAGTCACCCATTATAACTGCTGTTCCTTTATTGCACACATTTCTAATTTCCTGTTTAATACCATCCCCAACCTCACTACTACTGTTAGGTGGCCTGTACACAACTCCCACCAGCGTTTTCTGCTCCTTAGTGTTACGCAGCTCTACCCATATCGACTCCACATCCTCCCAGCTAATGTCCTTCCTTTCTATTGCGTTAATCTCCTCTCTAACCAGCAATGCTACCCCACCTCCTTTTCTTTCATGTCTATCCGTCCTGAATAATGAATATCCCTGAATGTTGAGCTCCCCAAGTAAAACAGATTAGAAGTGTTTTCATATAAGCAATAGGAATTTACGGAGAAGATTACCTGAATCACAGACAGGCGTTTAGTTTTAATAAGCTTTTAGGCAGCCCTTCAGGCTAGCAATGACTCACTTCCTCTTCGTGCTCTGTCATGAGGAGCTCACTGCCTCCCCAGATACTTCACCTTAATTTTGAGTTGACAAAGTCCTGCAAATTTCTTGCTGCTTAGAGAGCTTGTTTTGAAAGTTTGGTATCAGGCATATGGACAATTCTCTTCTCCATTATTTCTCTTGCTGTATTTGTTAATTTAACTGTCCCATGGCACATATTTGATCCTTTTATTATGCAAACTACTTTCACTGTAATGTGCTTCTCTTGCTACCTTTCTAATTAGAATGTACAGTACTTTACAAAAATCTTAGGCAGGCAAAGATGCTTTCAAGAATAATGTAATTAAAAATTTCTAAATATAAAATAATGACTATAAAGAGCAGTAAACAGTAAAAAGCTAAATCATAAATAATTAAATAATAATATGTAAATTATGCCAGGAAATAAGTCCAGGACCTGCCTATTGGCTCAGGGTGTCTGTCCCTCCAAGTTTGATGGCCACAGGCAGGAATGACTTCCTATGATACTCAGTGTTACATCTCGGTGGGATGAGTCTCTGGCCGAATGTACTCCTGTGCCCAACCCGTCCATTATGTAGTGGATGGGAGACATTGACCAAGATGGTATGCAACTTAGACAGCATCCTCTTTTCAGACACCACCGTCAGAGAGTCCAGTTCCATCCCCACAACATCACTGGCCTTACGAATGAGTTTGTTGATTCTGTTGGTGTCTGCTACCCTCAGCCTGCTGCCCCAGCACACAACAGCAAACATGATCGCACTGGCCACCACAGACTCGTAGAACATCCTCAGCATCGTCCGACAGATGTTAAAGGACCTCAGTCTCCTCAGGAAATAGAGAGAGCTCTGACCCTTCTTGTAGACAGCCTCAGTGTTCTTTGACCAGTCCAGTTTATTGTCAATTCGTATCCCCAGGTATTTGTAATCCTCCACCATGTCCACACTGACCCCCTCAGGTCTACCACCAGCTCTTTAGTCTTTTTCACATTAAACCGCAGATAATTCTGCTCACACCATGTGACAAAGTTTCCTACCATAGCCCTGTACTCAACCTCATCTCCTTTGCTGATGCATCCAACTATGGCAGAATCATCAGAAAACTTCTGAAGATGACAGTACTCTGTGCAGTAGTTGAAGTCCGAGGTGTAAATGGTGAAGAGAAAGGGAGACAAGACAATCCCCTGTGGAGCCCCAGTGCTGCTGATCACTCTGTCGGACACCCAGTGTTGCAAGTACACGTACTGTGGTCTGCCAGTCAGGTAATCAAGAATCCATGACACCAGGGAAGCATCCACCTGCATCGCTGTCAGCTTCTTCCCCAGCAGAGCAGGGCGGATGGTGTTGAACGCACTGGAGAAGTCAAAAAACATGACCCTCACAGTGCTCGCTGGCTTGTCCAGGTGGGCGTAGACACGGTTCAGCAGGTAGACGATGGCATCCTCAACTCCTAGTCGGGGCTGGTAGGCGAACTGGAGGGAATCTACGTGTGGCCTGACCATAGGCCGGAGCAGCTCCAGAAGAAGTCTCTCCAGGGTCTTCATGATGTGGGAGGTCAATGCCACCGGTCTGTAGTCATTGAGGCCGCTGGGGCGCGGCGTCTTCGGCACAGGGATGAGACAGGACATCTTCCACAGCACAGGAACCCTCCGGAGCCTCAGGCTCAGGTTGAATACATGGTGAAGTACTCCACACAGCTGAGGGGCACAGGCTTTGAGCACCCTGGTGCTGATGCCATCTGGGCCTGCAGCCTTGCTTGGGTTGAGACGTTTCAACTGTCTTCTCACCTGTTCAGCTGTGAAGCCCACCGTGGTGGTTTTGTGTGGAGGAGGGGTATAGTCATGAGAGCAGGGTGGGGGACTGTGAGGAGGAGTAGGAGGGAAGAATGGACTATGTGTTTGTTGGGGGCTGACAACAGATGAATCATCTGTTCTTATGCAGATTTTGAGTGTCTTGCTTGCTTCTGGCTCTCGGTAATCTCAGACAGCCTTGACTGTAATGTATGGATCTATTTCTTTTAGTGCAATGACTCCCCTTAGCACGACTTCCTGAGTTAGATTGATGTTGATCTGCTATTCTTTCTCTGCAAAGTGAAGTTAACCTTACCTCTGTGTATGTGTTTTTATTTAAGTTAATACGTAGTTGTACAGACACAACAAGTTGGCAACAGTACGAACTGGAATATCAGCAGATATCACCAACTGCATTGACAGTTATGAGGTGAGAGAATTCGGAGGAAGGGAGAGAGACCATGATAGGAAACAGTGAATCAGTATTGAGAAGGCCATCACAGGCACTAACAAAGGGATGCATGAGTAATAGTACACAGTGAGAGACGCACAACTAGCAAAGTTAAAGTGAAAATAACGTGTCGATGGCCTTAGTTGAGAAAGTTGATGAATTTCATGGTGCTAATGAGGACTGGAAATAGAATCCCGAGAGGGTTAAGCTGTATTATAATGCAACAATGTGGATGAGGGAAAGAAAGTCTCCGCGGTTCTTAGCTTAATGGGTTCTAAAATGTACAGGCTTTTACACAACTTAGTAACTGCTAAAAAGCCAGCAAGCAAGATACTTGACAAAATTGTTGCAATTTTAAAAAAGCGCTTGAGCCCTAAACCATGAGGAATAGCTGAGAGATTTAGATTTCACAAAAGGAACCAGTCAAAAGATGAAAGCATTTCTGAATACATTGCAGAACTCTGCAAACTTTCCCAATACTGTGACTTTAGAGATGGACTTTCTGATGTACTAAGGGACATGCATAGTCAAAGCACTCAAAAGAGACTACTGTCAGAAAGAGACCTAACCTTAGAACAAGCATTGAATATTGCAATATCATTACAGACAGCAGAAAAGGATGTGTCAGAACTACAGAAAAAGAGCTCAAAAATGTAAAATGCATAAAATGTCCCTTAATGGTGCAAAAAGCCAACAATGTTATCGATGTGGAAAATCCTCCCATGATTCAGATGACTGGCGTTCAAAGAAAATGCTTGCAGAAAGTGTCACAGACAAGATCACTTGAGATCTTGTGCAAGTCAGAGAGAAAGCACAACTAAAGAGAAAAACAGAGTGAAATGTTTCAAACACAAAATGAAACCAATGCACAAAGAGACTGAGTGTGAAACTGAGTCAGACAACACAGAACCTGACAAAAGCGAGCTGTCATGCCTAGAACTGCATAGTATTACTGAAACAGATTGCAAAATCATCTGGATCACAATAGATGTGTCTGGTGTAAACCTGAAAGTGGAGCTGGATACAAGGCCAGCTTAGTCTGTCATTTCAGACTGACTACAACAGAGTGTTTTCTAAGCTATCATAAGAAAAGTTCTCTGATGCTAAGGACCTACACAGGTGAAAAAGTGTCTCCCAAAAGCAAACTAAATGTGATGAATAGAGGCAGAACACAGCAAAGAGCTTTGTGTTGAAAAGTGGAGGGCCAGCACTTTTTGGACGTAAGTGGTTGAGAAAAGTCCAACTAGACTGGCATATAATCAAAGCTCTCAATGTGTCATCAATAGGAAACTGTAGCCCAAATGGTAGCTCTAACCAGAAACTGTCACAGCTGCTTAGTGCTAATGAGAAAGTGCTTGAGAAGGGGATTGGTAAACTCAAAGGTACGAAGGCCAGAATTGAACTGGATGAAGCAGCAACACCAAGATTTCATAAAGCACATCCAGTGCCTTATGCACTACATCCTAAAGTGGATGCTGAACTTCAGAGCTTGGAGGCGTCTGGCATTCTCTCCAAGGTTGAGTGGAGTAATTGGGCCATGCCCATTGGCCCATTGATGAAGAAAGGCAAGGTCGGAGCGACTTGAATATGTGGAGACTTCAAAGTGAGATTCAACCCTCTGCTACCACAAATGGAAGACATTTTTGCATCTTTGGCAGGTGGCGAAAGGTTTTCAGAGATTGACTTGTCACAAGACTAATTGCAAATGGAGATTGAGGAGTCACACAGGGAGTTCCTCACAATCAACACTCATAAAAGACTGTTCCAGTATAATCATCTCATCTTCGGCATTGCATCAGCTCCAGCAATTTGGCAAAGAATGGACCAAGTGCTCCAAGAAATCCCAGGAACACATTGTTACTTTGATGACATTATTGTGACTGGCAAGAGTAACAAAGAGCACTTCCAGAACCTTGGTAAAGTGCTTACCAGACTGAGTGAGTATGGATTGTGCACAAAGAGAGAGAAATATGAGTTTTTCAACAATCTCATATTGTGGACTTGTCATTGACAAGCATGGCTTACATAAGTCACATGAGAAGATCTGAGCAGTGCTGAAGGCACCCAAACTGGAAAGCGTGTCACAACTCAGGTCATACTTGGGCCTTGTAAACTACTACTGCTGGTTTCTCCCAAATCTTGCTACAGGGTTGCACCCATTGCAGACAAGAGCAAAGAGGGAATGGTCAGAAAGATATGAAAAAGGAAACAAAAGGATTAATAACATCAGATAAACTGCGCACCCATTATGACCCATCTCTGCCCATCAGACAGGGGTGTGGTGTGTCCCCTTATGACATTGGTGCCATTTTGTCACACACTATGAAAGATGGATCTGAACGTGTGATTGCATTTGCTTTAAGATCACTGACAAGTGCAGAATGCAACTATGCACAGAACAACTGAGAGGCCCTTAGTCTAGTATGGGGAATAAAGAAGTTCCACAACTACCTCTACGGATAAAAGTTTACTCTAGTGACAGACCACCAGCCATTTTCAATCCCAGGAAGGGAATCCCAGTGATGATTGCTACCCGGTTGCAATGTTGGGCACCTTTCCGAGGAGCCCACTCTTATGACAGAGAGTTCAAGGGCACTAAACAACACATCAATGCTGATGGCTTGGCTTGGCTTGGCTTGTCTTCCACTGTTGGCAACTGAAGAAGAAAAGTCTTCATTCTGTGACCCAGCAAAGGTGTCTGCACAGCATTATACATAGAAAAAAAACCACAGAAAAACTACAGCACAGAAACAGGCCTTTTGGCCCTTGCTGTGCCGAACCATTTTCTGCCTAGTCCCACTGACCTGCACACGGACCATATCCCTCCATACACCTCCCATCCATGTATCTGTCCAATTTATTCTTAAATGTTAAAAAAGAACCCGCATTTACCACCTTGTCTGGCAGCTCATTCCATACTCCCATCACACTCTGTGTGAAGAAGCCCCCCCAATGTTCCCTTTAAACTTTTCCCCCCTCACCCTTAACTCATGTCCTTTGGTTTTTTCCTCCCCTTGCCTCAGTGGAAAAAGCCTGCTTGCATTCACTCTATCTATACCCATCATAATTTTATATACCTCTATCAAATCTCCCCTCATTCTTCTACGCTCCAGGGAATGAAGTCCTAACCTATTCAACCTTTCCCTGTAACTGAGTTTCTCAAGTCCCGGCACCATCCTTGTAAACCTTCTCTGCACTCTTTCAACCTTATTTATATCCTTCCTGTAATTTGGTGACCAAAACTGAACACAATACTCCAGATTCGGCCTCACCAATGCCTTATACAACCTCATCATAACATTCCAGCTCTTATACTCAATACTTTGATTAATAAAGGCCAATGTACCAAAAGCTCTCTTTATGACCCTATCTACCTGTGACGCCACTTTTAGGGAATTTTGTATCTGTATTCCCAGATCCCTCTGTTCTACTGCACTCCTCAGTGTCTTACCATTAACCCTGTATGTTCTACCTTGGTTTGTCCTTCCAACGTGCAATACCTCACACCTGTCAGTATTAAGCTCCATCTGCCATTTTTCAGCCCATTTTTCCAGCTGGTCCAAGTCCCTCTGCAGGCTTTGAAAACCTTCCTCACTGTCTACTACACCTCCAATCTTTGTATCATCAGCAAATTTGCTGATCCAATTTACCACATTATCATCCAGATCATTGGTATAGATGACAAATAACAATGGACCCAGCACTGATCCCTGTGGCACACCACTAGTCACAGGCCTCCACTCAGAGAAGCAATTCTCTACTACCGCTCTTTGGCTTTTTCCATTGAGCCAATGTCTAATCCAATTTACCACCTCTCCATGTATACCTAGCGACTGAATTTTCCTAACTAACCTCCTATGCAGGACCTTGTCAAAGGCCTTACTGAAGTCCATGTAGACAATAACCTCTGCCTTCCCTTCATCCACTTTCCTGGTAACCTCCTCGAAAAACTCCAATAGATTGGTCAAGCATGACCTACCACGCACAAAGCCATGTTGACTCTCCTCAATAAGTCCCTGTCTATCCAAATGCTTGTAGATTCTGTCTCTTAGTACTCCCTCCAATAACTTACCTACTACCGACGTTAAATTTACCGGCCTATAATTTCCCGGATTACTTTTGGATACTTTTTTGAACAACAGAACAACATGAGCCACTCTCCAATCCTCCAGCACCTCACCTGTAGACAGCGACACTTTAAATTGGTGGACCAGTTGCTGGATTTTGCTGGTAACAAATTCTGAAACTCAAAGAGAAACAAGGAATGACCTAATATTGTCAAAAGTTTATGACATCACCATGCAAGGATGGCCAGCTCATGGTAATCCTACGTTTCCAGAGTTCTCAGTGAGACGAGAACGCTGATGTGTGGATCTCGTTTTGTGATTCCTTCTAAACTGCACACCAGAGTGTTAGAGAATCTGCATGAAGATCACCTGGGTACAGTTGAGATGAAGAGTCTCACCCAGAACTACGTGTGGTGGCCGTGAATAGATAGACGGATTGAAGACTTAACCAAAAGCTGTTTGGGATGCCACAAAGTTCAAAATGCACCCCCACAGGCACTGTTACACTCACGGGAACGGTCCTCTTCACCATGGCAAAGAGTGTACATTGACTTTGCTGGGCCATTCATGGACTCCATGTTTCTGATTGCTGTGGATGCTCATTTAAAGTGGCCTTAAGTCATACCAGTAAAGTCAACCACATCGGAGAAGACTATTTCCACACTGAGGACTACCTTCTCTGGAAATGGCTTTCTCGAACAAATAGTGAGTGACAACAGACCACAATACACGTCAGCAGAGTTCAGACTATTCATGAAGAAAAATGGAATCAAACATTTCAAGTCAGCTTCTCACCACCCAGCAACAAATAGGTTAGTTGAAAAGTTTGTCCAAACCTTTAAGGAGTCCAATAAAACTATGGACAAGAAGGACATTTCTCTACAGGACTAAGTGAACAACTTCCTTTTTGTGTATCAGAACTCTGTTCATGTGACCTACAGTGCTGTTCATGAGCAGAATCTGAGATCTCACATAGACCACCTGAAGCCAGATCT
This sequence comes from Mobula hypostoma, assembly GCF_963921235.1. NCBI lineage: Eukaryota > Metazoa > Chordata > Chondrichthyes > Myliobatiformes > Myliobatidae > Mobula > Mobula hypostoma. The sequence goes on along the minus strand of NC_086112.1, from coordinate 70,966,110 downwards.
CAGAGGGAAGTGCAAAATAAGCAGTTCAGCCAGTTGCCAGATAAATCGGCAAGGAACTTTAAGACTGGATAGGAAGTCCTGGCATGTGATTACCGAGAAGACAAGTGGACACCCGGTAGGATAGCTGCAAAAACCGGACCACTGATGTTGTAGATCATACATGGGGACGTCATGTGGACCAGATACTGGATGCTCAGATGAAGAACACACCGGAATTGACTGCATCCAAAAAGATGGACACATTGTAGCCACCGGCCTTATCTCCCAGTGATGATCGTGACACCAACAGCAACTTGACACTTGCAACAGAGAAAATTGTCTTTGACAAGACACCTGCCAAACCTGATGCCACTCCACATGTTGCTATCCTGAAAGAAACAAAGAGCTTCCTCAAAGACTGAATTTTTAGTATAGTGCAAGTTATTATGGACTGTTATTGTGAAAGCATGTTAATTTGAATATGGTTTGTTAAAGGGAAATTGAATATTTTGTTACATTACTCTAAAGGAGGAGGAAGTATAATGTATGGACCTATTTAGTGCAGTGACTCCCCTTAGCACTACTTATTGACTGATAACTTACCTATGTACTTTTTTGTTCTCTCTCTTCAAAGTGAATCTTATCAGCCAATCTCACATCTGCTTGTGTACTTTTATTTAGTTGATATGTAGTTATACAGACACAACATTGATGATGTTGAGATCTGGGCCCTGTTGCAAAACTCTTTGTTCTTCTTTTTGCTGAAGATATTTCTTTACAACCTTGACCATATGTTTGGGGTCATTGTCCTGCTACAGAATAAAGTTGGAACTTATCAGACTGATGGTATTACTTGCTGCATGAGAATCTACTTGTACTTCTCAGCATTGAGAATTCTATTAATTCTGACTAAATCACCAACTCCATTTGCAGAAATGCTGTTCCAAATCTGCAGGAAACCTCCAACAGGTTCATTATTGGCTGCAGACACACATCCATGTAGCACACTCCAGCTCTTCTATGAACAAACTACCTCGTGTTTAAGCCAAAAATTTCAAATTTTGAATCGTGAGTTTAGAGCACTTGCTGCCATTTTCCAGCACCTAGTATTTTAGTGCGTTGGTAAGTCTCTTGGCTTTGTTTCTACTCTCAGGAATGGCTTTTTGGTAGCAACTCTTCCATGAAGACCACTTCTGACAAGACTTCTCTGGAATGCACAGGGATGTGCCTGGGTTCCAGTGGTTTCTGTGACTTCAGAGTTGATAGCTGAGCTGGACTTCTTTCAATTTAGATGGGATGTTATTTTGATGTATCTCTCATCTGCTGCACTCAGTTTCCATGGCTGACAACTGCATTTCTGGTCCATTTCTTTGTGTTTTTTCAGAAGATTGTGGACAGCACACGTTGAAGTTCCTGTCTGCCGCGAAATTTCTGTTGGGGAGAGACCTTGCTGATGCAGGATGACTACCTTGTGTCTTGTTGCTATGCTCACTCTTGTCTTGGTGTAAGAATTGATGATTTGAAGGTTAAGCTGACACATCTGCTTTTTGCTTGGTTGCCCTTCACCCAGTTTGATTCCTTCTACACCCATTTCTGTTTCAATTAATCAGTTTAGTTCATTCAAATCATTATGTCATTGATCATTAGCACCTGTTTGTTGTCTTTGTTTAATCATGCACTGGGCTGGATACCTACAAAGTAATCAAGTTTTTATTTGAAAAATTACTATGTTACTTTCTTTAACAAAATATAAAAAATTTCTCTAACATTTAATTTTTTGGAAAATGAATGTTGGAAAATCTGAAATCTGCTCTTTTCTCCTAACACGGTAAAGCAGATGACAAAAAAAGTCAAAAACAAAATATGTTAAAAAGTCCAGGGTACGTAAGACTTTTACACAGTACTGTATATATTTTAGTGGAGATAAACTGCTGAATATCTGCTTCATTCAAATATATGGTATTTAAGTATTTCTTTCAAATAAATAGATGGCACAATGTCACAGCAAATAGAATTGCTGCTTTGTAGCCCAATGGCCTCTGTTCAATCCGGATCTATGCTGTTGTCAGTGTGGGGTTTGTATCTTCTCCCTGTGACTGTGCGCGATTCCCCTGCTCCTGTTTATTCCTGTTTGCCAAAAGTGTACAGATTGTTGGGTTAATTGGCTACTAAAAATTGTCCCAGTGATTATTGTGAGGTGAACATGGGGAAAATAAAGTAGGATTAGAGTAAGTGAATACTTGTCAGTTAGCATGAACTCAGGTGGGCAAGGTCCTGTTTCCATGCTAAGTGATTCTATAATAACTTGACTTAGTTGTTGAATTTTTAAAATTGGAGTGATGTTTTAGATCTACCTTTATTGGGTTGAATCACTGCTAGAAATACTCAAAACAGTAAAACTCTGATAATTTCCTGTCCAAACATTTTGCAATCCTGATGGTTCAGCATCTGGCTCTCAAAGTAGTTTGTCGTGCTCCCTTTCCAAATATCTGCCCTAGTTTTAGCTAGTTCCATGAAAAACACTAAAACCAAGTGAATTAAAGATGTGTTCTAGCAACATCAAATAGTTCAGAATATTTTCTAATAGGCACCATCAAAAGTCCCAAGCAGACTGAATGATACTATGATGTTGTTGCAGCATTAATCATTATAAATTGTGTCAATTTCTGCATGCTTTGTGATAAAAACATGTTTTAATGTTCACCTTTGTTATTCTCTTCTTCCTTTTTTATTCCAGCAAATACTGGCCACTGTTTGTTCTGTTCTTTTACATTCTCTCTCCAATTCCATACTGCATAGCGACAAGAGTAGTTGATGACACTGATGCAACAAGCAGTGCATGTAAAGAACTTGCCATATTTCTCACTACAGGCATTGTCGTCTCAGCTTTCGGGCTGCCTATCATTTTTGCAAGAGCAACTCTGGTAAGTGTAATTGAGAATATTTCTGAATATTTTTATGTATATTGAAGACAGAATGATAACCATCACTTTTGCCACTGGTATTATCTCATAATAATATTGTATTGTATTAATAATATTATATCTCACAATAGTGCTGTATTTCTGAAGTTATTTTTGTAGTTGCTGTTTTTTTGGATCATGCTATGATTATTTTGTTTCCAGTCTTGCCCTGGTTAACAAAATTTTAGTGAAGCTACCATGTGATTTCCATTCTGAAGAACATTTCAGTTTTCTCAACTTTTTATTAATGTGTTGTATGCTTGATCCCCACCATTTTAGGTTTTTTAACATTCTATATGACTCAACTTTTTTTGATTCCTTTGCAGTTCTATTTGTTAACTCTCTCTTGTTTGCACCATGATGTGATGTTTAACATGTTCATGCTTCCCATTCAATTGGTATTTGACTTTCTTTCTTCGATGAACACTTTCTTGATTCATATAGTTTTGGAGCCTAACATTGGTGCTGTAGAATATGATATACGTTAGGGGCTCCCAATCTTTTTTTATGCCGTGGACCTTAATCATTAAGCAAGGTGTCAGCCGACCCCAGGTTGGGAACCCCTGATCTAGAGTGTTCCTTACAGCCTGAAGAGTAGAAGTAAGATGCATTCCTTGGACTGAGTTCAGAAGAAGAGGTGTATACAGAGCAGTGGAGAAATTCTGAGTACAGTATGCTATACTATTTTCAACCAAATCATCTGAAATAGTGTTGTTGGGAAATAACTTGGAATGTGGTGCATGTTTGTAGTATTTAGCACAAAAGAAAATCACTGCATTGAAGGTTCTGAAAAAATATTTGAGCTAGCATGTTAGGCAGCAATGGGTGGAATGAAACAAATTTTCTGAAGATTATGCTTAATTCATCATTAAATCAATACCAGAAAATACAGATCTTCAGGCCTTTTATGAGTGCAGTTTGTGGAATGTGCATACTGACCCTAAGTCTTTGTACTTGCTCCAATAAATTATGAAACATTGTAAACAAAACATAGATAAGAAATCTTATACAGATATAAGAAACTGCAAAATTTTCAAAGTGAGTTTGTAAACTTTCCCTTTTTAAACATTATGAAAAGGAAATGGAGATTAGTGTCAAGTAGCCAATTCAAGGGCTTGCGGATAAAGACAAATATATGCCTGCAGATCAGAATGAGATGACATGAAATAACATACTATGAAGTTATTTTTAAATTACTGTTTTAAAATAATTGCATCCATTGTTATCCAGGAGAAGAACTTATTTCAGGGTTTTTAAAATTTTGCTTATTTCAATGTTCATTCAGATGTGAATAGCAAAATCACACATTTTCTGAAATGCATAAAAATCAGAGAGGGACATTTAAATTAATAATTCAGCAACACCAATGTCAATGGTGAGAGGCAATAATTTGATTACTTGCTTAACTGTCACACTTGCGTGCTTGTTAATCAATCTGTTCATCATAATGTTCAAGAACTTCCATAGTAGGAACCTTTGTGCCAAAGAAAATACAAACTATGCAGTGACTGGATGCCAGAAATGGAAGATTAACTTCCCGCAAGCACTGCACTTTGCAACGTCTCCTGCTTATTGATGTCAACAACTGTTAGGAGCATCACAGTTGACATCTAGAGAGATGAATTGGCACTGAGCACCAGCTTTCTCAAGCTCCCTATCACCTACTACCCCATTTGCCTCTGCATGCAGCACATAATTCTCCAGAACTTCTGCCATCTCCAGTGGGATCCCACCACCAAACACATCTTTCCACAGGGATGGCTCTCTCTGAGACTCCCTTTTCCACTCGTCCCTCCCCACTGATCTCCCTCTGGACATTTATCCTTGCAAGTGGATCAAGTGCTACACCTGCCCCTACACCTCTTCCCTCATTACCATTCAGGGCCCCAAACTGTCCTTCCAGGTGAGGCAACACTTCATCTGTGAGTCTGTTGGGATCATTTACTGTGTTCAGTGCACTAGTATGACCTCCTGTATGTCGGTGAGACCCGACAGAGATTGGGAGACGGCTTTGCCGAGTACCTACATTCCATCTACCAGAAAAAGCGGGATCCCGGTAGCCACCCATTTCAATTCTACTTCCCATTCCCATTCTGATGTGTCAGTCCATGGCCTGCTGTACTGCCACGATGAGGCCACACAGTTGGAGGAGCAACTCTTTATATTCTGTCTGGGTAGTCTCCAACCTGATGGCATGAACATCAATTTCTCGAACTCTGATCATTGCCCCCCACCCTCCTCGCTTCACCATTTCCCCATTCCTGTTTCCCTCTCTCACTTTATCTCCTTCCCTGTCCATTACCTCCCTCTGGTGCTCTTCCACCTTCCCTTTCTTCCATTGTCTTCTGTCCTTTCCCTTCAGATTCCCCCTTCTCCAGCCTTTTATCTCTTTCACCAATCAACTCCCCAGCTCTTTTCTTCATCCCTTTTCCCCTTTCCTGGTTTCACCTATCACCTATCACCTACCACCTTTTTCCTGCCCTCCTCCCACTTTTTTACTCGGATTTCTCCTCTTCTATTCCAGTCCTGATGAAGAGTCTCAGCCCAAAACATCGATTATTTACTCTTTTCAATAGATGCTGCCTGGTCTGTTGAGTTCCTCCACCATTTTGTGTGTGATGTTTGATTTTCCTTTGTCCTGTCTTGTGCTTCATAGCAATGACAACAGAACTGCCATTCATAGTCCTGAGAAACCTCTTTGTTGGATGTGGGTATGACTCTAGAGTTTCCAGTTGGCTGTCACAAACAAATTGAATTCAGAAGTTCTGGGGCATGGTGTTCCCTAGTCCAGTCATCAGTTTTGATCCGAAGATGTCACCAAATAGTCAGTTTGAAAGATTCTGTTGTAGCAAGCCAGAAGGTAAGAAGTTTCAATATTTTGTTTAATTCATTGAAGTATAACAGGGAAAAACAAAGCTGGGAAGATGCAAATGAATATGAGCAGAAAGTGATATGAAGATATAAATTAGGATCGGGAATAGACCACCCAGACTCTTGGGGCTATTCCACAATTCAAAACATAATTGCATTCAAATTCCACCATATCTTCACTGTTCCCGTTCTTTCCAATCTTCTTCATACTCATCCCACTGAGAAAAATACTTGTCTCCATTTCTGGCATCATGATGAAATTGCTTCATCATTGACAGTTTTGTCCTCGACTGCCTGGTCTCTTTGATTTGATAGTGCTTCTATAAAGTATTACTAACTTAAGGGCAATGCATGAATGCAAGTTCTCATTGATTGGTTTTTTGAAGAAATGGACACTTAAGCAGCTAGTGGTGCAATTTCGTAACTTTTGAAGTATATTGATATAAATATATTATTTCATACTTTTTTATTTCTAGTAGTGAGGATAGTATTTTGTTTACATGTGATAGAAAAGGTTTTTGACTTCAGTGATTTTGCAGAGACTTCTTCAAAAACTTCTATAGGAAAATATTGTCTACTTCTAAACAGAGCAGTACCTTTGCTACTGTCTAGATCCTGATTGGAATGAGTGGAGCTTGAAGTCCCACTTCAGAGTTCTCATTGTGCATTTCTCTAACAATTTCTAGGCAAGTATTTTTGTACCAGGTACTTTTAGAATGCTCTTAAATCTTCACACTGCTTATATGGTCTTCTTCAAGTTAGCTTTATTTAAAGTTAGGTTTCCCTCACCTCCAATAACAAAAATGACTGAGTAGAAAGAAAATGAAAATTAGAAGGATAAAAGTGCCAGCATCTCTTTATTGGTATGGTTCCATTTCTCATCTGCATGTTAGTCCTGAACCTAACCTCACTGAATTCCATGTGTACACAAATGACAGTCAGGTTAACCACCTCCAACTTTTTCAACCTTCTGTTGCGTTAAGCTGTTTACTTGTCCATTTTTGAATGAGCTTTCTATTTTGCCAATTAAATATTGTCAATACTGAAGCCATGGTCCTTTGTCATACAAGATATTTCTTAACTAATGAGACCAGCCCAACCCTTTCCTTGGCTACTGAGTCTGTACTGATCTTTTTAGATTAACTTTCTAACACCATATTTTCTTCATTATCAGTCTTCACCTCTAGATTATTTCCTGTCTATATTTCTCTTGCAGCTTATTTGTTGATTGAAACTCTCGGCCATTTGTTACCTCAACCTGTGAATTTTCTGACCCTGACCCAGTTGTCCTTCTATTGTCAGTAAAGTCCAGCTTATATAATAGTGTTTCTCATGTTTTAGCTCACTACTAACCTTATTCATCTATGTGTTTGCCTAACTATAGATTCTGACTTAAGGAGATTTCGGCTTTAAAATTTTCAAACTTGTGTTCAAATTGCCTGCAACCTTCTGACTTTTACAATGTACGATATTCATCTTAGAAGTTGAGATGTGGATTTTTCTGAAGGTGAGGAATGTAAGCCCGAGGTAATACTGGGAATGACCAGCAAAACACATTAGGGTATACTCCTAACTCCCCATGCCGGGTTTGGAGCATGGATACCAACATTTTTTTATTAGGATTGAAAACGTATCCTGATGAACAATGACCAAAAAGGGAGGTTAAGTTCCAGCTGCATTAATGTACGGTACTGCTAAAATTTGATAATGTAAATTTCATTATACAGGACTGGATCATCCTAGATCCAGCTTGTTGCCTGGCCGCACTACCTCTAGTGCCTTCTTGATAGCTCTAGTGTATTATAAATACAGGAGGTCAGCCAAGCTGACCCTCCTAACCTGTGAGTCATCCTCTGGACTGGAACTAAATCGTGACTAGCACATTTTACAAACTGCTCAGATAATAAATAATTCTAAAATAATACTTTAAAGGACTAGATATTAATTCAAACAAGATGAAGTTAGTAGTAAGTGTACGAATTACTTGCATTTATCTTTTTACTCAGGGTTATCAACTTTACTGAAGTGATCAGTGATCCCAAGTACAAAGCCGGGGCTACATGCAGTACATTCACTGTCTGAACTCTAGCTTGCTTCTACTTCGCCATTTCACACACAGATGTAATCACTGTACTTCAGTAGTACTCACAGTCTAACGTACCGAATTATTATTACTTTATTGTCGCCAAACAATTGATACTAGAGCGTACAATCATCACAGCGATATTTGATTCTGCACTTAATGCTCCCTGGAGTACAAATTGATAGTAAATATAATAAAAAATTAACTTATACATCATAAATAGAAAATAGAAAAGGGAAAGTAAGGTAGTGCAAAAAAAACCGAGAGGCAGGTCTGGATATTTGGAGGGTACAGCCCAGATCCGGGTCAGGATCCGTTCAGCAGTCTTATCACGGTTGGAAAGAAGCTATTCCCAAATCTGGCCGTAAGAGTCTTCAAGCTCCTGAGCCTTCTCCCGGAGGGAAGAGGGACGAAAGGTGTGTTGGCTGGGTGGGTCGTGTCCTTGATTATCCTGGCAGCACTGCTCCGACAGCGTGTGGTGTAAAGTGAGTCCAAGGACGGAAGATTGATTTGTGTGATGTGCTGGGCTGTGTTCACGATCTTCTGCAGCTTCTTCCGGTCTTGCACAGAACAACTTCCGTACCAGGTTGTGATGCTTTCTACAGTGCATCTATAAAAATTAGTGAGAGTTTTAGGGGACAGGCCAAATTTCTTTAGCTTTCTCAGGAAGTAAAGGCACTGGTGGGCCTTCTTGGCAATGGACTCTGCTTGGTTGGACCAAATCAGGTCATTTGCGATATTGACCCCGAGGAACTTAAAGCTTCTGACCTGTTTCACCTGCGCACCACCGATGTAGCTCTCCATCTGAAGTCAACAACCAATTCCTTTGTCTTGCTGACGTTGAGGGATAGGTTATTGTCTTTGCACCATGCCACCAGGTTCTTAATTTCCTCTCTGTACTCAAACTCATCATTACCCGAGATATGGCCTACAATTGTTGTGTCATCAGCAAACTTATATATTGAGTTCAATGGAAACTTGGCTACACAATCATGGGTGTACAGTGAGTACAGCAGGGGGCTGAGTGCACAGCCTTGTGGGGCACCAGTGCTCAGCCTGATTGTAGAGGAGAGCTTGTCCCCTATTTTTACAGCCTGGGTCCTGTCTGTGAGGAAGTTGAAGATCCAGCTGCAGATCTGAGTGCTAAGGCCCAGGTTCCGAAGCTTAGGAATCAGTTTATTTGGAATGATGGTATTAAAGGCAGAGCTGTAGTCAATGAAAATGAGCCTTACATATGCGTCTTTATTCTCCAGGTGTTCTAAGGAGGAATGTAGGGCCAGACAGATGGCATCTGCCGTTGACCTGTTGCTCCGGTAGGCGAATTGCAAAGCGTCGGGGTTGACCGGTAGGCTGTGGTTGATGTGTGCCATAACCAATCTCTCGAAGCACTTCATAGCGATTGATGTCAGAGCCATAGGTCGGTAGTCATTCAGGCATGCCACCTTGCTCTTCTTCGGCACCGGGATTATTGTTGCCTTCTTAAAACATGAGGGGATCTTAGACTGAATTCAATGTTCACAGTGCATCCTCCTCTCCATGGAGAAGCCAAACACAGATTTGGGTGATCACACGGTGAAGCATCTGCACCCAGTCTGCAGGTTTAACCTGATGCATGTCACTTTAATTCAATCTCTCTATGACTTCCTCCTATGCCATAGTGAAACACAACATACACTACAAAAACAACATTCTATTTTCTATATAGGAACTTCCTGGAATAATAATTGAATTTTCCAACTTCAGGTGACATGCTCTCAACAGTTCCCATTATCTTGCTTATGTTCAAAGTTCAAAATAAATTTATTATCAAAGTACATATATGTCACCATATACAATCCTGAGATTCATTTTTTTGAGGGCATACTCAATAAATCTATTATAGAATAATAACCATAAAAGAATCAGTGAAAGACTGCGCCTACTTATGTGTCCAACCAGTGTGCAAACGACAACAAACTGGGCAAATACAAGAAGAAAAGTCAACGAGACTTGGAAGAGCAAATCTTCAGAGAGATAGCAGACAACTGCAGGAAACATAAAGTTGTGGTGGTAGGGGATTTTAATTTTCCATACATTGATTGGGACTCCCATACTGTTAGGGGTCTAGATGGTTTAGAGTTTGTAAAATGTGTTCAGGAAAGTTTTCTAAATCAGTATATAGAGGGACCAACTAGAGGGGATGCAATATTGGATCTCCTGTTAGGAAACGAATTAGGGCAAGTGACGGAAGTCTGTGTAGGGGAGCACTTTGGTTCCAGTGATCATAACGCCATTAGTTTCAATTTGATCATGGATAAGGATAGATCTGGTCCTAGGGTTGAGGTTCTGAACTGGAAGAAGGCCAAATTTGAAGAAATGAGAAAGGATCTAAAAAGCGTGGATTGGGACAGGTTGTTCTCTAGCAAAGATGTGATTGGTAGGTGGGAAGCCTTCAAAGGGGAAATTTTGAGAGTGCAGAGTTTGTATGTTCCTGTCAGGATTAAAGGCAAATTGCAACTCTGATAAAGAAGAAGAGGGAGTTGTATGAAATGTATAGGAAACAGGGGGTAAATCAGGTGCTTGAGGAGTATAAAAAGTGCAAGAAAATACTTAAGAAAGAAATCAGGAGGGCAAAAAGAAGGCATGAGGTTGCCTTGGCAGTCAAAGTGAAGGATAATCCAAAGAGCTTTTACAAGTATATTAAGAGCAAAAGGATTGTAAGGGATAAAATTGGTCCTCTTGAAGATCAGAGTGGTTGGCTTTGTGAGGAACCAAAGGAAATGGGGGAGATCTTTTTTTTTTTTTTTAATCTTTTTATTGAGTAAGTATACAAAAAAGGTAAGCCATATAAACATTAATACAATGTTAAAGTATAATAAAATTCCAAAAGATAACAATACCAAAAAGAAAATACTACAAACAATGTAATTTAAGCATAAGAAACCAAGATAACATAATAGTATACTAGATTTTATATATATCAATGGAAAAAAAAGAAAAAAAAACCCCCAAAAAAAAACCACCGTGCAACTAACTAAAAGCAAAGCAAAGCAATGGGCTAACTTGAAACCAAACAGAGTTAAACTTAAAATCACGTCCTCAATCCCGACCTCCATTAAAACAGTGAAAAAAGAACAAGAAGGGTAAATATTACATTAAATGAAAATATCGAATAAAAGGTCCCCAAATCTGTTCAAATTTAAATGAAGAATCATAAAGGTTACTTCTAATTTTCTCCAGATTCAAACATAAAATCGTCTGAGAAAACCAAAAAAAGGTAGTTGGAGCATTAAGCTCTTTCCAATGTTGTAAAATACATCTTTTCGCCATCAAAGTAAGAAATGCAATCATTCTACGGGCTGAAGGGGAAAGATTACTAGAAATTTTAGGTAGTCCAAAGATAGCAGTAATAGGGTGAGGAGAGATATCTATATTTAATACCTTAGAAATAATATTGAAAATATCTCTCCAAAAAGTTTCCAAAGTAGGGCAAGACCAAAACATATGAGTTAAAGAGGCTATCTGCCCCGAACATCTATCACAGAAAGGATTAATATGCGTGTAAAAACGCGCTAACTTATCTTTGGACATATGTGCTCTATGAACCACTTTAAATTGAATTAGGGAATGTTTAGCACAAATAGAGGAAGTATTAACTAATTGTAAAATCTGCCCCCAATCATCCACAGAAATGGTAAGCCCCAATTCCTGTTCCCAATCTACCCTAATCTTATCAAATGGAGCTTTCCTAAGTTTCATAATAATATTATAAATCATAGCCGATGCACCTTTCTGACATGGATTAAGATTAATTATCGAATCTAAAATATATATAGGAGGAAGCATTGGAAAGGAAGAAAGTATAGTACTTAGGAAATTTCTAACTTGTAAATATCTAAAAAAATGTATTCTTGATAAGTTATATTTATTAGATAATTGTTCAAAAGACATAAGGGAACCATCTAAAAATAAATCCAAAAACCGTAAAATACCCTTAGTCTTCCAAGTTTGAAAAGCGCGATCCGTAAAAGAGGGAGGAAAAAATATGTTACCTAAAATAGGAATCGCTAACCCGAATTGATTAAGATCAAAAAATTTTCTGAATTGAAACCAAATACGCAAAGCATATTTAACGATCGGGTTAGAGACCTGCTTAAGGCGTTTCGAATCAAAGGGAAGAGATGAACCTAAAATAGAACCAAGTGTATAACCCTGAACAGATTGTAATTCCAATGCTACCCATTTAGGAATAGATAGTATGTCCCGGTCAAGTAACCAAAATTTCATATGTCGAATATTAATAGCCCAATAATAAAATCTAAAGTTAGGTAATGCTAAACCTCCATCTCTCTTAGCTTTCTGTAAATGTATTTTACCCAGTCTCGGATTCTTATTCTGCCAAATAAATGAAGAAATTTTAGAGTCGACTTTATCAAAAAAAGATTTAGGAACGAAAATTGGTAATGCCTGAAACACATATAAAAATTTTGGCAAAAAAAACATCTTAACTGCATTAATACGACCAATCAAAGTTAAATATAAGGGAAACCATTTAGATGAAAGTTGAGTAATATGGTCTATTAATGGTAAAAAGTTAGTCTTAAATAAATCTTTATGTTTACAAGTAATTTTAATCCCAAGATATGAAAGGTAATTATTAATCAATTTAAATGGAAATTTATAATATAAGGGAAGATGTTTATTAATCGGAAAAAGTTCACTCTTACTAAGATTTAATTTATAACCTGAGAAAAGACCAAATTGTGCTAATAACTCTAAAACAGCAGGAATAGATCTCTCAGGATTAGAAATATATAAAAGTAAATCATCAGCATAGAGTGATAATTTATGGGACTTTAATCCCCGAGTTATCCCAGTAATATTTGAAGATTCTCGAATAGCAATTGCAAGAGGTTCTAATGCAATATCAAATAATAGGGGACTAAGAGGACAGCCTTGTCGAGTACCACGAAAGAGAGGAAAAAAAGGTGAGTTTAAAGAGTTAGTACGAACCGAGGCTACAGGGGAGTGATATAACAGTTTAATCCAGGATATAAATTTCAAGCTAAAATTAAACATTTCAAGCACCTTAAATAAATAAGGCCATTCTACTCTATCAAAAGCTTTCTCGGCATCTAAAGAAATAACACACTCAGGAACATTTTGTGAGGGAGTATAAACGATATTTAACAATGTACGAATATTATAAAAAGAGTAACGACCTTTAATAAAACCCGTTTGGTCTTCCGAAATAATAGAAGGAAGTACTTTTTCTAGTCTATTTGCTAATAACTTAGAAAAAACTTTAGAATCAACATTTAATAAAGATATTGGTCTATAAGATGCACATTGAGCAGGGTCTTTATCCTTCTTTAGTATTAGAGAAATTGATGCTCTATTAAAAGATTCCGGAAGTTTACCAAGTTTCAAAGAAGCCTCAAAAACCTTATAGAGCCAAGGAATCAATAAAGAAGCAAAACATTTATAAAATTCAACGGTAAACCCATCAGGGCCAGGAGCTTTCCCCAGATTCATAGAAAAAATAACATTCTTAATCTCATCCATTGTAATGGAAGTATCTAATAAAGAAGACATATCCTGTGAAATCTGAGGGAAGTCTAACTTATCTAAAAAATCATTCATATATTTAGAATCTCGAGGAGACTCTGATTGATATAAAGAAGAATAAAAATCACAAAAGGTTTGATTAATCCCCACATGATCCAATATCAATCGATCATTTTGGTTATAAATCTGATTGATTTGAGATTTAACATAATTAGATTTCAATTGATTAGCCAGCAGCTTGCCAATTTTATCACTATGAACATAAAAATCACTTCTTGTTTTCTTTAATTGGTTTACAATCGAGGACGAGAGTAGTAAACTGTGTTCCATTTGAAGTTCAGTTCTTTGTTTGTATAGCTCCTCAGAAGGAGCCATAACATATTTCTTATCAATTTCTTTAATCTTGTCCACAATTGCCATCTCCTCCTGCTTCTGTTTCTTCCTCAAAGCAACGGAATACGAAATAATCTGACCCCGAATATAGGCTTTAAAAGTGTCCCAAAGAGTGTTAACCGAAATATCTTCTGTATGGTTAATTGTAAAAAAAAGCTCAATCTGTTCATTCATAAAATTAACAAAGTCCGAGTCCTGAAGCAACAGCGAATTAAAACGCCATTGTCTATTGTTTGGTATATTGGCCATAATTTTAATAGAAAGCTTAAGTGGAGCATGATCCGAAATGGTTATAGAATCATAATCACATTTAATCACTGAAGGAATGAGACGAGAGTCAATAAAAAAATAATCAATTCTTGAATAGGAATGATGAACATGTGAAAAAAAGGAAAAATCTTTTTCCTGAGGATGCAGAAAACGCCAAATGTCCGTCGACCCAGAATCAGAAAGAAAAAAATTAATCAAATTTGCAGATTTATTAGGTAAAGTCCGTAAAGGAGCCGAACGGTCCAAAGCTGGAGATAAACAGGTATTAAGATCTCCGCCCCAAATCAATGAAAACTCGTTCAAATTCGGAAACTGATCAAACAATGATTTATAAAATTCCGGACAATCCATATTAGGAGCATAAACATTAACCAAAACTACTTTTTTATTAAATAGTAAACCACTAACCAATAAAAATCTACCATTCGGATCAGAGATAATATCCTGTTGTATAAAAGTAACTGAGGAATCTATAAAAATAGAGACGCCTCGAATCTTAGCATTGGAGTTCGAATGAAATTGTTGTTCCTTCCAGAATTTGAAAAAACGTAGTCTGTCCCCCCTCCGTACATGGGTCTCTTGTAAAAATAAAATTTGTGCTTTAAGTCTCCGGAACACTTTAAAAACTTTTTTTCTTTTAATAGGATGATTAAGACCATTAGTATTCCAGGAGACAAAATTAATAATAGACTCCATAAATCCTAAAGTCAACCCACAACAAGGAGGATTGACAATAGGCGCGACCCACAAACCCGGAGAGGAAACAGAACATACAAAAGATACCAGGGAAAAGGACGCAACCAGTACTTCAATAATGTATATAGCCCAAAGAAAAACAAACTAAAACGTGAAGCCCCTCCCACCACCCCCCACCCCAAGCCCCCAAGGCAAAATCTAAAGCAGACCCGCCAGAAAGAAGCAAGCGCTAAAACTACCCCCATGACTTCCGGTATACGCTCCCTAAAAAAAAGGTATAAATATGAAAAGGATCAGCTAATTGTAAAACAGTAAAAAAATAAGTAAAAAAAAAGTTAGCTCAATTAGAATACACACAGAACAGAACAAAAGCCGGAAAATATATATTAAAAAAAAACCACAATAAACCTCAAACTCATGAATAGACACAGCAACAAAAAAAAATAGGATTATTAACATAAAGTGATTATAAAAAGCAAAACAGAATAAAATTTAAAAAAAACTACAAAATTTAAGGCCGCACAGGAAATACGTAAGATGACAAAAGGGAAGTAACCACCCAGAATCCCCTGGGAAAAGAAAGAAATGACGCAGTTAAAAAGAAAGTTTAGCAGCCATATTAAGAAATCAAAAGTAAACTTTTCTGCCCAAATAGGGCACAGAAAAGTTAAAACCAACCAATTCACAGCCTCCGATCAACGGAGAAAATTAAAAAAAAAGGCAATTAAGATGTTGAAGATGAAAGTTGATCCAGATAACTCTGGGCATCCGATGGAGAATCAAAAAAACGAAGGGCTCCATCTAACATGCGAATCCTTAGACGTGCAGGGTACAGCAGCGCTGGTCTTAAATCCATCTTATAGAATTCCGACATCACGGATCTGTAACGGACCCGTTGGTCCCAGATTGGTTTACTGAAATCTTCCACGAATCGGAACTTAAGATCCGAAAAATCAATGAAACCTTTAGATCGAGCGAATCGAAACAGTCTCTCCTTGTCTTGAAAGTAATGAAAACGTAAAATAACATGCCTAGGTCTATCTGACCTAGACGAGTATGATGGGATTCTGTGAACACGATCCAGTAGCGGTGGTTGGTCAGGAAATACAGTAGGGAATGCATCTTTTAAAAGTTGAGAGAAATATTTCATGGGGTTGTTAGCTTCAACGGCTTCTCTCACGCCGATCATTCGTAAATTCTGCCGTCGCATTCTAGATTCCAAGTCAGAGTTTTTAAAAGTCAAAAAGTCAAGTTTCTTCTTCATTACATTAATTGTTTCTTCGATTTTCCCCATCTTAAGCTCACTTTGTTGCGCGAATTTTTGAAGATCAGATATAGCCGACTGATGTTCCGCAATACATGTTTGCATCTTATCAATTAAATCGGCAATTTTCTGGAAATTAGTTGAGATTTCCGCATGAATCAGATCTTTAACAAAGCCTGCAATTTCCGTACGAATCATCTCCCTAACAGAGGTTGAAATTTCCCTCTGAATTAACTCCGATATCGCTTTCAAAGTCACCGGTGATTCAGTCGGAGGGAGATCCGTAGCTTTCGGTTTAGCCGAAGGTTTACCATCCTTGCCGTTTTTCCCGTTCTTAGACATAGCAGATCTAAGTATCATCCAATTGTCAGAGAATTCAGTTTAATTCAAAGTATTATAAAAATTGATGCCTTAATGGTTAATTAAAGTATAGCTGACCATAGAGTAAAAAAACTCAGAGGTAATGGAGCGAGTCAAGAACGCGACTTCACTCCATGAGCGCTACCGGAAGTCTCGGGGGAGATCTTAAATAGGTTTTTTGCGTCTGTATTTACTAAGGAAGCTGGCATGAAATCTATGGAATTGAGGGAATCAAATAGTGAGACCATGGCAACTGTACAGATTGAAAAGGAGGAGGTGCTTGCTGTCTTGAGGAAAATTAAAGTGGATAAATCCCTGGGACCTGACAGGGCGTTCCCTCGGACCTTGAAGGAGACTAGTGTTGAAATTGCGGGGGCCCTGGCAGAAATATTTAAAATGTCGCTGTCTACGGGTGAAGTGCCGGAGGGTTGGAGAGTGGCTCATGTTGTTCCGTTGTTTAAAAAAGGATCGAAAAGTAATCCGGGAAATTATAGGCCGGTGAGTTTAACGTCGGTAGTAGGTAAGTTATTGGAGGGAGTACTAAGAGACAGAATTTACAAGCATTTGGATAGACAGGGGCTTATTAGGGAGAGTCAACATGGCTTTGTGCGTGGTAGGTCATGTTTGACCAACCTGTTGGAGTTTTTCGAGGAGGTTACCAGGAAAGTGGATGAAGGGAAGGCAGTGGATATTGTCTACATGGACTTCAGTAAGGCCTTTGACAAGGTCCCGCATGGGAGGTTAGTTAGGAAAATTCAGTCGCTAGGTATACATGGAGAGGTGGTAAATTGGATTAGACATTGGCTCGATGGAAGAAGCCAGAGAGTGGTGGTAGAGAATTGCTTCTCTGAGTGGAGGCCTGTGACTAGTGGTGTGCCACAGGGATCAGTGCTGGGTCCATTGTTATTTGTTATCTATATCAGTGATCTGGATGATAATGTGGTAAATTGGATCAGCAAGTTTGCTGATGATACAAAGATTGGAGGTGTAGTAGACAGTGAGGTAGGTTTTCAGAGCCTGCAGAGGGACTTGGACCAGCTGGAAAAATGGGCTGAAAAATGGCAGATGGAGTTTAATACTGACAAGTGTGAGGTATTGCACGTTGGAAGGACAAACCAATGTAGAACATACAGGGTTAATGGTAGGGCACTGAGGAGTGCAGTGGAACAGAGGGATCTGGGAATACAGATACAAAATTCCCTAAAAGTGTCGTCACAGGTAGATAGGGTTGTAAAGAGAGCTTTTGGTACATTGGCCTTTATTAATCGAAGTATTGAGTATAAGAGCTGGAATGTTATGATGAGGTTGTATAAGGCATTGGTGAGGCCGAATCTGGAGTATTGTGTTCAGTTTTGGTCACCAAATTACAGGAAGGATATAAATAAGGTTGAAAGAGTGCAGAGAAGGTTTACAAGGATGGTGCCGGGACTTGAGAAACTCAGTTACAGAGAAAGGTTGAATAGGTTAGGACTTTATTCCCTGGAGCGTAGAAGAATGAGGGGAGATTTGATAGAGGTATATAAAATTATGATGGGTATAGATAGAGTGAATGCAAGCAGGCTTTTTCCACTGAGGCAAGGGGAGAAAAAAACCAGAGGACATGGGTTAAGGGTGAGGGGGGAAAAGTTTAAAGGGAACATTAGCGGGGGCTTCTTCACACAGAGAGTGGTGGGAGTATGGAATGAGCTGCCAGACGAGGTGGTAAATGCGGGTTCTTTTTTAACATTTAAGAATAAATTGGACAGATACATGGATGGGAGGTGTATGGAGGGATATGGTCCGTGTGCAGGTCAGTGGGACTAGGCAGAAAATGGTTTGACACAGCCAAGAAGGGCCAAAGGGCCTGTTTCTGTGCTGTAGTTTCTATGGTTCCATGGTTCTATGGTTCTAAAAGTACTTTAGTGATCCTGAGTGAGAAATTCTTTCGTTACAGCAGCAACATTAAAAACACACTTCGCAGTGTGCAGACTTAACTAATAGTAAAGTACAGAATAATAACATACACAATAATGTACTACTGTGCTAATACTGTGCAATAATGTACAATATAATAAAACAAAGATTATTGTACTATGATGTGTGTTCTCCTGTTGGACAGAGATGAACTGTTGTATATGCTTATTGCATTTGGTAGGAAAGATTTTCTGTAACAATCCGTGTGACAGTGCAGCTGAATGAGTCTGTTCGGAAGGGTGCTCCACTGCTTATTCAGTAGGTCATGGAGAGGATGTGCCAGATTGTCCATAATGGATAGCAATTTGTATAGTGACCCCCTCTCCACCACTAACTCAAAATTGAGTCCAGGTTGTAGCCAAGGACAGATCCAGCCTTTTTGATGAGTTTATTTAGTCTTTTTGCATCACCAGCACCGATGCTGCTCCCCCAACATAAACCCGCAAAGAAGACAGCACTTGCTACAACAGACTGGTAAAAGATCTCCAATATTCTGCTACACACTTTGAAGGATCTCATCTGCCTTAGCAAATAGAGTCTGCTCATCTCCTTCTTGTAAACAGCCTTGTTGTTGGTTTTCCAGTCAAGTCTGTTGTTGAGGTGAACACCCAAGTATTTGTGCTCCTCCACCACCACAACATCTTCTCCCAGAATGTATACAGGGCTCGTCACAGTCCTCTTCGTCCTAAAATCAATCACCATCTCGCTGGTTTTGGCCACGTTCAGGAGCAGATGATTTCTCCCTCATCAAACTTGTCCACCAGTGCTCTGTTTTCTGACTCCTGCCCATCTCTGATGCACCCAACCTCCACAGAGCCATCAGAGAACTTCTGCCAGTGACTAGACTCAGATTTGTACTGACAGTCTGAGGTGTACAATGTGAACAGAAACGGAGACCGGACAGTCCCTTGTGACACTCCAGTGCCACTCACCACCATCTCAGACAGAGAGCTACCCAGCTGTACAATCTGGGGTCTATCTGTCAGGTAGTCAGTAATCCAGGAGACAGTGATTTGTCTATGCCTACCCTTTGCAGCTTCTGACTTAGAAGAAGTGCTTCGATTGTGTTGAACACTGAGGCTGTCTACAAGAAAGGTCAGAGCCGTCTCTATTTTCTGAGGAGATTGAGGTCCTTTAACATCTGTCGGACGATGCTGAGGATGTTCTACAAGTCTGTGGTGGCCAGTGCGATCATGTTTGCTGTTGTGTGCTGGGGCAGCAGGCTGAGGGTAGCAGACACCAACAGAATCAACAAAGTCGTTCGTAAGGCCAGTAATGTTGTGGGGATGGAACTGGACTCTCTGACGGTGGTGTCTGAAAAGACAATGTCTCCCAACCACTACATAACGTACTGGTTGGACACAGGAGTACGTTCAGCCAGGGACTCATTCCACCGAGATGCAACACAGAGCGTCATAGGAAGTCATTCCTGCCTGTGGCCATCAAACTTTACAACTCCTCCCTTGGAGGGTCAGACACCCTGAGCCAATAGGCTGGTCCTGGACTTATTTCCTGGCATAATTTACATATTACTATTTAATTATTTATGGTGCAACTGTAACAAAAACCAATTTCCCCCGGAATCAATAAAAAAGTATGACTAGGACTATGACTACTGTTGAAGGCCTTTATGCAGTCTCTCCATGCTGTCTCTTACCCTGATCTGCAGTCACAGTCAGGTGGGGGAGGGTTGTCATCTCCATGGAGGCAAGATACTCCAAAGTTCGGGCATTTGGAACACAAGCATTCACCGGAGGGGAGGGAGGGGTGGAAGGAGAAGGTTTGGGGGCAGAAAGGGTATGTGGTCTGGGCAAGTAGGGGAGGGGACAACAGGAGGTCCCATACTGAACCTGTTGAAAAACAAGTTCAATTTGTTGGCCCTATTCAGGCAGCCCTTGATCTTTCTTTCCTTAACCTTGAAGCCAGCGATCTGCTCCATGCCTGAATACATGTCTTTTATGCTATTCTGCTGGAGCTTGTAGGATTCCAGCTTCCTCTTGTAGGATTCTTTGCACTCCCTCAGCCTCACCCTCAGTTCACTCTGTACTCACCTCGGTACTTATCTATCTCCAGACCTGAAGGCTTTCTTCTTAATATTCAATAGTTCTTTCACTGGTGATCCAGGGCTTCTTGTTGGGGAAACAGCATATAGTCTGGCAAGATGCTGTTCTCACAGAATTTGATATAGTCTGTGATACAATCAGTCATTTTGTTAATGTCCTCCCTGTGTGGCTCACATAACACATCCCAGTCTGTCCTCTCAGAGCATTCTTGCAGTGTCTCATTAACATCCCGAGTCTACCTCCTTACAATCCTTGTTGACCCATGTTGTAGCGTGGATGAAATCACTGGAGAGACAGAGTCACTGGCAGATACAAAGCAGCTTCTTTATTCGACACAACAAGGTACAGCAGGTATCTACGTACCGAGACGCTTTCCGCAGAAAGGTCTGTTAGTTCAATGTGGCCTCGATATTTATATGCTAATCATAAAAGGCAATCGCTACTTAAAAGTTATAGACAATGCATAGACAATGCTTCCTATTGAAGCTACATACAAAATATCACACCATCCTTTCCTCCCGACGCCAACATGTCTGGGTTGGTATCCACAGCCTTTAGGAATGTAAGTTAAGTCTACGATACATTTATTTGGCATTTCCCGTGCTAACATAGAAGACAATTAATATTCTATTAATGTTCTATTGTCCAATGTAGGACAGCTGATATATTGATAAAAAGTTGGTATTGTTGCCTTGAGAGAAACATGATTAAAATCTCCAGTAACAGCCACTAAAACATTGGGATATTGAGTTTGTATTCTAGTGATTCTAAGCAATAAATATCGAGAAAATGATATGAAGAGTCCTTGAAAGTGAGTCTCTAGATTGTGGGAACATTTCAATGATGGGGCAAGTGAAGTTGAGTGAAGTTCTCCCCTTTGGTTCAAGAGCCTGATGGTTGAGGGGTAGTAATTGTTCTTAAACTTGATGCTGTGAGTTCTGAGGCTCCTGTATCTTCTTCCTGATGGCGGCAGCAAGAAGAGAGCATGACCTGGATGGTGGGGATCCCTGATGATGGATGCTGCTTTTCTGTGCCAACGCTTTGTGTCGATGCGCTCAATGATGAGGAGTGCCTGTATTCACTACTTTTTGTTGAATTTTCCGGTCAAGGGCATTATTGTTTCCATACTAGACTAGGATGCAGCCAGTTAATATTCTCTCCACTACTCATCTATAGAAGTTTGTCAAAGATTACATGCTGAATCTTTGCTAACTCCTAAGGAAGTACAGCCACTGCCATGCTTTCTTCGTAATTGCACAAATGCTGCACCCATGACAGGTCCTCGGAAATAATATAACTGAGGAATTTAAAGTTGCTGACCTTCTCCACCTCTGATCCTCAGCCCCATTTTCAATTTTCCTACTATAAGTGTCGTGAGCAAACTTGAATATGCTATTGGAGCTGTGCTTAGCCACACAGTTGTAAATGTAAAGTAAGTAGAGCAGGTACACAGTCTTGTGGTATACCTGGTCTGATGGAGATTGTGGAGATGTTGCCAATCTGAACTGATTGGGGTCTAAAAGTGATCCAATTGCACAAGTGCTACTGAGGTCAAGGCCTTGAAGTTTATTGATAGTATTGAATGCCATGCTGTAGTCCATAAAGAGCATCTTGATGTATGCATCTTTGCTGCCTGGATATTCCAGGGTTGAGTGAAAAGCCAGTGAGGTGGCTGGCATCTGCTGTGGACCTGTTGCTCCGATAGGAAAATTGGAGCAGATCCAAATCGCTTCTCAGGCAGGAGATGATATGTTTCATCACCAACCTCTCAAAACACTTCATCGCTTTGGATGTAAGTGCTACTGGATGATAGTCATTGAGGCAGGTCGCCATGTTCTTCTCGGACACTGGTATAATTGAAGTCTACTTAAAGCAGGTGGTTACCTCAAACTGCTGAAGTGAGAGGTTAAAGATCTCAGTGAACATTCCAGCCAGTTGATCAGCACAGGCCTTTAAGCACTTGGCCAGGTACCCTGTCTGGGTAGGATGCGTTTTATGGGTTCACCCTCCTGATGGCTGCTCGTACGTCAGTCTCAGAGACTGAAATCATAGGATCCTCGGGGGCTGTGGGAGTTTGTAGTGGTACCGCCATGTTTTTTGACAGTCAAAGTAAGCTTAGTAAGCGTTGAGCTCATCTGGAAGCAAAGCCCTGCTCTTCCCTATCTCGCTTGATTTATCTGTATAAGAAATGATAGTATTCAAGCCCTGCCACAACTGTCGAACATCTTTGTTGATTCAAGTTTAGTCAGTTCGCTACTGAGGTGGCTTTCCAGAGATCATACCTGGACCTCTTGTAACTTTCTTGGTCACCAGATTTGAATGCCTCTGGCCTACCCCTCTGCAGATTGCGAATCTCATGTTTCATCCAGGGCATCTGGCTGGAAAAGACTCTGAATGATTTAGTGCTTTTCTACATTTGTTTTTTAATAAATAGGTTCCTTTCTGTACAATTGTTTTTATTTAATAAATAGGTTCCTTTCTCTCCCCTTTTCTTTAAAATGCCTTGCTAGTCATACTTGTTCTCCTTATCACCTAATCTGTCTTAATCTCCATAAAGTCTTTTGGAATAATTATCACTTCCCTGGATAAGTGGAGCTTCAGAAACAGTCAAGAATGCTCAAAGGTTCATTTTGTTATAAAAGTATGTATCCAGAATTCACATACATCTGAGATTCGTCTTTTCCAGATAGCCATAAAATACAGAGAAAAAAACTTGTAAGTCATTGAGGGCCCCCCCCCCACATGAAAAATAAATAATATCTGATTTTACTGGCATTCTGCACATCACTTAGACATTAACTCCCATAATTCCTCATGCTGCAACTTTCCAAAAGTTTTTTCAACAACACCTCAAATCCAGAATATCTGCCGCCCAGAAAAATGAAGGCAACAAATGCATAGGAATCTCCCAGTTCCAAGTCACACAGCATCCTGACTTGAAAGACATAGTATATCATTGTTTCTAAAGATTGCTAATGGTTCTAAAGATTGAAACTTCCCACCCAGCAGTGCTTTCATAAATTAGATGGTTATGCTTCAAGAAAGAAGCATAATAACAACTAAGGACCAATTGCAATCATTAATACAAAATCTGTCAAACCGATTATAAGTACCTTGTACCCTAAACCAACAGCATTTTTTTTGGAGTAGGGAACATAGCTAGACTGTTTCTTTAAATACAATGACAGGTTGGCAGTCAGTGTGGGATGGTGAAGCCCTGTTTGCTTTCCCTATTTATGCATTTTTGTATGAACTCTTTCTAAATACTGTACATATGCAGTTCATTTCAGTTTCCATTCAGCACTTAAGAATCTACCCCAATGTACTCTTAAATCCTCTATTTTAATACAATTTTCCAGCTCCCAATCCAAAACTGATGCCCTTTAATTTGGAAATCTCTGTATCTTTAAATGTATTCAGTAACTTGTCCTCCACTGCCTTCTGTAGTAGAGCATTTAACAGGTTCATCTCAAGAGTTAAATGTTTATAATTATCCTGATTCTAGATTTCCCAGCCAGGAGATACATTCTATAGTAAGCCTGTTAAGCCCTTTTAGAACTTTAACTGAACTTTAACAGCTCCGGAACCTGGGCCTTAGCACTCAGATCTGCAGCTGGATCTTCAACTTCCTCACAGACAGGACCCAGGCTGTAAAAATAAGGGACAAGCTCTCCTCTACAATCACTCTGAGCACCGGTGCCCCATAAGGGGTGTACTCAGCCCCCTACTGTACTCACTGTACACCCATGATTGTGTAGCCAAGTTTCCATTAACTCAATATGTAAGTTTGCTGATGACACAACAATTGTAGGCCGTATCTCGGGTAATGATGAGTTTGAGTACAGAGAGGAAATTAAGAACCTGGTGGCATGGTGCGAAGACAATAACCTATCCCTCAACGTCAGCAAGACGAAGAAATTGGTTGTTGACTTCAGAAGGAGTAGCGGACCGCACGACCCAATTTACATCGGTGGTGCACAAGTGGAACAGGTCAAAAGCTTTAAGTTCCTCAGGGTCAATATCACAAATGACCTGACTTGGTCCAACCAAGCAGAGTCCACTGCCACGAAGGCCCACCAGCGCCTTTACTTCCTGAGAAAACCAAAGAAATTTGGCCTATTCCATAAAACCCTCACTAATTTTTATAGATGCACCGTAGAAAGCATTCTTCTGGGGTGCATCACAACCTGGTATGGAAGTTGTCCTGTCCAAGACTGGAAGAAGCTGCAGAAGATTGTGAACATGGCGCAGCACATCACACAAACCAATCTTCCATCCTTGGACTCACTTTACACTGCACGCTAGTGGAGCAGTGCTGCCAGGATAATCAAGGACACGACCCAACCAACCAACACACTTTTCGTCCCTCTTCCCCTGGGAGAAGGCTCAGGAGCTTGAAGACTCGTATGGCCAGATTTGGGAACAGCTCCTTTCCAACTGTGATAAGACTGCTGAACGGGTCCTGACCCGGATCTGGGCCGTACCCTCCAAATATCCAGACCTGCCTCTCGGTTTTTTTGCACTACCTTACTTTCCCTTTTCTATTTTCTATTTATGATTTATAATTTAAATTTTTTATATTTACTATTGATTTGTAATCCAGGGAGCGGGAAGTACAGAATCAAATATCGCTATGATGATTATACGTTCGAGTATCAATTGTTTGGCAACAATAAAGTTTAAAGTAAAGTAAGTAACTCCCCTCATTCTTCTAAACTTTGGGCCAAATAGGCCTGAATTCACTAATCTCTTGTATGGCTGCCCTGCGATCCAAAGAATCAATCTGGTGAGTGTTTGTTGCATTCTTGCTAAAGCAAGTATATCCCTTTGAAGTTGAAGTGACCAACATTTGACAGTCATTTTGTATAATTGTAGCATGAACGTTCCGCTGATCTGGGAATGATTAAAATGTAAGCAGATTTTAAGTGCGGAGAAAAAGGGAAGGGAAAAAAAGAGAGAATATGGAGAAAAATCCATATTAGGGTAGAGGACAGAAGAAATTAAGTTAAAGAAGCCATAATGGTACAGTGTGAGAGACACTGCTAAAGAAGAAGGAAATGGAAAAGCAGAGTCATTATGTGAAATTTCCAGAATCTGTTCTCATTTCAGCATTCCCAATCTTTTGAAAGGTGTTCTACTGAAACATTAACTTCTTTCTCTTCACAGCCTTTCCAGTACTTTGTTTTTTCCCTCCAGATTTCCTGTGTATGACATATTTTGATTTTGTTTAATTAGATGTTTTAAAGTGAATTTTATCAAAAGCTTCTGAAAAGGAAATAAACAAAATGTTGCTTTCAGTCTGCAAGATCCTAAGAGTTGGTCAGATTTGTTCACCACATCTACTTTTTGACTAATGCCCACAACATTCCTATTTGGTATGTGTTCTGGATGTGATTCACAATTATAAAATTGAAAAATATCATATTGCAGATAGAATTGCAAAGTCAGTACAAAGTTTAAAAGATATCCAGAATATGCAGGAAATATCATAATGCTCTTAATGTAATGGAATCTGAATGTTAATTCACTCAGTTGTTACAAGTACAAAAGCAAAACAATGTGGTTGGACATGGAAAACCTTAGGCCATGGTTTAATATTTTAGTTGAGAAACTATTTCTTTAAAATGTTATTTTTAAATTTCAGATTCAATGGGGAGCATGTTCTCTGGTATTAACGGGCAATATCATCATCTTTGCAACCATTCTGGGATTTTTCATTGTTTTTGGCACTAACGATGACTTCAGTTGGCAGCAGTGGTGAGGGCTTCATATGCAAGCAGATACTGGAGCGAAACTGCGAATCAAAAATGAACTATGCAAATATGTCAACCACCATCTGACAGCAATGGATATAGTCACCTTTGTTGGTCTACACACAAATATACACTGGCAGGAGACTTAACATTATTTATCTAAACATAAATTATTCTGATTTTTTTGCTAGCAGTCTCTATTAGACTATGAAGACACGCAGTCCTCTTTTATTGTCATTTAGTAATGCATGCATTAAGAAATGATACAATATTTCCTCCAGTGTGATATCACAAAACACAGGACAGACCAAGACTGAAAAAACTGACAAAACCACATAATTATAACATATAGTTACAACAGTGCAACAATACCATAACTTGATGAAGAAGTCCGTGAGCACAGTAAAAGTTCAAAGTCTCTCAACTGTCCCACATCTCACGCAGACGGGAGAAGGAAGAAAAACTCTCCCTGCCATGCCGACCGCAATCCGACTCTGAGTCATCCGAAAACTTCGAGCTCTGATCAGCTCTCCGACCCCGAGTACTGAGCGCCTTCTCTGTCTGAATGATTCGACCTCAACCTCGGTCACCACCAGCAGGCAAAGCCGGGGATTTTGAGGCCTACCCTCCGAAAGATTCCTGACCACGCAGTAACAGCAACAGCGAACAAGCATTTCAGAAATTTCTCCAGATGTTCCTCTGTACTTTCACTTCCCCCTCCATCAAATCAGAATTGTCCACGGCCCCTATTTAACAGACACGATGTCATTTTTCACCTTCTCACATTGATACCTAAAGAGGAACTGAACAAAACTAGATGCAAATTTGTAGAATATCGTATTTAAGAATTGACATATTTGTTTTAAATATTCTTCTTTCTTTAACTTATTTTATAATTTAAGATTTTAATCTGTCAGAGTATTTACCCTTTTTTGTGCTAGTGTTTACATAAAAATACCTTATGTATATATGCAGTCAGATTTTAGCGCTGTATTGTAAAGTCGAGTCCAATATTGCATGTTTTTAAGCTTTACTGTTAATAAAACATCAGTATAGAGTCAAAAACACAAAATTTGCTTTTGATGGCTTTACCAATAACAATTTATTTTGTATTGTTGTTTTTCTTAGCATAGTTAGAAAAGAAACCAGAACTGTTAGTAGAACAACAGATCTTCATTGATGCCTTTATATGTGTGGATAATCTTATCCCCTACTTTTTTACAATAATTTCCCTACCAAAGATGTTAGATTCATCATTTTATTATCACCTGGCTTATTCTTGTAGCCCTCTTAATTTGAAAAAAAAAGATCCCTTTACGACAAAATGTATTTAAAAATGTCTTATTGAATTAACCTTATAGTTTAACACACACTTTCTTAACAAAAGACTACTAATCATTTTGTCTGTATTTCAATTTAACTATTAAACTATAGTGGAAATACTTACCTGGCCGTACTTACTAATCAGCTGCTTCTGCTGCAGCTTAATTTCTGACAACGTAACATCACTTCACTCTGCCATTGCTCTCTGAGACAAGGTGAGTTTTCACTGGAAGGTCTTCCTTCTCTTGCTGCTGTTGTTGGCTATAGGCCTTGCCACAGCTCCATGCTCTATCTTTATACCTGTCACAAACTGACCACAAACATTATGATATAATCATTGCTGTGCCCCCATGTATCCTTTCATGTGATTTAGTTCCTGCTTCCTTTTTGAAAGCAAACTACTATAGTTAATTCCTTATTTTACCACTTTTATGTCACATGTTCTCCTTTCTATTATGAAGGTTTTACCATATGGTCAACTCATGCAAGGCACAAATTCAAGTAGCCAAATCTTTAAGCTGTAAAAATGGATATAGATTTAACTCTGGTACCAAGGTGATGAATACAAATAAACACACAGACACTAAATGTCTGAAAGGAAGCAAAACAAAAGAGGGCACCTTGTACTGAACAGTGAAAACAAATCAGAAGCACCATCAGAGACTATTAGACAGGTATATGGAGGAATTTAAGGTGAGGGGTGTGGTAAACCATGTATATATGTTGTAACTCGGTTACCTGTCTGGACACACCCCTCTGCTGACTGCCCCTGTGGCTCCTCCCACAGAATCCTGTATAAAGGTGTTCGCCTTGCCCCTCCCCCTCAGTCCGGGGGCTGTGGAGGTCGTATTGTACAGCGAATAAAAGCCTTTCAGTATTTTAAGGGCCTGTACTGTCCTGTACAATTCTATGTTCTATGTTCTAAGTTCCTTGATTTACTTGTCGTTGACTCACCCCTGTTGTGAAACAAATAATAGAGGTGCAGGTATTAACAAAACTTTCTTTATGAAAGGCTGCAAACTCATGAAGATCTTTGCTTAAATGTACTCTGCACTGCGTATCCATCTATCCCTCTGGTATTAATATTATCAGCTTTTTCTCTTTGTCTTTTCACTTTTTTTAAATCATTTAATCCATGATTCTTCTTTCCTTATAAACTATCACCCCTCTCCAGTTTATCTGTTATTGAAAATGGGCAATCTCACGAATATGTGCCCATGTTGCCGACAATTTGTGTGAATTCTTCCACTCAAAACTTTTTTTAAACAGAAGTCAATAATGTCAAAGCTCATGTTGATTAGAAAGGAAGTACATCCCATCTTGTTCGTTTTGACTTGCTTTCAATTTTTGACGTGGTTGGCAATCTATTTTCTCTGTCACATGAAACTGCATTTGCATTAAATTTCCATTAAAGGAGGTGGGTTTGAGAAGGGGACAGCCTAATCAAACTACTGGGGTAGGGGATTTACTGTCTGGAGGAAAATGAATTGGGGAGGAAGGGAAAAGGGTGAGGAGATGGGATGTGATGGCATCAGGCTAGTAAGTTCATTTGGAATGAAAGATCTGTGGTAGGTTATCAGTTACTGGGGAAATGAAGAAGTTCAAAGTAAATTTATTATCAAAGTATATATGTCACCATAAACAACCCTGAGATTCATTTTCTTGTTAGCAAACTCAGTAAATGCAATAACCATAATAGAATTAATGAAAGACCACAGCCAAAATGGTGGACAACCAGTGTGCAAAAGACAATAAACTGCAAATACTAAAGGAAAAATAAAGAAATAATAATAAATAAGCAATAAATATTGAAACATGAGGTGAAGAGTCCTTTAAAGTGAGTTATGGGAACAGTTCATTGATAGGGCAGGGCAGGGATGCTGTACCCTCTGGTTCAATAGGCTGATGGTTGAGGGGTAATAACTGTTCTTGCACCTGGTGGTGAGAGTGCTGAGGCTCCTGTAGCATCTTCCTGATGGCAGCAGCAAAAGGAAAAATGACCTGGCTTGTGGAGATCTTTGATGATGGATGCTGCTTTCCTGCATACCAATGTGCTCTTTGGTGGGGAGGGCATTACCCATGACAGACTGGGCTCTATCCACTACTTTTTATAGCATTTTCCATTCGAAGGCATTGGTGTTTCCATACCAGGCTGTGATGCAGCTAGTCAATATACTCTCCAGCACACAGCTATAGAAATTTGTCAGATGTTGTGCTGAATCTAAGGAAGTAGAGGCGTTGCTGTGCTTTCTTCATAATTGCACCTACATGCGGGGCACAGTTCAGGCCTTCTGAAATAATGGGTGGAAGGATTGGAGTGGATCAGGCGACAGTGGATGCGGGAGGCATGGATTGTGGAGAGAGGAATCTGGGGAGGGCAAAATCATTAAAGAGAGGATAAAGTTGGATTAGTCAGGAGGCTGGATTGGAGGAAGAGAATTAAGGGAGGGAATTATTTAAAGGCAGGTTTAATCATGGGGAAAGGAGATTTGTATTCATCAACCATTTGCCAAAGTAGTGATGCTGAATTTATCTCTAGGGTGTCAGTTCTGGTTTTTGAATACCCCCTGATCAGCACTTACAGGATCAGCATCTCCCAGTAATTAAGCTCCTCCATTTTGTCAATACTCCATTCCTTTAGCACCTGTCTCTGATCATCACCCAACAAAGTGATTATTACACATAGCTTTAATCATAGCTTCTCCTTTTGATCATCCTTGCCATGGATTACTTCAACTCATAATCAAATTCTTCTCCAACCCCAAATCCTTTCCATTCCCTCCAACCCACCGCCTACCAGATT
Organism: Mobula hypostoma; assembly: GCF_963921235.1. Taxonomy (NCBI): domain Eukaryota; kingdom Metazoa; phylum Chordata; class Chondrichthyes; order Myliobatiformes; family Myliobatidae; genus Mobula; species Mobula hypostoma. The sequence goes on along the minus strand of NC_086112.1, from coordinate 70,935,789 downwards.
TCCTCATTCCCCAATATTCCACCAATTCCTTCTCCCTAGCCTCTGATGTATATCTCCATCCTCATCCCACCCCCAATTCCTCCTTTACCACCCCAATGAATCAAACTTCTGAATGCCTCCTTGCCCTTGCTCTCCAAATCTCTCTCCCTACTGTGTGTTGTTGATCACCTGGTGTATCCCTGCTCCTACGTACATAAGAAATAGGATATGGAGGATACCATCAGCCTTTCAATAAGATATTGCTGTAGACTCAGACCCTCCTACCTGTGTTTCTCCTGCAACCATTTCCCACAATCTGCTTTGCAAAGATGTATCTCACTGTGTCTTAAAAACGCAAACACGAGGAAATCTGCAGATGCTGGAATTTCAAGCAACACACATAAAAATTCGTTAGGGAAGGGTCTCGGCCCGAAACGTCGACTGTACCTCTTCCTGTAGATGCTGCCCGGCCTGCTGTGTTCACCAGCAATTTTTATGTGTGGCACTGTGTCTTAAATCTATTTGGTGAAATAACTTCTACTGCTTCCCTAGGCAGAGAATTCCACCGATTCATTACCTTCTGGGAAAAGCAGTGTCTCCTCATCTCTGCCCTAAATCTATTATTGAGGCTATATTCCTAGTTCTTGTCTTGCCTACCAGTGGAAGCAACATTCCTGCCTCTATCTTATCTATCTCCTTCACATATGTTTCTTCTGAACTCTAGTGAATAGAGTCACAGGCAACTCGATCTCTTCTCATAAACTAAGCCTCCATCTCCAGAATCAACACGTCTGCACCGTCTCCAAGGGCAGTATATCTTTTGTCAAGTATGGAGATGAGAACTGTACCCAGGTGCACCATCACCAATACCCTGTAGAGTTTCAGCAAAACCGCCCTGTCTTAAATGAAATTCCTCGAGCAATGAAGGCAACACCCAAAAAATGCTTGGTGAACTCAGCTGGCCTGCTGAGTTCCTCCAGCTTTTCGTACGTGTTGCTTGGATTTCCAACATCTGCAGATTTTCTTTGGCTAGCAATAGAGGCCAACAGATTATATGGCTTCTTGGTAACCTGTTGTACCTGCAAAACAACCTTTTGTGATTCATACAAAGCATTCCAAAGTTGCGTAGGCACAACAACATGCTGCAATCTTTATCTATTTAAGTATTTTTTCCTTCCGGAGTGAGTAACCTCACACCCTTCCTTCCCCCATTCTTGGAATTTTTCTCCCCACCAACCCTCTCTTGAATATTTTATCTTCCTTTCTGAATCGTTCATTTCCCACCCACCCCATCCCTCCATACTGTTTCCTCGGAATCCTCAAATCTTTCTCTCCAAATCCGTTTTCTCTCTGCCAGTCCATTCTTCCCGAATCCCCCTCTCAGTGGAAAATTTTCTAGGATCCTTTTGCACCATGCATCTTTCCTCGGAATCCCTACTCCTTCCCAGCTGAATCCATACCCCTTTCACTCTTGGAAGTCCCTTCTTCCAAAATCTCTTAAGTTCTTTTTCACACCTGAAGTGTCCACTCCAACACCCTCTCCCCATAATCACTCTTAATTCTTTCAACCACCTCCCCATTGCCTTGAAACCCTTTGCAGCTGCACCCTTTGAATCTGTAATCCCACCTACACCACCCTCCAGGAACCCAGACCCTTCCCTGAAATCCCAATCCACTCCATTCCCCTCACAACCATTGATCCTCCCTTCCTCTCACCCCATTCTGGAATTATCCCCTTCCCTGGAATTCCCTCTTCCCACTCCTCTCCTGGAATGCCTCCAATCCCACTTCCCTTCCCATGACGTCCCACCTCGTCCCTGTGCCGAAGACGCCGCGCCCCAGTGGCCTCAATGACCACCAGTGGCATTGACCTCCCACATCATGAAGACCCTGGAGAGACTTGTTCTGGAGCTGCTCCAGCCTATGGTTGGCCACACTTAGATACCCTCCAGTTCGCCTACCAGCCCCGACTAGAAGTTGAGGATGCCATCGTCTACCTGCTGAAACGTGTCTACGCCCACCTGGACAAGCCAGTGAGCACTGTGAGGGTCATGTTTTTTGACTTCTCCAGTGCATTCAACACCATCTGCCCTGCTCTGCTGGGGGAGAAGCTGACAGTGATGCAGGTGGATGCTTTCCTGGTGTCATGGATTCTTGATTACCTGACTGGCAGACCACAGTACGTGTGCTTGCAACACTGTGTGTCCGACAGAGTGATCAGCAGCATTGGGGCTCCACAGAGGACTGTCTTGTCTCCCTTTCTCTTCACCATTTACACCTCAGACTTCAACTACTGCACAGAGTCTTGTCATCTTCAGAAGTTTTCTGATGACTCTGCCATAGTTGGATGCATCAGCAAGGGAGGTGAGGCTGAGTTCAGGGCTACGGTAGGAAACTTTGTCACATGGTGTCAGCAGAATTATCTGCAGCTTAATGTGAAAAAGACTAAGGAGCTGGAGGTAGACCTGAGGAGAGCTAAGGTACCGGTGACCCCTGTTTCCATCCGGGGGGTCAGTGTGGACATAGTAGAAGATTACAAATGCCTGGGGATATGAATTGACAATAAACTGGACTGGTCAAAGAACACTGAGGCTGTCTACAAGAAGGGTCAGAGCCGTCTCTATGTCCTGAGGAGACTGAGGTCCTTTAACATCTGCCAGACGATGCTGAGGATGTTCTACGAGTCTGTGGTGGCCAGTGCTATCATGTTTGCTGTTGTGTGCTGGGGCAGCAGGCTGAGGGTAGCAGACACCAACAGAATCAACAAACTCATTCGTAAGGCCAGTGATGTTGTGGGGATGGAACTTGACTCTCTCACGGTGGTGTCTGAAAAGAGGATGCTGTCCAAGTTGCATGCCATCTTGGACAATGTCTCCCATCCACTACATAATGTACTGGTTGGGCACAGGAGTACTTTCAGCCAGAGGCTCATTCCACCGAGATGCAACACAGAGCGCCATAGGAAGTCATTCCTGCCTGTGGCCATCAAACTTTACAACTCCTCCCTTGGAGGGTCAGACACCCTGAGCCAATAGGCTGGTCCTGGACTTATTTCCTGGCATAATTTACATATTATTATTTAATTATTATGGTTTTATTACTACTTAATTATTTATGGTGCAACTGTAACGAAAACCAATTTCCCCCGGGATCAATAAAGTATGATTATGACGATGACTATGACTATGAAATATCCCTGCCCGGTGTGAATGTACGAGGTATTACAGGTTTAGCTAGTTTGCTGGTGATACGTAAATCGATGGTGCTGTATTCAAGAAAGAAGGTTGCTTTCGGCTACAGCAGATTGAATTGAATGTGTGCGACATTGTAGATGTAATTTATGCCGGGATGCGAAGCAATACACGTAAGCAAACAGAAACGATACATGTACATGGTGGGCTGTTCTGTGTATTCCCTCCCCCGGTAGGTGGGGCGTGTGATCAAATTTCCGCTCCTTAGTCTAGAGACGAGTTAACTGCCAGGAGTTGTCAGTCGAGAGGGTCGCGTTACCGACTATGGTGAAGAGCGGGCTGGGAACAGGGTTGCTGGCGGGTGGCTGTTCCGTGCAGAGCCGCGTCTTCCAAGTGTCGTGTGTGGTGCTGCTGTTGCTGAGCGCCCTCCACTTGGTGGTCAGCCTGGTCTACTACTTCGACATACACTTCTACACCACGCAGATGGTGCGTCGCATCGGCGGCTTCTCGGCGCAGAAGTCCCTCGCTAACTTCAGCGCCCATCATTCGACGGCCCCGAACCTCACGGCGGCCCCCAGCACCACATCGCCGCCGCCTTCGCACCCTCCCCTGCCTTGTCCGGAGACATCGCCGCTGCTCGGTAGGTAAAAGGGCAAGAGGCCAGACTTGGGGGAAGTGGGCGCGGATGTAGCGGACTGGCGTTGTCGCTGATTTGTGGGATCTTCCCGTGCGGTGTGAGTCAGCGTTAGCGGTTCATCACTAAACTATACATATATTCTCCAGATGCTATTTTTAAAAAAGGATAGCTGTGTACTAGATCCGAGTACGATAGTCCCCATAGACTAGGCCTGTATTTAGAATATGAGACGTCTCAATCTTACATAAAGAATTCTGTCAAGTCTGGACAGGCTTGTTACACGACGGATGATCTCACTTGCAGAGGTTTAGCGATTATACACAAAGGCGCTGGGTGACCATAAGACATAGAAGCAGAGTTAGGCGTTCAGCCCGACGAGCCTGCTCCGCCTTTCCATCATGGCTGATTCCGAATCCCACTCAACCCCATAGACCTTCTCACCATATCCTTTGATGCCCTGACCGATCAGGACCCGACCAACTTCCGCCTTAAGTATACCCACGGTCTTTGCTTCTACCGCAATCTGTGGCAGAGCATTCCACAGATTCACTACTCTCTGGCTAAAAAAAAAAAGCCCTCCTTACTCCTGTTCTAAAAGGTTGCCCCTCAATTTTGAGACTGCTCTCTAGTTCGGCATATCCCCCGACATAGGGGTGGATGTAGAAAGAATGTTACCTATCAAGTCCTTTCAACATTTAGTAGGTTTCAATAAGATCTCCACCACCCCCGATTCTTCTAAATTCCAATGAGTACAGGCCCAAAGCGGCCAAATGTTCCTCATATGTTAGTTTCTTCATTCCTGGAATCATCATTGTGAACCTCCTCTGGACCCTCTCCAGTGACAACACATCCTTTCTGAAATATGGGGCCTGAAACTGTTGACAATACTCCAAGTGTGACCTGAATAGCGTCTTACAAAGCCTCCACATTATCTCCTTTTATATTCTAATCCCCTTAAAATAAATGCCAAAATTGCATTTGCCTTCTGTACCAGTCTCAACCTGTAAGTTAACCTTCTGGGGGTCTTGAACGAGGACTCCTAATTTTTCATATGTGGCACCTTATCAAATGCCTTCTGAAAATCCCAAGTAAATGACATCTTCTGCCTCTCCTTTGTCCACCCTGCTTGCTACTTCCTCGAAGAACTCTTTAACAGATTTGTCAGGCAAGATTTCCCTTGACAGAAACCATGCTGACTTTGACTCATTTTATCATTAGTCTCCAAGTACCCCGGATGTCAGGCAGCATCTAAGGAAATCGACTGTCGACATTTTGGATTAAACTCTTCATCTGGGCTGGAAGGAAAGCGGAAGATAGCTATTGTGCTTTGGGGGAAAAAGAAAGTGGAAGGAAGGAGGAGAACTATGTTCTCAATTAAGGCTCTTTGGCCCAACGAATTCAAGCCAGCCAAGTTGCCCTCCTAGTTAGTCCCGATCTCCTGTGTTCAGATTATATCCCTCTTAGCCCTGCATCTCCCTGTATCTGTGCTAGTGTTTCCTAAATGATATCATTGTGTCTGCCTCATCCACTTCCTCTGGGATGTCTTTCCATACACACCACCCTATGTGTGAAAAAGCATCACCAAGGTTCACTTGTAAAACTTCCCCCTCTCACCATACACTTAGTATGTGCCCTCTACTTTTGGTACCCCCTACCCTGGAAAAAGATTGTTACCATTCCCCCTACTTGTGCCTCTTGTATTTTTAAACACTTCTATAAGGTCACCCCTCATTCATAAATACCAATATTGACCAACCTCTTCCTTTAACTCAGGTCTTCCAGTGCCGTTAATATCCTAGTTTCCGAGCAGATTTTCTCTGCACTCTTCCTGCTCTACCACATTGTTCCTGTAACAAGGTGACCAATTCTTTAATTACTTCATTGCCCTATCCTTAATCATTAGAAATGCGCTGGAAAATGCCATAGGCGGTTCAGTCAGTTGCATGCTCAATTTAAATTTACAGCCCTGACTCAAACACAAAATGTTGACAGAAGTGCTGCTTTTGAGCCAAATATTAAAAATATATGAATGGGATCAGGTATTGTCTTAATTAACTGTAGTGCAGGAATGATGCTGAAAGTCTGTGCCCTCCAAAGAGAACACCTGATTTGTTTCTATTGGTAAAGTCATAATGAACAATCATTGCTAATTGAGTATCCCTAGGATTTTTAAATGTTGTTTTACTCATATAGCTGTTAGTAATATGTGTACACTGTTATGTCACTTCCTTATATTTCTCCACAGCTCCTATTCTCTCACTATTCAAGAAATATTCTTACTACCTTCCTTGATTTCAAAAAAAAAAGATAGGCTTGCAGTTCCCTTTATTTCTGCCATAATTTTTTGCACTTGAATAGTCTGCCTTTATGCAAATTCCAGTTCTAAATCACACACAGAGATTGGGTTGAATTACCTATCTGCACAAAAGATTTCAAAAGTTATTCAGTGTTTTTTGGAATTTGCACTTGGGGATCTGGAGTTATCCTGTTGGTCAAAATACTATGCCAGAGTTTAAAAGTTATTTGAACTTAAAGGATAGGTTTTAAAGGAAGATAATGTGAGTTTCAGATTTGATTTCGTGTTTGTGCTGTAATCTGACACCTACATATGGCATGGGCTTCTATCAAAGTTCAAAGTTGCTGTATTATCAAAGTATGTATAAATTATACACCTTTGAGATTTGTCTGCTTACAGGTATTGTCTTAATTAACCCAATTTTAATAAAAGATCAACACCAAATGTGCCAAGGGAGGGAGAGAAAAACACAAATCATGCTGACAATAAAAGCAAACAACAGCATTCAGAATGAGAGTGAGCCTGTAGACACGAAACTCAGATCAGCCAGAGCAGTTCCATTGCCTCAGCCTCAATTCATCTCACAGCAGGGCAAACTGTCAGACTCAGTGTCCTGGAGATCGGTGTAAACTTTGTAGAGCAGTGAGCCAAACCGGCCTGACCCTCGCCTTTGTTCCTTACACCCTGCCTTTTCGGTCCATCTGGCCCCGCGTTTAAATTGTTCAGAGTTAAATGGTCATCCTCTGCACTAGGATCCGGGCATACCCAGCCTTTCCGAATCGGCTTGGCACTTAGATCAGTCCAGGTTTAAGTGGATGGGCACCGAAACTCCTCGGCTGCAACTTTTCTCCTCTCTGCTTGCTCCAACTCTGTTTCAAACATGCCTCAACCTTGCTCCAACCACTTCTTGAACATGTCTCAATCTTGCTCCAATTTTACATTGTACCTGCATGCCTCGATCCTCGAGTCAGCTTTGCCTGTGCTCACCTCTTCATTGTTTGCGGTGATTGTTAACCACAATTTTCCACAGAAAAAGTGTTTAGTTGCATTTCTTGCTTTACAAATCACCAGTAACCTGTCGTCCGTCTTCAGTAGCACCATCTTAAACTGGAAAGAAAAGGAAATTCTGTTTTAGTTTCAGCTTATTCAGTGATCCCTGGTTAATGTGTAGTTGTGTCAGAGGCGAAGTGGCCGTGCTTTCAAGACCTACTAGAGCAGGGGTTCCCAACTTTTTTTATGCTATGGGTTCCTACCATGAATCAAGGGGTTGCAGACCCCTGGTTGGGAACCCCTGTACTGGATTCTATCTAATACCCCAGCAGGAAACTATCTTAATTAGTGTTACAGCAGAAAGTGGTATGATTTGTATCCCTCTTCGAAAAGGGATGTCAGTTTTCAGTCATATTATGATTGTGTGTAATTTAACAATATGTTTTTCTCCCCTTCTCCCCCTCTCCCCCTCTCCCCCTCTCCCCCCCTCCAGTGGGACCATTAAGAATAGAATTTTCCCAATCTATTAATCTGGAGGAAGTGAGACAGATTAATTCGTTAGTGGGAATAGGAGGCCGATTTACACCTTCAGATTGTATAGCTGTTCAGAAAGTTGCTGTGGTCATTCCTTTTCGCAACCGTGATGAGCATCTGAAATACTGGCTGTATTACTTGCATCCAATTCTGCAACGGCAGCAGCTTGATTATGGAGTGTATGTTATTAATCAGGTAAGGCACTGCGTCTGTAATGAATTCATGGTCCTTTTTCACTTTATTAGAATGCCTGTGCCCTTTCCGTTTTTTAGCTGCTTGAGGGAGATGTGCTCAGAGAATTTTCTGTGAACTTCTGCAAATTCAGCACACATCAGCTTACTAGTGGTGTACTGCTGTGCATTGTATTCAGTGGATGTGGACAATAATCATTGTTGTGGGTTTATTGTTTGGAATTGTTAAGCATAAGCGTGGTAACTACTGGCACAAAGTGGATGGTAAAATATTTGTTCTGGTCGTAAATTCTATACGCTCCTAATTTAAGTTCAAGTTTATCGTCATTCAACCATACTGAGGTATACAGCTAACCAATGCAACATTCCCCTGGGACCAAGGTGCAAAACACAGTCCATATTTCACATACAGTATATAAAAAAATATTAACAGATAAAGAATTCTGCAGATGTGCAAGTTGACATAAAGTGAATATACAACATATAGTTAAATATGCTGCAGTATAATGCTACTGGCACTATCATAAATAGTGTACACTGAATGGTAGTGGTTGCTCAGAAATCTCACAGCTTGGTGGAAGAGGCTGTTATTTGTTCTTGTACTTCGGTACCTGACAGTAGAAGATCAAAGAGATTGTGGAGTGGATGGATGGGGTCTTTGAGAGCTGAGGGCTTTTGTAATGCTGAGCATTAAAACAAGTGAAGGAAGTATTGCTTTATACATTAGTTCCGTTGATAGGTGCCAGTGTCACTATGATGTGATTAAAACTAAACTGGTTCAACACTGCCTTAATCATTCTGAAATAAATAAATAAAAAGCTATTCAATCACAAAGATAAAACTTATTTATTTAATGACTGTGATTTATGGGATTCCAAGTATTTTCTTAACAGGCTTTCAATTAATCATCAAATATAATGGTATAGAAGGTGAGAAAGTATTGTTTGCAGAAAGTATGTGTTTCAATGTGGAAAAATTTGCTATTTTTAATTTAGAATTTGTAACTTATTATTGAATGGTGTAAATAATTATCCTATAACAACATTAGATAATTTTGGAAATATTAAGATCCTTCAAGTGGTATTCTATTTGCATATAAGTTCCTGTTAACCAAAAGGCAGGGTTAAAAATGCAACATGCAATAAGGGGTAATTGTTGAGTATTATCACATCCATATTTAGCTCCCTCCTAAAAGTTCAGTTTCTGTGTACAAACTCATTCTAAGCATATGGGGTAATTAGGACAAACTTCGTATGCGATCTCAGTGTTATAGTATTTTTCGTTGTGCAGGAAAGGATCTCAATGCAATTATCCTGTTTTTGTATCATTTTTATTGATTGTCATGTTGTGAGAAAGACCAGTTGTTGTTTGCATAGCAGCTTTTAAAAGAAAATGCTTTGCCCTTGTAGGACTTCACTAGCAGTATTGCAGATAGACTTGGTTTGGTCTAGTTATCTTTGCTCATGAGTCAATATTAGTCTTGGTTTTCAAGTCTGCCCTGGATTCTTTCTTAGTGTGGAACCATATGGCCCCATATTTGTTCTCACATTTTCTAATACCATTTTTGTTTGTGAAAATCAAATTGAGTGTTGGTTGTGTGGTGTTGAAGTGAAAACTTTATAACTTTATACAAATAATAAAAATAACTGAAGCATTGTAGGTGGTAGTGTGATAAGCTTAGAAGTTCAAAGTTTTCAGGTGTGTACTCCGGTATGCTTATCGATTGTAGTTGTGCCTTCAATACTATTATTCTAAGTAAACTTATTACCAAGTGAATGCCACCTTTGATTTTCTGACCAATAGACCACAATCACTGAGGATAGGCAGCAACTCCTCTGCCATGATTATTCTATACACTGGTGGCCCACAAGGCTGCATCCCTGTACACTCATGATTGCGTGGCCTGGTTCTGCTGCAGCTCCATCTTCAGTCAAGGGTTCCCAACTTGGTCCACACATCCCTCAGTTAATGGTAGGGGTCCATGTCATTTCACATCACCTGATACGTGTTTGCATATGACATCACTGCATCCTAAATAATGCTGAGTACAGGAAGGAGATGGAGCTTAATGACATGGTGTTTTGACAATAATATCAAAATAATTCTATGTCAACAAAACTAAAGAGTTGGCCCTTGACTTCAGAAAGGGGGATGGTGCAAAACATCAACCTTGTTGAGGTTGAAAGCTTCAATTTTCTCAGCCTGTCCTGGTCCAACCACATTGATGTCATGGCCAAGGAAGCTCAGCAGTGCCTCTGCTTCCTCAGGAGGCTAAAGAAATTTGGCATATCTCCTTTGACCATTTTCAATTTTTACTGATGCGCCATAGAGAGCATTGTCTGGGCGCATATCAGCTTGGTGTGGCAACTGCTCTGCAAATGACAGTACAAAACTGCGCAGTTGTGCACCCAGCTCAGCAGAAAACAGGAACCAGCCTTCCTCTAGGGTCTGCCTGTTTCTCACTGCCCCAGGAAAGCAGCCAGGATAATCAAAGACCCCAGCCACCCTGGTCATTCTGTCTTCTCTCTATCCCATTGGGCAGAAGATACAAAAGCCTGAAAGCATTGCCCCACTGATATCAGCTGTTTGAAAGGACCTTTTGACCTCTCCATCTACCTCACTAGGATCTTGCACTTTACTGCAAAAGTGCAGTGCAGGTAAATGATAGCTTTTGCACTTTAGTTTTCATTGTTAGTTGGTTTACCTTATTCTAGCTCAATACATTGTGTAATGATTTGATCTGTATGAACAGCTCTCGACAAGCTTTTCACTGTATCCTGGTATATGTGAAGGTAATAAACTAATGTCAATACATTTGACAATGTCTCTTTTATTTTCAGATCTTGTTATGTATAACTTTCCTCAAAGTTCAGTTATCTAGAGAAGCCCTACAGTTGCAAGTAGAAAATATTTGGGATGAGTTTGAAGAGTCACCTCCAAGAGAACCACAGACTTGTAGGGTTTGGGGGCTTGCATGCCTCAATGACCCAGAGGGCTATGTTAGCTGAAGTCAGAACTTTATTCTTTGGCTCTTGGTAGAGTCACCCATGCTAAACAGGTCAAAGGGTAAAGGCCACAGTCCACTAGTCCTCCTGGTTTGGAGATTCAACTCGGGTCTAACAACCCAGACTGGTCAGAAAAAATTGTTATGGAAACAGCAATGAAGAATCCTTCTACATGTGTGTTCGGTAGTGTTCCTGAGTCTCTACCCGGGACTTGCATTGCTGACAGTTGTGAAAACTGAGAGGAAGCTACTGGCACGATGCAGGAAACCCTGCACACCACCAAAACAAAGACCAAAACAATCCCTTCCTACCTATGTTCGTGACACTTCTCACGCTCTTAAACTTCTCGATGATTTTAAGTTCCCTGGCCCCCACCGCTTTATTTTCACCATGGATGTCCAGTCCCTATATACTTCCATCCCCCATCAGCTTCTTTTTGGATTCCAGACCCAATCAGTTCCCCTCTACCACCACTCTGCTCTGTCTAGCGGAATTAGTCCTTACTCTTAATAATTTCTCCTTTGGCTCCTCCCACTTCCTCCAAACTAAAGATGTAGCTATGGGCACCCGCATGGGTCCTAGCTATGCCTGCCTTTTTGTTGGCTTTGTGGAACAATCTATGTTCCGTGCCTATTCTGTTATTTGTCCCCCGCTTTTCCTTCGCTACATCGACGACTGCATTGGCGTTGCTTCCTGCACGCATGCTGAGCTCGTTGACTTTATTAACTTTGCCTCCAACTTTCACCCTGCCCTCAAGTTTACCTGGTCCATTTCCGACACCTCCCTCCCCTTTCTAGATCTTTCTGTCTCTGTCTCTGGAGACAGCTTATCCTCTGATGTCTGCTATAAGCCGACTGACTCTCACAGCTATCTGGACTATTCCTCTTCTCACCCTGTCTCTTGCAAAAATGCCATCCCCTTCTCGCAATTCCTCTGTCTCTGCCGCATCTGCTCTCAGGATGAGGCTTTTCATTCCAGGACAAGGGAGATGTCCTCCTTTTTTTAAAGAAAGGGGCTTCCCTTCCTCCACTATCAACTCTGCTCTCAAATGCATCTCCCCCATTTCACGCACATCTGCTCTCACTCCATCCTCCCGCCACCCCACTAGGAATAGGGTTCCCCTGGTCCTCACCTACCACCCCACCAGCCTCCGGGTCCAACATATTATTCTCCGTAACTTCCGCCGCCACCAACGGGATCCCACCACTAAGCACATCTTTCCTTCCCCCCCCCCCCGCTTTCCGCAGGGATCGCTCCCTACGCAACTCCCTTGTCCATTTGTCCCCCCCATCCCTCCCCACTGATCTCCCTCCTGGCACTTATCCTTGTAAGCGGAACAAGTGCTGCACATGCCCTTGCACTTCCTCCCTTACCACTATTCAGGGCCCCAGACAGTCCTTCCAGGTGAGGCGACACTTCACCTGTGAGTCGGCTGGGGTGATATACTGTGTCCGGTGCTCCCGATGTGGCCTTCTATATATTGGCGAGACCCGACGCAGACTGGGAGACCGCTTTGCTGAACACCTACGCTCTGTCCGCCAGAGAAAGCAGGATCTCCCAGTGGCCACACATTTTAATTCCACATCCCATTCCCATTCTGACATGTCTATCCACGGCCTCCTGTACTGTAAAGATGAAGCCACACTCAGGTTGGAGGAACAACACCTTATATTCCGTCTGGGTAGCCGCCAACCTGATGGCATGAACTTCGACTTCTCTAACTTCCGCTGATGCCCCACCTCCCCCTCGTACCCCATCCGTTATTTATTTTTATACACACATTCTTTCTCTCACTCTCCTTTTTCTCCCTCTGACTATACCCCTTGCCCATCCTCTGGTTCCGCCCCCCCCCCAACCTTGTCTTTCTCCCCGGACCTCCTATTCCATGATCCTGCCATATCCCCTTTGCCAATCACCTGTCCAGCTCTTGGCTCCATCCCTCCCCCTCCTGTCTTCTCCTATCATTTTGGATCTCCCCCTCCCCCTCCTACTTTCAAATCTCTTACTAACTCTTCCTTCAGTTAGTCCTGACGAAGGGTCTCAGCCTGAAACGTCGACTGTACCTCTTCCTAGAGATGCTGCCTGGCCTGCTGCGTTCACCAGCAACTTTGATGTGTGTTACCAAAATTGTTTTCTGGAATGTACAAACCATGTATCACCCTGGCAAGCCAGTTCAAATAACTACAGAAATGTGTAGTTTTGGACCTTCATTGCTGCTGTGAGTGCCAATGTCATAACGGGCAGTAAGTAGTGATGAAGAGTCAAGAAGAGTTATTCATATTGCAAAGACGAGAGAGAATGCATGGGACAGCATTGCTGGCGTTGCTGCCTTACAGCACAAGTCCAATTCCCAGTCGTCCTGCAACTCAATTCTCTCTCACAAGCCAACCAATGGCCATTTCTGATTATTTTTATACTATTTAACCTTCTGGGAAGCTTTCGGGATATGAAAAGAAACCTGGACTTTGGATATTGTTGATACGGAGATTGCAGCTTCTCCCTCTGACGCTTTGGTTTCCTCCCATGACCCTGATTCTCTTCCACATACCCCGTGCAATAATACTAGCAAGTTGAAAAGTTGTCTCTTTGACGAGCGTACATGTATAGCTCATTTGTTAGGTGCTGTGTTGTATGACATATGTGATTATGGTCTCCTTACCATGATTGTTCTTGGCAAGTGGTATGCCATTGCCGCCTTCTGGGCAGTATCTTTACGAGTCAGGTGACCCCAGCCATTATCAATACTCTTCAGAGATTGTCTGCCTGGCATCAGTGGTCACATAACTGGGACTTGTGATGTGCACCAGCTGCTCATACAACCATCCACCACCTGATCCCATGGTTTCACGTGACCCTGATCAGGTTTCTAAGCAGCTGCTACACCTTGCCCAAGAGTGTCCTGCAAGCTACTGGAGGGAAGAAGCATCTAGCACTTTTGGATCTCCAACCCGCCAGCTATTTTGCTATAGTGGTTGGTGGTAGTTGGTATCCATCAGTCTTAAAGGACAATGGGTGATGTTGATCATCATCACAAACCTGGGTGGAAGATATGGAGATCCTGAGATGTCCAGTCGTGAAGTTCCCCCTCTCGGCCTCACCAGTGTAGTCCAGGAACTGACAGAAGGATGTTCAATGACGTCCATCCACCTTGGGAGGCTCCACTCTGGACTTGGTGTCTGGGTTTACTCACGTTGCCTTTGTCTGACCCGAGGCTGCCCACAAGGCAGTGGGGCTATTTACCCTTAGCTGGGGATCTGGTTCACGAGCACCAGGGCGTGTCCACACACTGGTGAGCCTGCCTGCTATGTGTGCAGGGGCCAGACTTCCTCCCCATCTGAAAGGAGTTTAGCTTCCGTGCATTTCCAGCGAACTGCTAGCTAGCAGTGGAAACTGAAAGTGAAAGTGACAAGTACTACCCACTACACGAACACAGAAGACGCATCGCAACAGCCATTTTGACTTCAGTTTGGTACAGTATAGTTGTTTAATGTTGCTGTTATTGAACAATGCTATTTGGCAGGGAGAGGCAGGGCACTAAGATTTCCTTGGTAATTTTCCAAGATGCGGGAGCATATGTAGTATGTCTATACGGAAGCACTCATCTCAGTTGCAGTTGGGCTTTATGAGAGATTAAAAGCTTAAACAATTCAGTGTGAATAGACTATCTGAATCCTAGAGAAAATGCTGCCAATGGATGTAGGAGATTATACATGATAAATAAGGCAGTATTCTTCTCAATAAGGATAAAACTGAATTAGGCCAGAAAGCATATAGCCAACATAATACTAGGGGACCCACATCTGTATATTTGATTCAGCAACAAACACAGAATGCTGGAAGAATTCGACAGCTCGGACATCCTATATGGAAATGAACAAACAGTCTGAAACATCGATTGAGACCATTCTTCAGGACTGATGTATTTGACTGCTGTTCATGCATGATCTTCTTGCTGTATGGCAAGAACGTGTGATCTTTAAAACTATGATTTGTCTTAATTTCCTTTTCAAATCTATTGATTAAGTGCCATTAATTTCATGGATACTCCTCACCATGGAAGTCAGAAATGCTAACTGGTGTCAGATTGCAGTTTTTATGGAAGCTGACTGCTAAACCATATTGTTGTTTGGAGTCCTTGAACTGAAGACCATTTGGGCTGTGTGAAGCTGATGCAGCTAGGTGCAGGCCTTCAGATTCACAGATGTTTCTGCACTATAACACCATTGTACAAGGTGGTCTAATGTACCAGGCATTTTAGATTGCGATAAAACAACATTACTTCTCATGGCTAGGAAGTTCGGCACCAGGACTATAATAACTGCAAATCAGGTGTCTTTGGGGGGTGGGGGGGCGGCGGAAATTAATAACCTTCCTCATTTGGATAGGATTGTGATCTTAACCACCTCGTGTGTCAACTCAAGCATAAAGCATAAACTGACATTGATCAATGATCCAACGTTCCTACCCACTGCAAAGCCTTGGTTTCACTATGACAACTATTTTGTAAATACACATTGAAATATGCTCTTGATTAATCACCTCTCCATCTTTATGAAGAAGGTAGTTGTTTGTAGGAGGATTATTTAGTAACAAAATGAAGGATCCCTTTACAATATTGTGGTTCATTCATTTCGAAGAGATGAATTCTAGCAACTCTGACCTGCTTTCTTCCCATCCCTGATCATGCCTTTTGCCTTGGATCCAGTCAAGTTGCATGACTCTTGTCCTTCCTCACCACACTGCCCCTTTTTGCCCTCCCACAGAGTTCGCTGGAATGAGATACAGTGCCTCCTCATTTGTCAATCCAATCCACTGCCTTGGTTCCTGTCAACTCAAGAAGTGAAGTTTACATGATCTAAATATATTCCGTCACTTGGTGTGGTCTGCGTCCAGTTCCGATATGTCCTTCCATGGCCGCCTCTTGTGCCATGATGAGGCCACCCTCAAGGTGGAGGGGCAACACCTTGCATTCCACCTGGGTGGACTTCCATCTCATGAATATTGAGTTCTGGTAATTTTTTCCTTCCCCTTCCTCGCTTCTTCTATTCCTCACTCTGGCTTTTCGCTCTTCTCATTTGCCTATCACCTCCCTTTGAGTCCCCCTTCCTTCCCCTTCTTGCACGGTCTGCTCTCCTGGTCTATCAGATTCCTTCCTGTCCAGCCCTTTACCTTTTCCAATCACCTGGCTTCACCTATCACCTTATAGCTAGTCCTCTTTCCCCTCCCCCCACCTTTTTATTCTGACATCTTCCCCCTTCTCAGTCCTGAAGAAGGGTCTTGGCTAGAAATGTCGGCTATTCATTTCCATAGGTGCCACCTGGGCTGCTGAGTTCCTCTGGCATTTTGTGAGTGTCAACATGAAATGTAAACTCTTTTTGTCCCTTGACATAACTAGTGGATGTTTCTAGCATTCCCTCTATTTCAAACTTCTATTATCTGCATTTTTTTTCTTTTCAGTTGTCCGTTGTTGCACTTGGTAGATCAAAATGAGATGTGAAATTTTTCCACGCAGTAACATTGATGTATTCTATGTGATCTAACACATTGTTATCTCTGCTGATATAAAGGAGAGAAAAATATTTTGCTAAGCGTTCTATTTTTCTGCTACTATTTAGTATTAACAAAGGAGCTGAAAGGTGGTGTGGGAGCCCTGGCAGGAAACACAAAAGAATGACTTATTAGAGGAAAGATTGTCAATGCTTTTTGAATGCTACAGACACAAGGGTACATAGCATATAAAAATACCCTTCCATCAAGCTGGGTCACGGAAACTAAATGCCCTTGGATCAATTGCTTAATTTTTCAGATACTTTACATAGAGTATTACAGCACAAAACAGGCTGTTCTGTCCACCATGTCATACTGACCTTTTAACCGACTTTAAGATAATCTTAACTCTTCCCTCCTACGTAGGCACATGAATGATAGAAAATGGAGAGCTACCTAGGAGTTTATTAAATGCACCTAATGTATCTGCCTCTACCACTAACCCCAGCAGGGTGTTCCACACACTCACCACTCTCTCTGAGGGGTGGAAAAAAAACTAACCTCTGACATCACTCTATACCTTCCTCTCCTTGTTGTTCGTCCTTCGTAGTCGAAGATGACCATGGCTTCAAAGTCAAATGGGAGATTGGTGGCTGTGGGTCCGGAGGTGACTGATGAGGCCAATCCAGGCCCTGAAGGCTCGCCCACATGTGGGACACAAGTGGGTGGGTGCTGTCGTGGCAGTGGATGCTGCTCGGGCCTTGCGCACAGCACGCTTTCGTTGCGCCTCGATGGTGAGCCTGACTTCAGCTGCACGGGCTCCTGTGGTGATCTTGCTGCGCCAAGCTGGACAGTCGAGGGCAAGCGTCTCCCACGTGTTGATGTCGACACCCAGGCCTTTGAGGGACGCTTTAAGGCAGTCTATGAAATGTTTCTTCTGCCCCCCCCCCCCCCCGACTGAGCGCTTGCCCTGACACAGTTCTCCGTACAGCAGCTGCTTAGGCAATCGGCTGTCTGGCATTCTGACCACATGTCCAGCCCACCTGGCTTGGGCTTTCAGCAGGAGGGTGTAGACGCTGCAGAGCCCAGCTCATTCCAGGATTTCCGTGTCGGGGACTTTGTCCTGCCACCTGATGTGGAGGAGTCTGCGGAGACAGCTCAGGTGAAAGTGGTTGAGCTGTTTGGCGTGTCTCCTGTAGACAGTCCAGGTCTCGCTGGCGTAAAGGAGGGTGGTAAGGACCACTGCACAGTAGACCTTCAGCTTGGTGGTAAGGCTGAGTCCTCTCTGCTCCCAGACATTCTCATGGAGTCTCCCAAAGGCGGCGCTGGCTTTGGCAATCCTGTTGTTGACCTCAGCGTCTATGTTCACTGCGTGAGAGAGTATGCTGCCCAGGTAGATGAAGTTGTCGACTGCCTGGAGGTTTTGGCCCTTCACCGTGATGCGCGGCTCCTGGTATGGCTTTCCTGGGGCAGGCTGGTACATAACTTCGGTCTTTTTGGTGCTGATAGTGAGACCGAAGTTGTCGCAGGCTTGTGAGAAGCAGTCCATTTCACGCTGCATCTCCTGCTCTGTGCTGGCGTTGAGTGCACAGTCATCAGCAAACAAGAAGTCTCTGATGACAACCAAGGCTTTCGATACGGTCAGCAGAGAAGGCTTGTGGAAGATCATGGAGAAGTTTGGTTGCCCCAGCAAGTTCATCACAATCGTCCAGCAGTTCCACGACGGTATGATGGTGAAAAGTCCTGGATGACGGCGACGAGTCGGAGGCCTTCCCAGTGACAAATGGCGTCAAACAAGGCTGCGTTCTTGCCCCGACTCTGTTCAGTATGGTATTCTCTGCCATGCTGACAGATGCCTTCCGTAACTACAAAGAAGGAATCCACGTCAGGTACAGGACTGATGGCAGGTTGTTCAACCTTAGGCGCCTGCAGGCAGTTACACTTTCCTCTCCAGTCACCTTGTATTAGCTATTTCCACTCTGGGGAATTGTCTCTGGCTATCCACTTGGTCTATGCCTTTTATCATCTTGTATCAAGTCACCTCTTATCCTCCATTGCACCAGAGAGAAAAGATCTAGCTCACTCAACCTATTCTCCATAAAGTGTGTTCTCTAATCTAGGCAACATCCTGATGAATCTCCTCTGCACCCTCTCTAAAACTTCCACTTCCTTCTTATAATGAGGTGGATCAAAACTGAACACAACATTCCAAATGTGGTCTGGGGCACTGTATATCCCATCCAGCTCTGGAGAATTAACTATCTAAATGTTTTTCAAAAGTTTCTGCACATCCTTTTTCTTAATGTCAACATGTTCTAATAGCATATCAGCCTGCTGTCCTCACAGTTGTCAAGGTCTCTGGTAAATACTGAAGCAAAGTATTGAATAATGACATCCCCTTCCTTCTCCGATTCCAGGCACCTGCTTCCTCTTCTATCCATGCTTGGGCCTCCTATCACTCTCATCAGCCTCCTGTTTTCACAAATGTGTAGAATGCCTTTGGGTTTTCCTTAATCCTACTCGCCAAGGCCTTCTTATGCCCCTCTCAAGTCCATTCTTAAGCTACCTTGGCTACCTTGTAACTTCCTATAGTCTTGTCTAATCCTTGCTTCCTAAAGTGTTTTTTCTTTCTCTTGACTAGATTTTTCACATTTCTTTGGAATCAGGGTTCCTTACCATCCTTTAAACCAGCTGATTCCTGTTTGATTCCAATGCATATTTTGGACATAATTGCACTTGAGAGAGTGCAGAGAAGCACTAGGATGGAGTGTTTTGTGATGAGAGACTGAATAGGTTGCAAGAGCAGAGGTTGCTAAGAGGAGACCTGGTAATAGATGGTAAGAGACTCAGTGGCTACTTTATCAGGTACACTTGCTCATTAATGCAAGTGTCAAATCAGCCAGTCATGTGGGAGCAACTCGACATCTAAAAGCATGCAGACATGATCAAGAGGTTCAGTTATTGTTCAGGCTAAACATCAGAATGCAGAAGAAATGTGATCTAAGTGACTTTGACTGTGGAGTGATGTTGATTTATGGTGTGGTTGAATATCTTGGAAGCTGCTGATCTCCTGGCAGAACAGTCTCTAGAGTCTACAGATATTGGTGTAAGAAGCAAAATGCATCCAGAGGGTGGCAGTTCTGTGGGCTAAATTGCCTTGTTAATGAGAGAGGTCAGAGGAGTGGCCAAAATAGTTTAAGCTGACAGAAAGGCAACAGTAACTCAAAACCATGTGTTACAACAGTGGTGTGCCAGAAGAGCATTTCTGAACGCACAGCATGTTCAAATGTGGTAGAAACAGAAAACCTACAGCACAATAAAAGGGCCTGCCCTTCAGCCCACGATACTGGGCCAAACATATACTCATTTTAGAAGTTACCTAGGGTTATCCATAGCCCTCTATTTTTCTAAGCTCCATGTTCTCAGGATTGCTGCCAGTGCTACGTGACAGTGATGGTAAGAATTGGAGGAGATAGCAGTTGAATGTGTGGCTGAGGAGTTGGTGCAGGAATCAGGGTTTTAGATTTTTAGATCATTGAGATCTCTTCTGGGGAAGGTGGGACCTGTACAGATTGGATTGGTTGCACCTGAATTCGAGGGGGAGCAATATCCTTGCAGGTAGGTTTGCTAACATGGTTCGGGAGGGTTTAAACTAATTTGCGAGGGGGATGGGACCCAGAGTGATAAAGCAGTGAAAGAAGTGCATGGAGTAAAGCCAGATCTAACATACAGAGAGGCTTTGAGGAAAGAGAAGCAGAATAAACGGTGTAAAGACAGTAAGGTAGAAGGGCTGAAATGTGTGTACCTCAATGCAAGAAACATCAGGAACAAAGGTGATGAACTGAGAGCTTGGATACATACATGGAATTATGATGTAGTGGCCATTACAGAGACTTGGCTGGCACCAGGGCAGGAATGGATTCTCAATATTCCTGGATTTCAGTGCTTTAAAAGGGATAGGGAAGGCGGGAAAAGGGGAGGAGGGGTGGCATTACTGGTCAGGGATACTATTACAGCTACAGAAAGGATGGGTAATGTAGCAGGATCCTCTTTTGAGTCAATATGGGTGGAAGTCAGGAACAGGAAGGGAGCAGTTACTCTATTGGGGGTATTCTATAGGCCCCCTGGTAGCAGCAGAGATACAGAGGAGCAGATTGAGAGGTAGATTTTGGAAAGGTGCAAAAATAATGGGGTTGTTATCATGGGTGACTTTAACTTCCCTAATATTGATTGGCACCTGATTAGTTCCAAGGGTTTAGACCGGGCAGAGTTTGTTAAGTGTGTCCAGGATGGATTCCTGCCACAGTATGTGGACAGGCCGACCAGGGGGAATGCCATACTAGATCTAGTACTAGGTAATGAACTGGGTCAGGTCACAGATCTCTCAGTGGGTGAGCATCTGGGGGACAGTGACCACCGCTCCCTGGCCTTTAGCATTATCATGGAAAAGGATAGAATCGGAGAGGACGGGAAAATTTTTAATTGGGGAAAGGCAAATTATGAGCCTATAAGGCTAGAACTTGCGGGTGTGAATTGGGATGATGTTTTTGCAGGGAAATGTACTATGGACATGTGGTCGATGTTCAGAGTTCTCTTGCGGGATGTTAGGGATAAATTTGTCCCAGTGAGGAAGATAAAGAATGTTAGGGTAAAGGAACCATGGGTGACAAGTGAGCTGGAAAATCTAGTCAGGTGGAAGAAGGCAGCATACATGAGGTTTAGGAAGCAAGGATCAGATGGGTCTATTGAGGAATATAGGGAAGCAGGAAAGGAGCATAAGAAGGGGCTGAGAAGAGCAAGAAGGGGGCATGAGAAGGCCTTGGGGAGTAGGGTAAAGGAAAACCCCAAAGCATTCTTCAATTATGTGAAGAAAAAAAGGATGACAGGAGTGAAGGTAGGACCGATTAGAGATAAAGGTGGGAAGATGTGCCTGGAGGCTGTGGAAGTGAGCGAGGTCCTCAATGGATACTTCTCTTCGGTATTCAACAATGAGAGGGAACTTGATGATGATGAGGACAATATGAGTGAGGTTGATGTTCTGGAGCATGTTGATATTAAGGGAGAGGAGGTGTTGGAGTTGTTAAAATACATTAGGACGGATAAGTCCCCGGGGCCTGACGGAATATTCCCCAGGCTGCTCCATGAGGCGAGAGAAGAGATTGCTGAGCCTCTGGCTAGGACCTTTATGTCCTCGTCCACGGGAATGGTACCGGAGGATTGGAGGGAGGTGAATGTTGTCCCCTTGTTCAAAAAAGGTAGTAGGGATAGTCTGGGTAATTATGGACCAATGAGCCTTACGCCTGTGGGGGAAAGCTGTTGGAAAAGATTCTTAGAGATAGGATCTGTGGGCATTTAGAGAATCATGGTCTGATCAGGGACAGTCAGCATGACTTCGTGAAGGGCAGATCGTGTCTAACAAGCCTAATAGAGTTCTTTGAGGAGCTGACCAGGCATATAGATGAGGGTAGTACAGTGGATGTGATCTATATGGATTTTAGTAAGGCATTTGACAAGGTTCCACACGGTAGGCTTATTCAGAAAGTCAGAAGGTATGGGATCCAGGGAAGTTTGGCCAGGTGGATTCAGAATTGGCTTGCCTGCAGAAGGCAGAGGGTGGTGGTGGAGGGAGTACATTCAGATTGGAGGATTGTGACTAGTGGTGTCCCACAAGGATCTGTCCTGGGACCTCTACTTTTCGTGATTTTTATTAACGACCTGGATGTGGGGGTAGAAGGGTGGGTTGGCAAGTTTGCAGACGACACAAAGGTTGGTGGTGTTGCAGATAGTGTAGAGGATTGTCAAAGATTGCAGAGAGACATTGATAGGATGCAGGAGTGGGCTGAGAAGTGGCAGATGGAGTTCAACCCGGAGAAGTGTGAGGTGGTACACTTTGGAAGGACAAACTCCAAGGCAGAGTACAAAGTAAATGGCAGGATACTTGGTAGTGTGGAGGAGCAGAAGGATCTCAGGGTACATGTCCACAGATCCCTAAAAGTTGCCTCACAAGTGGATAGGGTAGTTAAGAAAGCTTATGGGATGTTAGCTTTCATAAGTCGAGGGATAGAGTTGAAGAGTCGCGATGTAATGATGCAGCTCTATAAAACTCTGGTTAGGCCACACTTGGAGTACTGTGTCCATTTCTGGTCACCTCACTATAGGAAGGATGTGGAAGCATTGGAAAGGGTACAGAGGAGATTTACCAGGATGCTGCCTGGTTTAGAAAGTATGCATTATGATCAGAGATTAAGGAAGCTAGGGCTTTACTCTTTGGAGAGAAGGAGGATGAGAGGAGACATGATAGAGGTGTACAAGATAATAAGAGGAATAGATAGAGTGGATAGCCAACGCCTCTTCCCCAGGGCACCACTGCTCAATACAAGAGGACATGGCTTTAAGGTAAGGGGTGGGAAGTTCAAGGGGGATATTAGAGGAAGGTTTTTTACTCAGTGGTTGGTGCATGGAATAGACTGCCTGAATCAGTGGTGGAGGCAGATACGCTAGTGAAGTTTAATAGACTACTAGACAGGTAAATGGAGGAATTTAAGGTGGGGGCTTATATGGGAGGCAGGGTTTGAGGGTCAGCACAACATTGTGGGTCGAAGGGCCTGTACTGTGCTGTACTATTCTATGTTCTATGTACTTATCCAGGAGTCTCTTAAAAGACCCTATCGTATCCACCTCCCCCACCGTCGCCGGCAGCCCATTCCATGCACTCACCACTCTCTGCGTTTATTTAAAAAAAACTTGCCCCATGACATCTCCTCTGTACCTACGTCCAAGCACCTTAAAACTGTGCCCTCTCATGTTAGCCATTTCAGCACTGGGAAAAAGCCTCTGACTATCAATGCCTCTCATCGTAGATGTTAAGTTTTTTCCCAGAGCAGGTATGCTAAAACAAGAGAAAATAGATGTAAGATGAGGAGAAAGAGTTTTAGCAAGAATGCAAGGAAGGATTTTCTTTCAGTCAGAGCATTGTTGGGATCTAGAACTCATTGTCTGAGCAGGTGATGGAGACAGATATCCACAGTATTTAAAGAAGCAACTGGCTGAGCAGTTGAATGACCAAAGCATAATTGGCCATAGACCAAGTGCTGGTTAATGGGTTAGATAGGCAGTTACTAATTAGCATAGATCTGGTCGAATAAAAGGCCTGGTTCTGTGTTGTATGACTTTGGCTTCATGGCCTTGGGACCCAGACTGGTCCTTCTGGACACATTAATTACATTTAACTTAACTGTATGCATCTTATTTTGGGGTCAGATCTGTATGTTCTTGTTTTTTAGAGCCCCAACCGTATTGTCAGTATTAATTTTAGTTTAAAGTACATTTATTATCACAGTACATAAATGCCACATACACATTCCTGACATGCATTTTCTTGTGGGCATTCACAGTAAATCTAAGAAACAATTGGATCAATGAAAGCCTGCACCCAATAGTACGGACAGACAGCGACAAAATATAACAAACTGTACAAGTATATAAGCAACAGATTTTGAACATAAGATGGAGTTCTTGGAAGTGAGTCCAGAGGTGGTGGGAACAGATCAGTGATGGGATGAGTGAAGTTACCCTGCTGGTTCAAGAGCCAGACTGTTCATGAACCTGGAAGTGAGAGTCCTGGGGCTCCTGTACCACCTTCCTGATGGCAGCAGCAAGAAGAGAGCATGACCTGGGTGATGGAGGTCCCAGATGATGGACACTGCTTTCCTGAGACAACGCTCCACATAGATGTGCTCAATGGTGTGGAGGGTTTTACCCGTGATAGACTGGGCCATATCTACTACCTTTTTATAGGCATTTCTTTAAAAGGACATTGGTGTTTCCATACCAGGCTGTGATGCAGCCAGTCAATACACTCTCCTTATGAGTGAGAAGTTTATCAAAGTTTTGTTGTCACACTGAATCTGCACAAACTTCTAAGGAAGTAAAGGCACTGTCATGCTGTCTTCGTAATTGCAGTTACGTGCTGTGCCCAGGACAGGACTGCTGAAATAATAACCCCAAGCAATTTAAAGTTGCTGATCCTATCCACCGCTGATCCTCTGAGGACTGGGTCGTGGACCTCTCCTGAAGTCCTGAAACAGATCCAAGTTGCTTCTCAGGCAGGAGTTGATATGTTTCATCACCTACCTCTCAAAGCACTTCATCGCTGTGGATGTAAGTGCTACTGGACAATAGTCATTGAGGCAGCTCACCATGTTCTTCCTAACCACTGATATAATTGATTCCTGCTTGAAGTGCAGGAATGATGGTGCAGTGAGAGGTTAAAGACATCGGTGACAGCTCCAGCCAGTTGATCAGCACAGGTCTTTACCACTCGGCCAGGTACCCCATTTGGGCTGGCTGCTTTTGGGCTCAGAGACTAAAATCACATGGTCATCGGGGGCATCAGAGACTAAAATCACATGGTCATCGGGGGCATCAGAGGCACTACAGCACCTCCGTCACCTCAGATGGTTGAGGAAGTTTGGTATGGGCCCCCAAATCCTAAGGGC
The DNA here is from genome assembly GCF_963921235.1 of Mobula hypostoma. Taxonomy (NCBI): domain Eukaryota; kingdom Metazoa; phylum Chordata; class Chondrichthyes; order Myliobatiformes; family Myliobatidae; genus Mobula; species Mobula hypostoma. The sequence continues at coordinate 70,910,981 of NC_086112.1, read as the reverse complement.
TTTCTTCAGGGGCACAATTGAAAGCATCCTGACCGGCTGGATTACTGCATGGTATGGGAACTGTACTTCTCTCAATCGCAGGACTCTGCAGAGAGTGGTGTGGACAGTCCAGCGCATCTGTAGATGTGAATTTCCCACTATTCAGGACATTTAAAATGACAGGTGTATTTTTTTTTAAAAAAAGGGGACCGGAGGATCATTGGGAACCTGCGTCTCCCCAACCACAAACTGTTCCAGCTGCTACCATCTGGGAAACGGTACTGCAGCATAAAAACCAGGACCAACAGGCTCTGGGACAGCTTCTTCCACTAAGTCATCAGACTGATTAACTCATGCTGACACAACTGTATTTCTATGTTATATTAACTGTCCTGTTGTACATAATATTTATTATAAATTATTATAATTGCACATTTAGACAGATATATATCGTAAAGATTTTTACTCATGTATACAGAAACATAGAAAATAGGTGCGGGAGTAGGCCATTTGGCCCTTCTAGCCTGCACCACCATTCAGTATGATCATGGCTGATCATCCAACTCAGAACCCTGTACCTGCCTTCTCTCCATACCCCCGATCCCTTTAGCCACAAGGGCCATATCTAACTCCCTCTTAAATATAGACAATGAACTGGCCTCAACTGTTTCCTGTGGCAGAGAATTCCACAGATTCACCACTCTCTGTGTGAAGTTTTTCCTGGTCTCGGTCCTAAAAGGCTTCCCCTTTATCCTCAAACTGTGACCCTTTGTTCTAGACTTCCCCAACATGGGGAACAATCTTCCTGCATCTAGCCTGTCGAATCTCTTTAGAATTTTGTACGTTTCAATAAGATCCCCCCTCAATCTTCTAAATTCCAGAGAGTGTAAGCCTAGTTGATCCAGTCTTTCATCATATGAAAGTCCTGCCATCCCAGGAATCAATCTGGTGAACCTTCTTTGTACTCCCTCTATCGCAAGAATGTCTTTCCTCAGATTAGGGGACCAAAACTGCACACAATACTCCAGGTGTGGTCTCACCAAGGCCTTGTACAACTGCAGTAGTACCTCCCTGCTCCTGTACTCGAATCCTCTTGCTATGAATGGCAGCATACCATTCACCTTTTTCACCACCTGCTGAACCTGCATGCCCACTTTCAATGACTGGTGTACAATGACACCCAGGTCTCGTTGCACCTCCCCATTTCCTAATCAGCCACCATTCAGATATTAATCTGTTTTCCTGTTCTTGCCACCAAAGTGGATAACCTCACATTTATGAAGGATGTAAGAAATAATGTCAATTCAGTGAGAGTTTGTGAAAGTAATAACATAATTTGATGTTATTTTAGGAATATTAATTTATTTCAAAGGTTCAATTTGATGTCAGAGAAATGTGTACAATATACATCCTGAAATGCTTTTTCTTTGCAAACATCCACGAAAACAGGGAAATGCCCCAAAGAATGAACAACAGTTAAATGTGAGAATCCCAAAGTCACCCCCCCACTTGTAAGCAGTAGCGAGCAACAATCCCCTCTCCCCCAAAACAAGATGCGCACCTGCTATCGAGCACAACTGTGAGCTAAGCGATAGCAAAGACACAGACCTTGCAGTTACCCCAAAGACTATCGCAATTCATCGGGCATTGAGCAACCCACAGGTTCTCTTTCTTCCTAAAAGAGAGAGGGAGGTGTCCCCTGTTTTCACAGCGAGCAGGAGATGTAACAACAACCTGCTGGATTATGATGTTAAAAGTCTGTTTTGTCGCTTTTTACAAGCTCTGTACCCGAAGATCGCAAAGATTCTTGGATCTTCAGGCCCACAGTGATGACTCACGAGTCTCCTGCCGTGACACCGGCCCTCAATCCGCTCGTCTCCAGAGCTCCGAAATCTTAGGCTTCCGAACAGTAGGCCGTCCCCTTGGCGTGCCGAACATTGGCTGGTCCTGAAACCCCGAGAACGGATCCCACTCCTGCAAAGAACCGAAGTCAGCGTGTAACTCCGGGTCAGGGTCTTCAAAGGAACCCTGAAAGGGAAAAATAAAGATAGTAAAGATGGAAATAGAGCTGTTTCCAAAGATGCAAGCAAAGGAGTCTCCTTTTAGTGCCATCGTTACTCTGCCTCCGTCTTCGGGGAAATAATATGCATTAATTTTGTTTTAGTCATAGTCATACTTTATTGATCCCGGGGGAAATTTTCTCTGCAATGTATACTCCAGAACTCTGATTTGTGTTTTTGTCTTGTAGCTCTGATACTTTTTAAGCAGCCTGATGCTACCTATTTGCTCCAGTAACAAGTGTTAATTTCCTAGGTCTCTCATTGCAGCGTTTGTGTTTGCTCATGAGTGAATGTAATACATTCTTCTTGAATTACTGCATTTCTTCTTTTGTTTACAAGAATAGTACAGATAAATATTTCAAATAGATGATAGTTTTCTTGCCATCATTTCTTTTAGTTTGTGTACGGTGTTCTAATTAGTTTCACTTGGAAGTGCGGACGTTATGTTCTCACTTGGGTTCCATAGAAGGCAGTGTGAAATAGGCGTACCATGTGGAAATGAGGAAAGCTGAGCTTTGGTCAAGAGAAATCTGATCTCAAGTTGTCTAGACGTTCCAGAGTGCACATCTGATCTGCATCCTATCATGGCAGGGAAGAAAAGTTTGTGTGCCCCTTCTTTACAAGGTATCTAAAACATGAATGCCTTGCTTTGGAAATGTTGGTCAGGTGGCCACTAAGATCAGGAAAAAGTTCTTTATGCAGAGGGTGGTGACCATGTGGCACTCCTTACCACAGAATACAATGAATACCAAGTCATGACGTATATTTATTTCTTATGAACAGACTTAAAGGATAGTGCGAGAATGATACTGAGGTGGATTATTAGCCATGATTGTCGGACTGGAAGTGCCAAATCCTGCTTCTGGTTTCAATGTTTTTTTCAGTGATTTCTTTTTTTTTAATTATTTTTGTGCATTGTATTCCTGGAGAGTAAATTCTCCAAGCCTTCAAAAGTGCTGTTATTAAGCCAGCCTTTTCAATTGCAGTGAGTTGGGCTCACTGATTGCTTGCCCTCGGTTCAAGTTGTACTTGCAGTGTGTCTGTGGGCTCAGTGTTGTAATATTTTGTTGTCTGACCCAATGGGGGTTGTTTATCTGGTGCACTGAATATTAGCTGCTGCTGAAGCTATCCGTAACTTCTGGTTGCTTGTCTGCATGTCACTGTGTAGTCACTGCTGCCCACAGTAACCTTGACAACAGAAGGGCCTTTGGTACTTTAACCCTAATCTGGAGTGCTTGATAGCATAAAAAAATCAATTCCTATAATATTAATAGAGACAGGAAGCTGTTGCGGGAATGTATTTTGCCATGTGACCCTGGTATTTAAGAAATGGAAAGCTGGAATTGATCATTGCCAGTGCAGTCACACTAGCTGTGACCTTGCTGCTGCCAGGATTGTTACTGATGGGATGCAGGAAAATAGTGAAGTTGGCAAGTGTTGACTTTCTGCTCGGGAAAGCTTTTGCTGATGTAACTGCCTACGTGAGTTTAGGAGGTGTGCCTACTTGTGCCTGTTCTGTTTTCAGTTGTTAAGATTGGAATGTGATTTGGTTCCCTCTTTTTTTTCAAAAGGCATGAGTCTTTACTTCCCAATCCTCCAGAAATTGAACTGCATTCTATTTTTTTATTTCACTAAAATGTATCTTCAATATAATTGTTCAGATGTTCTTGCTATTGCTGTGAATATAACTTCTGTATGGGAAAGAAAATGAAATCATACCTTTCATAATGGACGTCCCTTAACACTATTTTCTATATGTTATTTTTCAACTGATTTGATGTTCACAAGACAACGTAAATGTGGTACTACTTTCACAAAATAAGAAAGAAAATATTTTTAGCAGGCACTCAAACAATGTTTGCACCACCCTGGAGATGATTTATAAAATTAGTTATGGTTGGTTGCTCATGTTGAAAATTTCATCAGTTTGTTTATCCTTATACTGTATGTTTTCAACTTTAACATTGAAGTTTCTTGCAGCAAACAAGATGACAGTTTCTTAAAGTGTGTTCAATGTTAGATGCTATTGTTGGGAGGGGGACGAGGCAAGCTTCTGAAAATGTTTCTTCTGCTATTTTAATATTCACTGCATTCATCTTTTCCCTCTTTCCCTTCCCCTCCCCCACCTGAAACCCACTTGCTTTTTTCTAGATCTGTGCTTGTTTCTTCTGTCTTCTGCAGAACATTTTGAGATTGTGAAAGTTGCAAAGGAATCTGATTGCATCTATCTCTACCTGCACTAGATAGCTGAGATGGAGAAGGAAGAACTAGTGCTCTGCTCTGCTTGGCTGGTAAAGTGAAATACTTTGTGCACTTTAAGAAACTGGTATTTCTCGGTACTGTATGCTTATCCTTAACTGGAAGGAAAATGAGTTGTTATTATATCTGATGTTGATCCCCTTTTTTTTGTGGTAGACCAAGTGATTCTATACTTTATGGTAGTATAATTATATTTTTCTGTCTGTTTATTTTTTTAACTTGTCCAAATGTTTTTGTTCAAGCTAACACCAAAAACACTTCTGCAAAGTGCTTCCTTTGTAAATTTGGCAGCTAATTCAGATGACTCAGTCATTCTTGGAAGCTGTAGATAAACAGTTTTTAAAGTGAATAAAGGAGAGCATTGTGTGAGTGGACATAGTTAGAGCGGGGGTCAGATTTTGGCGAGACGAGGCAGAGACTAAGGTGAGTTTCTGGTAAGTTTCTCTCTTGACCTTTTATAATTGCACAGGTAGAGCACTGAGAATGGAGCACTGATAAGGTGTGCTCCTCCTGCATGATGTGGGAAGTTACGTGACCTCCAGTGCCCTTGACTACCACCTGAGAGAAATGTTCCAGCTGCTGCACCTCAAGGGTGGCCAATGTTCTTGTGGGCAGGTCTAACTCCAGCTTTCGGGGATGTTGTCAACAAGGTTGGCAGGGAAGTGGAAACTGACATGTTCGGTCAGGGAATGGAGCAGCTAATGTAAATATAGATGCCATGTGTAAAGAGACTGTGAGGAAGGAGAGAGAGTGTATAGATATATCCCAGAGATGAAGTTGTATTCTAAAGAGAGGATGACACAACAATAGCTAACATAGGAAGTTGAAGACAGCATAAAAGAAAGGGAATATAACATTGCAAAAAACATCCTTGTCCAAGGCTATGCTGATGGTCAGGGAGTTGTGTTCACTGTTTCTGAAATGCCCACTGAGAGATCTGTAACCTGACCAGGTTCATTACCTCATACTACATCAAGTATGACCTCTCCTCTAGTCAGCCTGTCAGGAATCCTTCCAGGACACACCTAACAATTCTTCCCCATTTAAATCTCTTACATTAAGGAGGTGCCAATCAATATCAGGGAAGTTGAAGTTATCCATGCCAATAACCCTGTTATTTTCACAGCTTAACAAAAATCTGCCAACTGATTTGTTCCTCTGTGTCCCTTTTGCTATTGGGGACTGAGAGAAGACTCCCAATAGAGTCATGTTTCTGCCTTCCAGCTCTACAAACTCAGCTGTCATTCCTTCCATGCCATCCTCCTTTTCTGCAGCATTGATATGATCCCTGACAAGCAATGCCACTCTCCCAGTTATTTTACCTTCCCCCAGTCCTCTTTGAAACATCTAAACCCAGTACATTCAGCAGAATTCTTGCCTTTGTGACCGCCAAGTCTCTTCTAGTCTCAACAGCGTAGCTCCAAGTACTGACCCATGCTCTAAATTCATCGTCCGCTGAACAACTTCTACGCTCGTTTTGTAGTGGAAAATGACATGGCGGCGAGGAAAACCACCCTTCCTCCGAATGACCAGGTGCTGTGTCTTACCATGGCTGATGTGAGGAGAACTCTGTGCAGGGTCAACCCACGGGAGGCTGCTGGACCAGACAATATTCCTGGCAGAGTGCTTAGAGGATGTGCAGACCAGCTAGCAGAGATTCTCACCGACATCTTCAACATCTCCCTGAGCAGTGCCATCATTCCTACGTGCTTCAAGGCCACCACCACCGTCCCCGTGCCAAAGGAGTCTTCAGTGTCCTGCCTCAACGACCACCGTCCTGTCGCACTCACATCCGTCGTCTTGAAGTGTTTGGAGAGGCTCGTCATGAGGCACATCAAGACCCTGCTGCCCCCATCACTGGACCCCCTGCAGTTCGCGTACCATACCAATCGTTCAACAGACGACGCCATCGCCATCACCCTCCACCTGGTCCTCACCCACCTGGGCAAAAAAGACGCGTACGTACGAATGCTGTTCATAGACTTCAGTTCAGCATTCAACACAATCATTCCTCAGAAACTGATTGGAAAGCTGAGCCTACTGGGCCTGAACACCTCCCTCTGCAACTGGATCCTAGACTTCCTGACTGGGAGACCTCAGTCAGTCCGGATCAGAAGCAGCATCTCCAACACCATCACACTGAGCACGGAGGCCGCCCAGGGCTGTGTGCTCAGTCCACTGCTGTTCACTCTGCTGACCCACAACTGTGCTGCAACACACAACTCAAACCACATCATTAAGTTCACCGATGACACAACTGGGTTGGGTCTCATCAGCATTCCGAGAGGAGGTGCAGCGGTTAATGGACTGGTGCAGAGCCAACAACCTGTCTCCAAATGTGAACAAAACAAAAGAGGTGGTTATTGTAGATAGTCTAGTGTAGTTTTTGTGTTGTTTTACGTATCTACTTACTCCTGATGTCAGGCTCACCGGCCTGTACTTACCTGGTTTACTTTTGGAGCATTTTTTAAACGACAGAACAACGTGAGCTACCCACCAATCCTCTGGCACCGTACCTGTGGCTAAGGACATTTTAAATATTTCTGCCAGGGCCCTTGCAATTTCTGCACTAGTCGCTCTCAAGGTCGAAGGAAATATCATGTCATGCCCGGGGGATTTACCTACTTTTATTCACTGTAAGGCAGCAAGCACCTCTTCCTCTTTAATCTCTATATGTTTCATGACACTGCCTCTTGTTTTCCTTCCTTCCATATATGCTACGCCAGTTTCCTGAGTAAATACTGATGCAAAATAATTGTTTAAGATCTCCGATCTCCCCCATCTCTTGAGGCTGCACACGTAGATGACTTCTTTGATCTTCTAGGGGACCAATTTTGTCCCTTACTATCCTTTTACTCTTAATATACTTGCAGAAATCCTTCAGGTTTACCTTCACATTATCTGCCAAAGCAACCTCATGTCTTCTTTTTGCCTTCCTGATTTCCTCCTTTAGTATTTTCTTACATTTTCTATACTGCAAGTACCTCATTTGTTCCTTTCTCAGAATCATTCTCATAAACCTCCTCTGGACCCGCTCCAATGCCATCACATCTTTTCTTAGATATGGAGCCTAAAACTCACAGTACTCCCAAGTGCAGTCTGACGAATGCCTTGTAATGATTCAGCATTACATTCTTGCTTTTACGTATATTCTAGACCTCTTAATCAGGTAGATGGAGCTCGTTAGCCTTGGAAGGAAGTCCATCTAAGAGAGGGAAAACTCTGTTTTCAAACCTCCACTGCTTTGCGGCCATACCCATTCATGGGAAAGGCTTCAGGAGTAAACCCTGAGGACAAATCCAGAGCTAGAGTCCCTAAGGCAGTCCGGCGTTGCCTTCAACCTCGTTCTGGCAACTCCTGCAACAACACTGGTGCCAAGCTGTATCGGCCTTTGCCCTTCCCTTGGACAACCTCGGTGTCTTGGAGAGGGGAGACTTGCCGCATGGGCAACTGCCGGTCTTCCATACAATCTTGCCCCGGCCTGCACCCTGGAGAGGACACTTCAGCGTCGCCTCACTGCGAACAACAGACGCTGCTGTACCAACACGGACTGAAGCAAGACTTTCCAGGGGCAGATCAAAGCGAGACTAATGGATGCCACTAAGTCCTCCTAAAATGAATGCAAATATTGCATTTGCCTTCATCACCACATGCTTGCAGATTAATCTTTAGTGAATTCTGCATGAGAACTCCCAAGTCCCCTTGCAGTTCTGATTTTTTGAATATTATCTCCATTTAGAAAATAGTCTACACCTTTATTACTTCTACCAAAGTGCACAATCATACAATTTCCTGCACTTTATACCATCTGCCACTTCTTAGCCCTGTTACGAGAATACACATAAAATTAAGATGTTTGCTGGCCTGGGCTAGCATCAGTGGCATCAGCAGTTGGTCTGCCACCTGCCCTCAGGGGAAGGAGAGATAAGGAACAATGGAGCAGCGTCTGGAGATGTGTAATGAAGGGATGTGGGAGGAAGAGCTGTCTGGAGCGGCTCCCCCCCTTTGAACCCTGAACTGTTTGAAGTGATGGACAGGCGATACCCCAGCAGGGGGATAAAAAGGGACAGGTTCGCTAAGACAGAGACACACGCCACCCGAGGTAACGAGACCCTGGAAGCGGTGCGCTTCTCACGAGTGGGTGAGAAGTATCAGACAACGACAAGGGTGGAAAGGTACGATCAGCGGGAACCCGGTGTGTGTCCGCCCTTGCCTGGGTGCCGGGTTCACTGCAGAGGATCGACCGCATCTGGAGGAGGGGTCACAGTCGGTGACCTCAGGTGACATCACCAAGGACCCGCCCAAATGCTGTTTGTGAGCCATCCCGCTGGTCTGTGAGTGAAGCAGTGTTCTGAATGATCAGTTGTTCCTATTCTGTCTCTCTTCCCCCACCTTGTCCATCGCCATGGCAACGATTACTGCAAACTGAACTACAAACTGGACTGAACTTTGAGTCATTTTGAAATTGGTCATTTACCCCTAGACAACGATAGAGCTTGATTGATGCTGTTATCTTAATTCTGTGCACGTGTGGTTATCATTGTTGAATTGTTGCATTTATTATCCTTTCGATTACTGTGTTGCTTGTTTCTTTAATAAAACTTTCTTAGTTCTAGTACTCCAGACTCCAACTGAGTGATCCATTTCTGCTGGTTTGGCAACCCAGTTACGGGGTACGTAACATAAGTGGGGTTCTCGTCCGCGATTTTGAACGCTAAATTTGGGACGGAGTAAATTGATTGGGTTAAAATTCCCGAAAGAAAGAAAAGACAAACAGCAGAAATGGAGGTTGAGGAATTTATAAAGGCGCCGACCTTGGAGGCATTAGAGGATGCCAGGAAATCGGAATTGATAGCTGTGGCAAAACGGGTGAATCTTGCTAAGGTGAAGTCGACAATGAGGAGAGAGGAGATACACAGAGCTATTGTAGAGCACTATGTATCTAAAGGTGTGTTTCCCCAAGGTGAGCTGGGGGTGGTGTCTATTGAAAAACCTGCTGGAGACGCGGTACAGGTACAGCTTGAAAAACTGAGACTCGAGCACGAGTTCCGGGTACGGCAGTTAGAACACGAAGAGAAGCAGTTAGAAAGGCAGGAGAGAGAGAGAGAGTTAGAAAGGCGGGAGAGAGAGAAAGAGGTAGAAAGGCAAGAGAGAGAAAGACAGTTGGAGAGAGAGGAGAAACAGAGGGAAAGGGAATTTGAGCTGGAGAAGTTAAAGATAAGGGCCGAGCAGGGGCTCGTGCCGAACCAAGGTGGAGGGTTCCGGGCGACCCAGGAGGTTAGGCTGGTTCCCCCATTTGACGATACCGATGTGGATCGGTACTTTCTCCACTTCGAAAAAGTAGCTATAAGTCAGGACTGGCCGAGGGATAAGTGGGTTGTCTTACTTCAGAGTGTACTGAAAGGGAAAGCCCAACAAGCTTACTCCGCTTTATCCGCGGAAGATGCCCAGAAGTATGAGGTGGTGAAGGAGGCCATCCTCAGGATTTATGAGTTGGTCCCGGAGGCATACCGGCAGAGGTTCCGGAATGCGAGGAAGCGGTGGGACCGCACGTATTTGGAGTTTGCTCGCGAGATGCAAACATATTGTGAGCGTTGGTGCGCCTCGAAGGGGGTAGAGGGGGATTATGACAGACTGCTGCAGCTGATTCTGATTGAGCAGTTTAAAGGTTGTGTCCCTGAGGGTATGAGACCCTACCTCGATGAGAAAGAGGCAGCCACGTTAGCCGCAACTGCTAAGTTAGCGGATGAGTATGCGTTGACGCATAAAATGAAGGTTGCCCCGAGTAAAGGCTACCAGAAGGGTAGTCAGGACGGCGGGGAGAGTCCGCCGGAAAAGTCAGAAAGTAAGCCGGGGACTAGTGAAAAGGATAAGGTAGACCGGGAGCAGTCTGGTAGGAAGTCTCCTGGGGTCGTCTGTTATAATTGTGGGAAAGTCGGACACTTTGCGTCCAGGTGCTTTGCCCCAAGGAAGGAGACGGGGAAAGGAAAAGCGGAAATTTTGAATGGCTGTATCGAGCTGTTAAGCGAACCGCGAGGGAAGGACAGGTCTGAAAAAGTCCAGGAAGGGCGCGAGAGGTTTATCTCGGCCGGACTGGTGTCAGTGAAGGAGAGGGTAAAACCAGTTCCAGTGCGGATCTGGAGAGACACGGGAGCGTGTCAGTCATTGATATTGAAGAGTGTATTAGAGTTTAGCTCAGAGACCCAGACTGGGGAGGTAGAGGTCAAAGGTGTTGGGGAAGGGACAGAGTCAGTCCCTTTGCACCAGATACATTTACAGAGCAACCTGGTCTCTGGACTAGTCACGATCGGGGTGAGGTCCGAATTACCGATGAAAGACGTGGAAGTCTTGCTTGGTAATGACATCGCCGGAGGAATCGTGTTCCCAGTCGTGAGATTGACGGGTCAGCCTGCCAGCATGGAGGCCCCGCCCGCGATGGTGAATTTGGCTGAAACATTTCTGCCAACCTGGTATGAGACAGGGTGTAGTGAGATAAGAGGTAGTGAGGGAGCTGGGACAGACGTAGCAGTAGCCAGGAAAGAATTTGTGCAGACGCAGGAGCGAGACGAGGGGCTGATGGTTTTTGCCGAGACCGCTCTCTCTGACACAGCCTTGACAAGCTATTGTGCGGATGAGGAAGTGCTAAGGAAGAAAGGGAAATCAAGTACAGCATCCGCAGATGAGGAGTGGGGGGTGGTGCAAAAGAGTTATGGGGATGAGGTTTTTAACATGGCCCACGAGGTACCCCCCGGTGGACATTTTGCGGTGCTGGAGGAAACAGTTGGTGGAATCATGAAAGAGAGTTACCGGCTGCCCAGGGGGAAAAATGTTATTGATCATGACCGACGCGAACTGAGACGGTCGCCGGCTTTTGATATGCTAACAAACCTAGTCGGTGTTAGCGTGGAAATCAATGAAGCTAGGGGCCCCCTGCTAAGAGAAAAAAAACCATTTTGAAAAGATTAGGATGGGATCGGTCAGATGGGAGAAGGCTATTGTTTTGGCCAGGTCTACTGATAAGGTCTCTCCCTTAATCCCCGAAGGAGTAATTAAACGACTCGCACCCATGTGTTTGATTGTCCCGAGGAAATGCAAAGAACTGGGACGTTGGGTGATTGTGGTTACAATAGGGCAGCCAAGCAAACAACACCCATATTTTTCGAGTAATTCAGTGACTAAAGGGCTGATGAACACAGAGGTGTGTATTGGCAATTTAACACGGCTGTCTGAAGCCAGTTTGATAGTGAACCTTGAAAAAAATGAATTCGGCCACACGAGAGTCACTTACCTGGGAATTGTGGTGACACAGGGGCAGCTGGCAGTGATGCAAGCTACAGTGCAGGCTATCGCTGACCTCCCAACCCCGACAGACAAGAGGGCCCTCAGAAGGCTCTTGGAGATGGTGGGGTACTGCAGGAAGTTTTGCAATAACTCTGCGGTCAATACCCGTCCCCCTCCTACTAAGCCCTTGCGAGAGAAAATTGAGTCGGAATGGGACGACCCTTGTTGTTGTGGTCCGGGACAAAACCAAATGAGAGGTTACATTGGTCGCAATTCATCAGTGTTTTTGGCCACTATGAAGTTTGCTGAGTTGGAGCCTGGTCTAAGGGATTATTAATAACACGTGTAAAAGGAACAGAAAATGTGATGACTGTCTGTCAAGGTGTTGACAGCTTCAAATTCTCTGTATTAGCTAAATAACTGTTAAAGATGTATATTGTGTATGTATCAGATAATGTAGTCATGTTTGTAATTTTTACCTCCCGGTAAAAATCCTTAAAGGGGGGAAGTGTTACGAGAATACACATAAAATTAAGATGTTTGCTGGCCTGGGCTAGCATCAGTGGCATCAGCAGTTGGTCTGCCACCTGCCCTCAGGGGAAGGAGAGATAAGGAACAATGGAGCAGCGTCTGAAGATGTGTAATGAAGGGATGTGGGAGGAAGAGCTGTCTGGAGCGGCTCCCCCCCTTTGAACCCTGAACTGTTTGAAGTGATGGACAGGCGATACCCCAGCAGGGGGATAAAAAGGGACAGGTTCGCTAAGACAGAGACACACGCCACCCGAGGTAACGAGACCCTGGAAGCGGTGCGCTTCTCACGAGTGGGTGAGAAGTATCAGACAACGACAAGGGTGGAAAGGTACGATCAGCGGGAACCCGGTGTGTGTCCGCCCTTGCCTGGGTGCCGGGTTCACTGCAGAGGATCGACCGCATCTGGAGGAGGGGTCACAGTCGGTGACCTCAGGTGACATCACCAAGGACCCGCCCAAATGCTGTTTGTGAGCCATCCCGCTGGTCTGTGAGTGAAGCAGTGTTCTGAATGATCAGTTGTTCCTATTCTGTCTCTCTTCCCCCACCTTGTCCATCGCCATGGCAACGATTACTGCGAACTGAACTACAAACTGGACTGAACTTTGAGTCATTTTGAAATTGGTCATTTACCCCTAGACAACGATAGAGCTTGATTGATGCTGTTATCTTAATTCTGTGCACGTGTGGTTATCATTGTTGAATTGTTGCATTTATTATCCTTTCGATTACTGTGTTGCTTGTTTCTTTAATAAAACTTTCTTAGTTCTAGTACTCCAGACTCCAACTGAGTGATCCATTTCTGCTGGTTTGGCAACCCAGTTACGGGGTACGTAACAGCCCAATCTTCCAATCTGTCTAAGTCCTTCTACAGACTTCCTGCTTCCTCAACACTACCTGTCCCTCCACCTATCTTTGTGTCATCTGCAAACTTGGCACAAAGCCATCAATTCCATCATCCAAATCATTGACATATAATGTGAAAAGAGGCGGTCCCAAAACCAACCCCTTTGGAACACCACTAGTCACCAACAGCCAACTAGGAAAGTCCCCCTTTATCCCCTACTCTTTGCCTCCTACCAATCAGCCAATCTTCTATCTGTGCTAGTATCTTTCCTGTAATACCAAGTAAATCCAAGTACATAACATCTAATGACTCTCATTTGGCCATATGGCTCGTTATTTTCTCAAATAATTCCAACAGATTATTTATTTATTGAAATTCAGTGTGGCCATTTGAGCCACGCTGCCCAGCAATCCCCTGATTTAATCTTAACCTAATCACAAGACAATTTACAATGAGTAATTAATCTACCAACCAGTACCTCTTTGGACTGTGGGAGGAGACCACATGGTCATGGGGAGAATGTGCAAACTCAAGATTTCTCCTTAAAATCATGCTGACTTTGCCCTACTTTATCATGCGTTTCCAAGTATCCCACAACTTTATCCTTAATAATGGACTCCAACATCTTCCTAACCACTGAAGTCAGACTAATTAATTTCTTTCCTTCTGCCTTCCTGCTTCCCTTCACAATAAGCGAAGTGCCATTTGCAATTCTTTAGTATTCCAGAACCATTCCAGAATCTAGTGGCTCTTGAAAGATCGTTATTAATGCCTCCAAAATCTCTTCAGGTACTGCTTTCAGAAACCTGGGGTGAAGTCCATCCGGTCCAGGTGACTATCTGCCTTCAGACCTCTCAGCTTCTCGAGCACCTTCTCCCTAGTAATAGTGACGACACGCACTTCTGCCTCCTGACACTCTTGAATTTCTGGCTTACTGCTAGTATCTTCCACAGTGACGCAAAATACTTATCAAGTATGTGCACCATTTCTTTGTCCCCCATTACTGCCCCTCCAGAACTATTTTCCTGTGGTCTGGTATCCACTCTCGCCTCTTTTTATTCTTAGAACAGTATATCTGAAAAAACACTTTTAGAAAACCATAGAAACTACAGCACAGAAACAGGCCTTTTGGCCCTTCTTGGCTGTGCCGAACTTGAGGTAGATCTAGTGCAGTCCCAGGGACTTATTTATGTTGGACGAAGGGTCTCGGCTCTTTAATATTATTTTAATGTGCTCTTTAATATTATTAGTTAGCTTACCTTCATAGTTAATCTCTTCTCTCATTTTTTTAAAGTTGTCTTCTGTTGGTTTTTAAAAACTTCCCATTGCTCCAAATTTCCCATTACCGATGTCAGGCTCACCGGCCTCTAATTTCCTGGTTAATTCTTAGAACCTTCCTTAAACAGCGGAACAACATTGGCTATCCTCCAATCCTCTGGTGCCTCATCTGTTGCTAAAGGACTTAAATATCTTTGCTAGACCCCTACAATTTCTGCACTAGCCTCACATAGGGAGCAAGGGCCCATGGGGATTTGTCCACCCTAATTTGCTTCAAGACAACAAACACCTCCTCCTGTGTAATCTGTATAGAGTCTATGACTCTGCTGCTGTTTTGCCTCACTTCTATAGACTTCGTGTTCATACCCCAAATGATACTGATACAAAAAAATCAATTTTTAGGACAACTCAAATCTCTTTTGGCTCCACAGATAGAATACCATTCTGACCTTCCAGAGGTCTAATTTTGCCCCTTGCAATCCTTTTTGCTCTTAACATATCTGTAGAATCCCTTGGGATTCTCCTTCACATTGTCTGCTAGAGCAATCTTGGGTCTTCTCTTAGCCCTCCTGATTTCTAGAAGATTAGAGTCAGGGTAGGACCAAACAGGGATAAAGGAGAGAACATATTCCTGGTGTCGGAGAAGAGAGGGGAGGTTGAGGAGGTCCTTAATGAATACTTTGCTTCAGTATTCACCGGAGGAAGTGACCCTGTGAGATTAGTGTAGAACAGGCTGGAACTTTGTGAAGTTAAGAGGAAACAGTGTTTTGAAACTTTGAAAAGCATTAACATAAATAAGTAACACACATCAAAGTTGCTGGTGAACGCAGCAGGCCAGGCAACATCTGTAGGAAGAGGTGCAGTCGACGTTTCAGGCCGAGACCCTTCGTCCAACATAAGTAAGTCCCTGGGACTGCACTAGATCTACCTCAAGTAATTACAAGAAGTAGGGGAAGAGAGTGCTGTGCAGTTGGCAATGATGTTGAGAGGGTGCAGCTTCGATGTGTTACCGTGAGGTGCACAAGTGTAAAGGAGAACAAAATAATTGTTACTCTGGAGCTGATGTAGCACAAAAAGAAACACGGTAAGATGAAGAACACAATAACAAAAAACTCAACAAATATAACTACATGAATAGCTTATATATGTAGATTGGTTAGGTGTCTATAAAGAGATGCTAGGCACAGGAGTGTACATAAGGTGGCTCTGAGAGGAAATGATGATGTAGTGGTGGTTGGGGTGGGTTAGTGGGTGGAGGTGTTGATCAGCTTTACTGCTTAGGAAAAGTAGATGCTTTTGAGTCTGGTGGTCCTGGCCCGGATGCTACATAACCTCCTCTCTGATGTTATTGGCCCCTTTCTGTCATCTTTCTGTATATATATCATTGATGGTGGGAAGGCTGGTACCAGTAATGTGTTGGGTAGTTTTGACTACCTGTTGTAGAGCCTTCCTGTAGGTGGAGCAAAATCTGCCTGGAGGTCCATGACTAGTGGTGTTCTGCAGGGATCTATTCTGGGATCCCTGCTCTTTGATTTTTTTTAAAATGTAGATGAGGAAGTGGATGGGTGGATTGTTTGCTGGTGACACAAAGGTTGGTGGTGTTGTGGATAGTTTAAAAGTTTGATGGGACATCGACAGGATGCAGATCTTGCTTACAGCAGCAGTTTTGAAATGGATGGGTCT
Organism: Mobula hypostoma; assembly: GCF_963921235.1. Classification (NCBI taxonomy): domain Eukaryota; kingdom Metazoa; phylum Chordata; class Chondrichthyes; order Myliobatiformes; family Myliobatidae; genus Mobula; species Mobula hypostoma. Next base: position 70,895,066 of record NC_086112.1, on the reverse strand, counting down.
TCCATGGATAACAACACAAACTTGAGTCTGACCACAACATCCAGCAGCGATTGCTTATCAAAAAGCAAACTGATTATGACTATGACTATTCAGTGACTGGTATGAAAGGAGGCAGAAGAGAGTTTATATTATACACTACTAATTTGGCTAGTGAAGTAGATGAGTTTTCATCATAAAAACAAAGGGATATTTAAATGTATAGAATAATTGTTATACGTGATTTGTGTAGCATTTTTGGTACTTGGGATGTTCCAGATGAATTTGAAATGAAGACTGGATGTCTAACCATGAGCACGAGAACGTCTGCAGTTGCTGGAAATCCAAAGCAACGCACACAAAATACTGGAGGAACTCAGCAGGTCAGGCAGCATCTATGGAAGTGAATAGATAGTCGACATTTCAGGCTGAGGCCCTTCTTCAGGACTGGAAAGGAAGGGAGAAGATGCCAGATAAAAAGATGGGAAGAGGGAAAGGAGGACTAGCTGGATAAGTGAAGTCAGGGGAGTAGGAAAGTTAAAGGGCTAGAGGAAGGAATCTGATGGAGAAGAAAGTGGAGTACAGGAGAAGGGGAAGGAGGAGTGGGGGGGTGGGAGAGATGATAGGCAGTTGAAAAGTTGTAAGAGGCCAGAGTAGGAATAGAAGAAGAGGGAAAGAGGAAGGGAAATTGATATTCAGCCATCAGGTTACCAGCTTGACAAGTGATTGTTTCCAGAAGTTTACAAAAATATGTAGACGTGAGACTGTGGATACTCAAATCTGGAGCAAAAATCAAGATGCTGAATGAACTGAATAGGTCAGACAGCAGCTGTGGGTGGAATTGAATAATCAAAACCCTTACTGTCCATTTACCTCTTCAGGTGCTACCTCACTCAGAGCTGTCAGCATCTCGTTTACAGCATTGGAAAAGTCCTTCTTCGTCTCTGTCATATTACAAGATTGATATACTTGTAGAGAAACAACTTATAGTACATGAATCTGTATAATTAGTGGGCTTCAACACCTTTTTGAGAGGTGATTCACAGCTATATGAGCCTAGGGAATGCAATGGGACACAAACCATTGGTCCTTCCTATGGAATCCAGCACTCAACATGTCTTGTCTTTTATATTATAAAAGTTTTGCTGTAGTCCAAATAACTCCAAATTCAATATGTACTACAGAGGAATTTATGCTTGGCTAAATTTTGCTGTTTCAGAGCAGAATAAGTTTGGTAACAAAATTCTATTGAATTTCTTTGGCTGTAATTCACTACCATTGAGGTGTTATCAGTTTCCCACTTTAGCTGGCCAAAAGCTTTAGGTGAGGCCAAACTTTAACTGATAAGCTGCTCCTCTATAGTTTTTAGTAAAAATGAGCTGAAGTGCATTCATTTTTGAAAATTTTGTACCACATAGCCTACGTATAGGTTAGGAGAGTTTGGTACTATTCACGAAAGTCACCTACATTTTTGGCAACCACATTGAGCAGCTTGCTTGAGTGGGAAATTGATATTGTCAGCAGGCACTTTGCAGAAATAGTATAGTCAGGTGGTGGGAAGATGCTAGTGTTGATGACAGAATTAGTGGTTTATTGTGATGTTGGAATGAGAATTGACTCTGCATCTGAGGAAGGAAAGGAATTCGTCTTCTGATTTTGTGCTGCTTGAAGCACATCTTCAGGAATTCTGTCAGTTTTCCTTGTTTTGAAAACATTGCTCTGATACAGAATGCATATAGACAGAGATAAAAAAGAAATTAATTAGATTTGGATTAAGTAGAAAGCTGTATAACTTTGGTCCCAAGCCTGGTTGCGAAAGGAAGAGGGTTTAGCAACCCCATCCTGTAAAACACCAAAGCTACAGAAATGCCTCATGCAACACACATAAAAGTTGCTGGTGAACGCAGCAGGCCAGGCAGCATCTCTAGGAAGAGGTGCAGTCGACGTTTCAGGCCGAGACCCTTCGTCAGGACTAACTGAAGGAAGAGTGAGTAAGGGATTTGAAAGTTGGAGGGGGAGGGGGGAGATCCAAAATGATAGGAGAAGACAGGAGGGGGAGGGATGGAGCCAAGAGCTGGACAGGTGATAGGCAAAAGGGGATACGAGAGGATCATGGGACAGGAGGTCCGGGAAGAAAGACAAGTGGGGGGGGGGACCCAGAGGATGGGCAAGGGGTATATTCAGAGGGACAGAGGGAGAAAAAGGAGAGTGAGGGAAAGAATGTGTGTATAAAAATAAGTAACAGATGGGGTACGAGGGGGAGGTGGGGCATTAGCGGAAGTTAGAGAAGTCGATGTTCATGCCATCAGGTTGGAGGCTACCCAGACGGAATATAAGGTGTTGTTCCTCCAACCTGAGTGTGGCTTCATCTTTACAGTAGAGGAGGCCGTGGATAGACATGTCAGAATGGGAATGGGATGTGGAATTAAAATGTGTGGCCACTGGGGGATCCTGCTTTCTCTGGCGGACAGAGCGTAGGTGTTCAGCAAAGCCGTCTCCCAGTGTGCGTCGGGTCTCGCCAATATATAAAAGGCCACATCGGGAGCACCGGATGCAGTATATCACCCCAGCCGACTCACAGGTGAAGTGTTGCCTCACCTGAAAGGACTGTTTGGGGCCCTGAATGGTGGTAAGGGAGGAAGTGTAAGGGCATGTGTAGCACTTGTTCCGCTTACATGGATAAGTGCCAGGAGGGAGATCAGTGGGAAGGGATGGGGGGGACGAATGGACAAGGGAGTTGCGTAGGGAGTGATCCCTGCGGAATGCAGAGAGAGGCGGGGAGAGAAAGATGTGCTTAGTGGTGGGATCCCGTTGGAGGTGGCGGAAGTTACGGAGAATAATATGTTGGACCCGGAGGAAATAGCTCATACCTGGGGGAAGGTGGGTACACCAAGAAGATGGGCTACACCTTGGGACAAATTGAAAGACTGGCCCAGGACAGTGGACTCCTGTGGGCCCTCTGTTCGATGCAGTTCAGTTTGTGAACCACACAGTGATGCAGTGTTAGGATGCTCTCCACTGTGCATGTGTAGAAGGTCCTGAGTATTGGTGTGCCAAGTCCAGCTCTCTTCTGCTTCTTCACAAAATAGAGGCATTGGTGAGCTTTCCTAACTGTGAGTGATGTGTTATGGGTCCGGGAGAAGTTGTGCAAGATGTGCTCTCCCAAGAGATCGAAACTGCTTGGTTTCCACTGCGGTGCCGCCAGTATGAAGAGGGATGTGAGTGGTGCTGTTTTCCTGAAGTCAGTAACAATCTCCTCTGTCTTGTTGACATTGAGGAGTGGGTTATTTGCCTGGCACCAGTACTCTAGCTCTTTCACCTTCTCTCTGTAGGCCACCTCATTGTTGTTGGAAATGTTGACTGAAACTAGATACAGTGTATTCTGGTTAATTGACCCATCAGTTATTCGGGCAGCCAGTTTCATGGGACAACTCTTAAAGAGAAAAATCTAACCGAGAAAATAGCCAGGATTTCCTTCATTTATTTGGGACATTATGACGCTTAATTGGGACAGGAGACTGTTGCCAAATAGTTTCTAACTGGTGTTAGTCAAGTGCACTTCAGTGGCCATTAGACACTACATGCTTAGAGCGAGCTGTTTTTAAATAACGTCAGTGTGTTACTTGTGTTATGTTACTCATTTGGGCTGATGGACATCAAATTAAAAAGCAGTGAATTTTGACACTACTTCATGCAGGAAGGCAGTGAAGGCAGTCTATTATCTGCCCTATGTGTCTGCACTGAATTTGTTCATTTGCAGTCAGTCAAAAAAACATAGCAGCATACGCTGGATGAAATCCTCTGTCAGTAACTATACAGACCAATTGTATCTGTACATCAGTGTACCTTCAGTTGGTAACTGTATAGAACAATTGTACCTGTAGGCCAGTGTACCTTCAGTCAGTAACTATACAGACCGATTGTACCTGTAGGCCAGTGTACCTTCAGTCGGTAACTATATAGAACAATTGTACCTGTAGGCCAGTGTACCTTCAGTCGGTAACTATACAGACCAATTGTACCTGTACGCCAGTGTACCTTCAGTCGGTAACTATACAGACCGATTGTACCTGTACGCCAGTGTACCTTCAGTCGGTAACTATATAGAACAATTGTACCTGTAGGCCAGTGTACCTTCAGTCGGTAACTATACAGACCGATTGTACCTGTAGGCCAGTGTACCTTCAGTCGGTAACTATATAGAACAATTGTACCTGTAGGCCAGTGTACCTTCAGTCGGTAACTATACAGACCGATTGTACCTGTAGGCCAGTGTACCTTCTGTACTTCAGGTTTCTTAAAGAGGAACTGCACTCATGGCCTGAGTCCACTGTCTGGGGGCCGTTGAATTTTGAGGATCAATAGATTTTAATGAATGTCTTAAAATGGTGTTGCTTACTGCAGTACCCAAGGCTGTGACTGTGGGTTTTGGCTGTAGTAGTCCTAAACCGGAATATTTGATGATTCCCATCGGAGCTGTATGCAAAGAGTCCCCATTTATTATTTTATAGTACTGCATTGGCAATGTTCTGATTTGTTCTGTATTTCATTTAAGTACATAATTTCTTGCTGAGTTGAACAGTAGCTGATCCAGAAGATTCAGATGCAAGGGATCTGTGGTGACTTGGCTGTTTGGAATTAGAATTGGTGCGCCCAGACAAGACAGAGGGTAGTGGTCATTGGAGGGGTGTGACAAGTAGTGTTCCACAGGGATCTATTCTGCAACCTCTGCTGTTTGTGGTTTTATTTAAATGACCTGGACCAAAGCCTGGATGGGTGTGTTAATAAGTTTGCAGACTATATGAAGATTGGTGATATTGTGGGTAGCATAGAAGATTGCTGACATGTATGGTGTTACAAGAATCACCTCTTGTAATAGCGATCAGAGAGGCACAGAGAGAATCTGTATTTACCGACAAGTACCTTTATTGTCTTAACAGAAGGACATGTGAACTTACACAACCAATACATGTGTGCACAGCAACTAAGTCTTCCTTGACCTTCCATGAAGTCAAAGAACAGGAAATCTAATACCGGTTAAAAAGAATTTTCTACTGCTTTCCTCGTCGTCCCGTTTTTGAATCTCCACATGTCTATGGGGCACCTCACATCCGTGATAGTTGGTCTCCTACAGAGCTACCGCCGCCAGCACATTTGAAGCATCTGCTTTTCTGCTCATTTCTTACCAATTCAAATATTGCATTCCACTGTCATTGGCTGTAGGTTGTGTGTCTGAGCTTTAACACCATTTTATTGGCTCTGCTGCAGGCCAGCATCCATTTATTGCCCTCTTCCCAGCAAGTGACAGTCGGTAATTTATGGCTCTTTGTTTTCAATCAGCAACCAGCGTGAATCATGCAGAACAGATACAGACCCCAACAGTCACAAACCTGCATCTTATATCCAAACAAAGAACATCTCATAAGTAACTTCTTATTGGAAAATGATCCGGAGTTCAGCAGATTACCTGAGGCATCATTGTCTCTAAAATACCGATCAAGTCAAGTGACTTTGGATCAAAATGGAGAGCTCTTCGTAAAACTGTAAGCCTCCATCTCCTCCCTCATGGCAAGAACAAAGGCAATTGGTTGGTCTGCTTCCACTGTCCTTGATTCACATTCAAATTCACTGATTTGCAGACTGTAGTTCTTTCTGGCCAACAAAGGCAAAAAAAACAAATCTGTTGCTGATATGGGTGGAGAATTGGCACAAGAAATTTAATTCAATCATATGTGAGGTGTTGTACTTTGGGAGAATGTAAAGTGACATCACACTGTTAATGACAAGGCCTTTAACAGTGATAAGCAGAGGGATCTTGGGGTCCAAGTCCATAGCTTCCTGAAAGTGGCTGCACAAGTTGATGGGGTGTTTGAGAATGTGTATGAGGTGCTTGCCCTTACTAGTCAAGGCACTGAGTTCAAGAGTTGGACAATTTGGTGCAGCTTTACAATACTGGTTAGGCCACATTTGGAGTTGTCCATTATCAGAAGGATGTAAAGGCTTTGGAGAGGCTGCAGAATAGGCTTTACCAGGTTGCTGCTTGGATTAGAAGACGTGCGCTAATAGGAGAGGGTAGATAAACTTGCATTGTTTAGTGGCAAAGGCTGAGTGGAGGCCTGGTAGAAGGTTGTGTGTGTTTTTTCCAGGGTCAAATACTAGGAGGTGGCATTTAAAGTGAGTGTGTGGGGCAAGTTTTTTTTTGTGTAGATAGTGGTGGAACACACTGGTGTGGTAGTGGAGGCAATTCAGGTGTTTAAGCAGATGAATGTGCAGAGAATGGAGTGATATGGATCTCGTACAGGCAGTAGGGATCAGTTTAGTTAGCTGTTATTTACTTGTTTAATTAGTTCACCAGAACATGGTCAGAAGGGCTTATTCATCTGTTGTACTGCTCCATGCACACATTAGAATAGATACAGAAAATGATCACAGGCTTAATCTCTGTATACTGACCTCTGGTCTGGAGTTTAGATGGCCGACAGGTGACTTTTACTGAAAAATGTAAAATGCGTGCAGGGCTTTATTGGGCATACATTACATTTGTTTGGGCTGTTTCCGGTGCTTGGAAACTTCAGAACAATGCGTCTTTTTTTCAGAAAAAGGGGTACAGGTGTCCCCCGCTTTTCGAACGTTCACTTTACGAAACCTCACAGTTACGAAAGACCTACATTAGTACCCTGTTTTCGCTTTCAGAAGGTGTTTTCACTGTTACGAAGAAAGGCAGCGCGCAATAAAAGGTAGCGCGTGCCCGGAGCAGCCGCTCTCCCCCGGATTCAGAACGGCATTGCTTTAACACGTTACATTGAGCAGCCGTTAGCAAGATGAGTTCTAAGGTGTCGGAAAAGCCTGAAAGAGTAAGGGTGTTACACTTAGCGTAAAACTAGACATAATTAAGCGTTTCGATCGTGGTGAACGAAGCAAGGACAAAGTGAGTTTGGCTTGTGGAAGGTGAAGAAGATGATGTTGAAGAGGTTTTGGCATCCCATGACCAAGAAGTGATAGATGAAGAGCTGATGCAATTGGAAGAGGAAAGGATAACAATCGAAACTGAATGCAGAAAGTGAAGCAACTGCGTGAGATCTTTGCTGCAATGATAAAGTACGACTTTAATTTTGAAAGGGTACGTAGGTTTAGGGGACTTTGCAGGAGTGCTTACAAACAACTGTATGATAGAAAAATGCGTGAGGCTCAGCAGTCAAGCAAGCCTTCCACATCGGCCACAGCAGACGACGAACCTCTACCTTCGACATCGAGGTGGGCAGTCATAGGAGAAGATGAGCTGCCTGCCCTGATCAACGATGAGATGACACCCCCGTGTCCCACCATTCCAGCAACCGGGCCCCGGACAGGTACTGTACCGATTCGTGGAGAATGCAGCAGTAGCCGGGAGGCACACAGCACGTCTTTAAGAAAAAAGCCGAAATAAACATGCTAATTAATTAGGTGCTGCCTAGCACATAATTGTCGGCCCAGAACAGAGGCGATGCAATCGGCACTGATCTGGGCCGACAATTACGTGCCGGGCAGCACCTAATTAATTAGCATGTTTATTTCGGCTTTTTTCTTAAAGATGTGCTGGGTACCTCCCGGCTACTGCTGCATTCTTCGCGGCAATGTATCGGGTTGGGGGCCCGGAGTGTGGGGGCCACTGCTCCACCCAGCCTGCGACGACTCAGTCTAACACACCATCATCAGTGTGCTCAGCGCAGTTTTCCCAATTCTGGTAAGTGATACTACACTGTACATACATTATTTCTACTTTATATAGGCTGTGTAGTTTTACGTGTTATTTGGTAGATTTGGCGGCTTCATAGTTTAAAGGTTACTGGAGAGCGCATTTATGCCAGCAGCGGTTGCGTGAGATTTTCTGCTGAGAGTGCTTGCGTGAGATTTTCGCTACGGAGATCTGTGCAGGCAATCATTGTGGAGAAATATTTCTACTTTATATAGGCTGTGTATTTATCATATCATTCCTGCTTTTACTATATGTTACTGTTATTTTAGGTTTTATATGTTATTTGGCATGATTTGGTAGGTTATTTTTGGGTCTGCGAACGCTCACAAAATTTTCCCATGTAAATAAATGGTAATTGCTTCTTCGCTTTATGACATTTCGGCTTACGAACCGTTTCGTAGGAACACTCTACCTTCGGCTAGCAGGGGAAACCTGTATAGTATTTGGGACTGATGAGATTTCTTCATTGAAGGGAATGTGCTTGAACTGTATTTGGATAGGCTAGGCCATTAAAGATCAAGAATGATAGAATACAGGGATGGTGTCTGTCAACGTCAGTGGTAGAAAACCAAACTATGATGCATTGAATAATAAACAAGCAAAAGAGACTAGTCCATTCATCCTAATTTGTATGTTCATTTGTTGAGGCCCGGTATTAGGGGGAAAATTAGCCTTTTGCCTGTAATTTTCACTAGCTTAGTAGCCAAGCTGTTCAAAAAAATATTTTGGGATGTGTTGTTGCAACCCAAGGCAGTAATCTGATACTTCACACTCTCCCTGCCTGTACCCCAGATATCTATTCAATCCACAAATCTTAAAATATTTAAGTGCACAGCTTTTGTGCAGATTTACTTTCATGGATTTATCTAGTTCCATATTACTGTATTGTGTAATTACTAATAAAAATAGTGTTAGTAAACTGCAAACACAGACTCCAGCTGTGTTCCATTTCTGCTGGTTCCCCGTTACAGGGTACGTAACAAAATAATCTTTGTTTTAGATATTTATATTGTCTTCTGAGTTGGGTGTCAGTAGAAACGAGCAAATTATAGATTTCCAAACATTTGTTTTACAAAAATTTCTCTAACATTTAATTTTTTGTATTTTGTTGAAGAAAGTAACATTAAGTAATAGACCACTTTTCATATAAAACTGAGATTACTTTAGAGGTATGTAGCCCGGTGCAAGTTTAAACGTTCCTACGGTCCTGATTGAAAAGTTGCAGAACCTGGGCCTTTGTACCTCCCTCTGCAACTGAATACCTGACTTCCTCGCTGGAAGACTACAATCTGTGTGGATTGAAAATAATGTCTCCACCTCACTGACAATCAACACTGGAGCACCACAGGAGTGTGTGCTTAGCCCACTGCTTTACTCTCTTTACACCCATGACTTTGTGGCTAGGCACAGCTCAAATGCTGTCTGTAAATTTGCTGATGATACTACCATCGTTGGCAGAATTTCAGATGGTGATGAAAGAATATGCAGGCCGAGATATACCAGTTAGTCGAGTGGTGTCGCAGCAACAAACTTGCACTCAACGTCCATGAGCTGATAGTGTACTTCAGGAAGGGTAAGACAAGGGAATACAAACCATTTCTCATAGAGGGATCAGAAGCAGAAAGAGTGAACAATTTCAAGTACCCAGGTGTCAATATTTAGGTGCAGCCATAAAGAAGGCAAGACAGCGACTGTATTTCATTAGAAGTTTGAGGAGATTTGGTTTGTCAACTAAAACACTCAATTTCTATGAAAGTACTGTGGAGAGCATTCTAACTGGCTGCATCACTGTCTGGTATGGTGGGGGCTACTGCACAATTTCAAAGTAAGTTGCACAAACTTGTAAAATTAGTCTGAAACATCGACTGTACTCTTTTCCAAAGATGCTGCCTGTCCTGCTGAGTTCCTCCAGCATTTTGTGTGTGTTTAACTCAAACAGAAATGCGTGTACAAGGAATTAAATTGAGTGAAGGACAACAGAACTAAAAGGTGAGGTGTGGCAGATGTGACTGTTTAACCTTCAAACCATCAATTCTTACACCATGGCAAGAGTGAGCATAGCAACAAGACACAAACTGGTCATCCTACATCAGCAAGGTCTCTCCCAAGCAGAAATTTTGCGGCACGCAGAAGTTTCAAGATGTGATGTCTAAGCTTTTCTGAAGAAACAGAAAGAAATGGGCAAGGTTGAGGACCAGAAACATTGGTTGGCCATGGAAACTGAGGGCAGCAGACGAGTTACATCAAACCAACGTCCCTTTTAAATTGGAAGAAGTCCAGCTCAGCTATCAGCTCTGAACTCACAGAAACCACTGGAACCCAAGCACATCCCTGTGCATTCCAGAGAAGTCTTGTTAGAAGTGGTCTTCATGGAAGAGTTGCTACCAAAAAGCCATTCCTCCAAGTGGGAACAAAGCCAAGAGACTCACTGATGCACAAAAACACAAGGACTGGGGTAATGAACAATGGCACCAAGTGCTCTCGATTGATAAGTCAAAATATGAAATAATGGAATCCTCCATGCCTCAGCATTGGTACAAACAAATTCTCATCCATCATGTGATACCATCTGGGAGGTGTCTGATCAGTCCCAATTTCATTTTGCAGAATGACGATGACCCCAAACACTTAGCTGAGGTTATAAAGAGCTATCTTCAGCCAAAAGAAGAACAAGGAGTATTGCATAAAGTGGTATGGCCTCCACAGACCCGTTATCTCAACATTATTGAGGCTGTCTGTGAGACAGAAGCGAGACACCCAAAGTGTACACAGAGCTGTGGCAAGTTCTCCAACATGAAAATCTGTAGTTGCTTGAAATCCAAAGCAACACACACAAAATGCAGGAGGAACTCAGCAGGCCAAGCAAAAGAGTAAACAGTCGATGTTTTGGGCTGAGACCCTTCATCAGGACTCGAAATGAAGGGGACAAGTCAGAGTAAGAGGGTGAGGGAAAAGGAGGAAGAAATACAAGGAAGCAGGTGATGGGTGATACTGGGAGGGGGTCAAGTTGATTGGTGAAAGAGATAAAGGGCTGGAGAAGGATAAATCTGATAGGAGAGGACAGAAGACTATGGAAGATAGGGAAGAGAGAGGAGCACCAGAGAGAGGTGAGGACATAAGGTGAGAGGGGAACAGGAATGGGGAATGGTGAAGGAGAGAGCGATGGGATGGGCAGTTACCAAAAGTTCAAAAAATTAATGTTTGAGGCGAACCAGATGGAATGTAAGGTGTTGCTCCTCCAAGCTGAGAATGGCCTCATTGCAGCAGTAGAGGAGGCCATGGATTGACATGTTGGAATGGGATTGGGAAGTAGAATTACGCAATACCTAGGACTTTTGCACAGTACTCACATAGTCAACTGATGCTGATTTTGAAGTTCCATTTTGCCAATGCTTCCCTGGTAGAACAACAAAATTGTCTCTTCCTCTCTTAGAAAAGACATTTGATACTAATGATTCTCATTTTGATAGGAGCCAACTTAATAAACAAACACAGTCTGCTAAACCTTGTCCTGATCTGGTGAAACTAAATAGTTACTTCTACTTCAAATTGAATATAATTATTATTGATACATGGTACATCAAGAACATACACATTTCATGTGTTTACTCAAGCCTGAGAAGCAGATGTAATTGCTGCCAGAGGTGCACCTACTAAATACTGACTTGAAGGGGGTGAATACTTATGCACTTATCTCTCCTATCTCAGCTACTGAAGCTTGTAACCCCTCCAGAGTTGTCATAGGTCTCTAGGTGGCCTCTTTCACTAGTCCCCTTCTTGCACGGTCACTCAGTTTTTGAGGACACCCTGCTCTACGCAGATTTACAGCTGTGCCATATTCTTTCCATTTCTTGATATTCAGTGACTTGGAAATTTTCTGGTATCCATCTCCTGACTTGTGCTTTTCAACAATATTATTGCTGAGTTTCTCGGTGTTTTCTTTTGTCTTCATGGTATTGTTTTTGCCAGAATACTGACTCACCAGCTGATCTTCCAGATACAGGTGTATTTTTACTACACTCAATTGAAACACCTTGACTGCACGCAGCTGATCTTCATTTTACTAATTATGTGACTTCGAAAACAATTGGCTGCACCAGTGATGAGTTGGTGTGGCATATACCTGTTTTCACTTTAACACAGAAGAATCTTTTTCTGTTGATCAGTGTAAAGAAAAAGCTAAATTAAATACACTGATTCAATGTTGTACAACAATAAAATTTCCAATGGGGGGAGAGGTGATGAATACTTTTTATAGGCACTGTACAACTGCAACATGACATCCCAACTTCTGTACTCAGTGCCCTTACTGATCAGGCCAGTGTGCCAAAAGTCATTTTCACCACTTTCAGGGAACCATATACTGTACTCCCAAGGTTCCTTTGTTCTACCACTCTTCCCAGGACCCAAAGATTTGTTCTGAAAGTCCTGCCTTTATTTATCTTTCCAAAATGTCACACCTCGCAATTAAACTTCATTTATCGTTCCTTGACCCACTGACCCAGCTGATCAAGGTCCCTGTAAATCCTTCTGTCTATCTTCACTGTGAACAATGCCAGCTATTTTAGTGTCATCTGCAAACTTATGATAGTTCACAGGTTTTTCTTTGCAGCTCTTAAATAAGGGCTCAGCATTAGCCACCCTCCAGTCTTTTGGCACCTCACCCATAGATAACCGTGTTACATATCTCTTAGAGAAAGCTTTTGTAGTTTCTCTTGCTTCCCTTAGTGTTCATAGTGCCCCAGAGATTTATCTGTCTTAGTACGTTCTAGGAAATCCAGCACCCCCTCTGTTCCAACGCAGACCATCTCCAAGACATCTCAGGTTCTGAAGTCCTCGTGCTTTTCTCAACAGTAAAAGAGTACTCATTAAGACACTCTGCCATCTCCTTCCATTGCACACGTAGATACATCTACTTTGGTAATTGAAAATGTTAAATTTGCCATGTTTTCAAGCTGCCTTTTGATCATGCCCCTTTGATTTTAAATGGTGTGCTCTCAAAAGAAACTTTGGCTTCATGCCCTAGGTTTCACCTTAAAGTCTGAGCCCTATGTTGAGCTCTTCTGCTCATTTGATCTCCATGCTCATTTCCTGGGCCAGGAGCCCCTGCACCAGATTGTGGTTCTTTTACCCGTCTGCAAAATTCTAAATCTAACTGGACTTCTGGCCTCTTAATCTAGTCATTAGCTGTGAAAACAATTATTTGACAATCTGTTTTTGCATAGTCCTCACTCCAAGCTAACCTCTAACCTCTGAATTTGCAGACATTGTCACAGTCACCAAATCTGCTGAAGAGGTGTTGTGGTGTGACATCTGACCTCTGCCTTGCACAAGTCAAATGTCAGCTCAACAGCTTCTGCTGAATTATGATCCCACCACTGAACATTAGCCTGCCTGACAGCCAATCACTGACCAGGGGTCACAACCTCAGAGTACAAGGACATCCATTTGGAACGGAGAAGAGGAGGAGTTTCTTTAGCCAGATGGTGGTGAATCTGTGGAATTCGTTGTCACAGGCAACTGTGGAGGCCAAGTCATTGGGTATATTTAAGGCAGAGGTTGACAGATTCTTGATCAGTCAGGGCATGAAGGGATACGGGGAGAAGGCAGGAGACTGGGGCTGAGAAGGAAATGCATCAGCCATCATTAAATGGCGAAGCAGACTTGATGGGCCAAAAGGCCTAATTCTGCTCCTGTATCTTATGGTCTCATTTTCTTAGATCTTCTATGAATGCTATTCCTCTACTACTTGTCTTTGCCTGGCCCAGTTCTACCTCTTCATTCCAAGCAACTCGGGAAGTTGAGCAACATCTGTGGGAAGGGAGAGACCACTGCTACTGTTCAAGTCGAGCCTCTTTGAGAGGGAAGGAGAGGGCAGTGGTGAGACTGGCCAGTAACTGATTGATCAATTGCAAATAGATGAAGAACAATGAACAGATGGAACCAGGTAGTGGAGGGGTGGAGTTGGGAGATAATGGATGGAAATGGGCAAAAAAGACAGATGGGGTCAGGTGAAGGGAGGATGAAGTTCAGTGGAGCTTGTGAAAAAAGAAGTAGACTAAGTTGTTTCTGGTAGAGGCTGGTGGTGTATAATGAGTGCAGATGAAACAGTGGGGGCCAGGGAAATGGGAAGTTGTTAAGCTGTTAAAGGCATGTAAGTTTAACTCACAAGGTAATGCAGGGAGAAGCAGTGACCTTTCTGATGGGGAATGGTGTGATGGTCCCTCCTTTCCACCTGTTACAGGGAGACTGGCCCAGCAGACAGATCCCTCTGCTACCACTGTCTTGACCAACTTCCTTTATTGTTACTCACTTTCTGAAAATCAGAGGTGTAGCTCTGGGAACTCTTATGGGCCTAAGGCTACGTCTGTTTTTCAGACATGTGGAACAGCCTTGTTTCAGTCCCATTTTAGCTCCATTCAACTTGACCAACCCTTTTATAATTCCATTGAGAGCTTTATGCTGAAGCTAGTATTCATTGCATTAGCTGCTCATTTCCATCCTGCCCATCTTCTCAGGCTGACTGTTCTCATCTCCATCTCATCTCAGCGGACCAGGTAGTGCTAACGAATATCTGTTAGAGTCCACAGACCCCCACATTTTCTTAACCACACCTCTCCCTCCTCTACATCTGCTTTGCAGACAGTGCCGTTAAGGTATTTTTCTTTTAATAATGACTTCCCCTTTATTATAGTCTACAAGATCCCTTTCTGTTTAGATGGTGGTGTGTTTAGATGCAGCAGCCTCTCTGGGACAGCCAAAGGTGTTTTTGTCTGATTTAAATGTCTTTCTTATGATGGCAAGACAATGCCGGACATTAAGGACTTCAAGCCTGCAGATTCACCCCATCAGCAAACTGTTCATTGAAGGAACTGGACTTGGTGCAGACTGTGTTACTGCCTGCAGCTGACAGGCATTAGTGTCAGGAGTGCGAAGGCAATGCACAGTCTCACAGCGAGTGATTGTCTTGGATGTTTCTCTTACGATTGCAATACCCTTTTGGACATTGATAATGTAAAGTAATGCAAGTCCGTTCCCCTTGTTTATTGGTGAGACAAATGGCAGGGGAGCTACGTGGCCTTGGTGGTAGTGAGGACCGGGCCTCAAGCCGTGGGCTTGCCTGTTGCAGTAGTCCAGGAGAGGAGATGCTGGAGGTGGTGTAGCACAGCCTCCATGCTGGGTTGGGGGCTGGCCTGCCTGTAGGTGCTGCCCTCCAGTGTTTGCTCAGTGGAAGACAACCTGGATTGCATGTGTGCAGGCATATGTTCCGTCTGCAGATTGCCGAGGACTGCTTGTTCCTGACAGCCATGCACCATCAATTTACAGGACATGTCACTTGGACTTGGGTTAGACATGCATTTTATGTGTGACTGCATATTTACTTGCTGTCTTGTATGTGCTGGGTATGACTGTTAGTACTGGGTTTTGCACCTCGGCTCCGGAGGAATGTTGTGTTGTTTTGCGGTATTCATGTGTGGTCGAATGGCAATTAAACTTGAATTTGATTGTTAATCATGTTCTTGTGTTTCCTGCATTTCTGCTCTCATCCCCTCTTCCTCAAGCCAGAACAGGGATAGAGTTCTCCGTGCCCTCCTCTTCTAGCCCACCAGCTTTCACATTCCATCCATCATCTACCACAACTGCTTTCATTTTAATTACTTCCATTTGGTTGCGTTATCAGATGCATCTTGCCCTCCTTTTTTAGCATTCTGAAGGGACTTTTTCTTGTATTACTTCCCGCCTCTACAAACCATTCTGCTTCTCAGGGCATTTTTATTTCTTGGGTAACATTCCAATGTCAATATCAAAAGGATCTCAGCCCGAAATGTTCACTGTAATCTTTCTCATAGATGCTGCCTGGCCTGCTGAGTTCCTCCAGCATTTTGTGAGGGTTGATGGGATTTCCAGCACCTGCAGATTTTCTCTTGTTTGTGATCAGATATAATTATTCCACTGTCATCTGGTAAAAAGGGAAAATTCTGATTTGAAAAAATGTATATACAGTGGCATGCAAAAGTTTGGGCACCCCGGTCAAAATTTCTGTTACTGTGAATAGTTAAGTGAGTAGAAGATGAACTGATCTCCAAAAATCATAAAGTTAAAGATGAAACATTATTTTCAATATTTTAAGCAAGATTAGTGTATTATTTTTGTTTTGTACAATTTTAGAGTTGGGGGGGGATAAAAGGAAAGGATCACCATGCAAAAGTTTGGGCACCCCAGGAGTTTTGAGCTCTCAGATAACTTTTCCCAAGGTCTCAGACATTAATTAGCTTGTTAGGGCTATGGCTTGTTCACAGTCATCATTAGGGAAGGCCAAGTTATGCAAATTTCAAAGCTTTATAAATACCCTGATGCCTCAAACCTTGTCCAACAATCATCAGCCATGGGCTCCTCTAAGTAGCTGCCTAGCACTCTGAAAATTAAAATAAATGATGCCCACAAAGCAGAAAAAGGCTATAAGAAGATAGCAAAGCGTTTTCAGGTAACTGTTTCCTCAGTTCGTAATGTAATTAAGAAATGGCAGTTAACAGGAATGGTGGTCAAGTTGAGGTCTGGAAGACCAAGAAAACTTCCTGAGAACTGCTCGTAGGATTGCTACAAAGGCAAATCAAAACCTCGTTTGACTGCAAAAGACCTTCAAGAAGATTAAGCAGACTCTGGAGTGGTGGTGCACTGTTCTACTGTGTAGCGACACCTGCACGTATATGACCTTCATGGAAGAGTTATCAGAAGAAAACCTTTCCTGTGTCTACACGACAAAATTCAGCTTCAGAAGTTTGCAAAGGTACATCTAAACAAGCCTGATGCATTTTGGAAACAAGTCCTGTGGACTGATGAAGTTAAAATAGAACTTTCCAGCTGCAGTGAGCAAAGGTACGTTTGGAGAAAAAAGGGTGCAGAATTTCATGAAAAGAACGCCTCTCCAACTGTTAAGCACGGGAGTGAATTGATCATACTTTGGGCTTGTGTTGCAGCTAATGGCACGGGGAACATACTTTATACTTTATTGTCGCCAAACAATTGATACTAGAACGTAGAATCATCACAGCGATATTTGATTCTGCGCTTCCCACTCCCTGGATTACAAATATTAAATACTAGAAATATTAAAAATAGTAAAAATTAGTAAATATTAAACATTTAATTTATAAATCATAAATAGAAAAATGGAAAGTAAGGTAGTGCAAAAAAACCGAGAGGCAGGTCCTGATATTTGGAGGGTACGGCCCAGATCCGGGTCAGGATCTGTTCAGCAGTCTTATCACAGTTGGAAAGAAGCTGTTCCCAAATCTGGCCATATGAGTCTTCAAGCTTCTGAGCCTTCTCCTGGAGGGAAGAGGGGCGAAAAGTGTGTTGGCTTGGTGGGTCGTGTCCTTGATTATCCTGGCAGCACTGCTCGGACAGCGTGCGGTGTAAAGTGAGTCCAAGGACAGAAGATTGGTTTCTGTGATGTGCTGCGCCGTGTTCACGATCTTCTGCAGCTTCTTTCGGTCTTGGACAGGACAACTTCCATACCAGGTTGTGATACACCCTAGAAGAAAGCTTTCTACGGTGATCTATAAAAATTAGTGAGGGTTTTAGGGGACAGGCCAAATTTCTTTAGTTTTCTCAGGAAGTAAAGGGGCTGGTGGGCCTTCTTGGCAGTGAACTCTGCTTGGTTGGACCAAGTCAGGTCATTTGTGATATTGACCCCGAGGAACTTAAAGCTTTTGACCTGTTCCACTTGCGCACCACCGATGTAAATTGGGTCGTGCGGTCCGCTACTCCTTCTGAAGTCAACAACCAATTCCTTCGTCTTGCTGATGTTGAGGGATAGGTTATTGTCTTCGCACCATGCCACCAGGTTCTTAATTTCCTCTCTGTACTCAAACTCATCATTACCCGAGATACGGCCTAAAAGTTGTTGTGTCATCAGCAAACTTATATATTGAGTTTGATGAAAACTTGGCTACACAATCATGGGTGTACTATCATTTCATTGGTAGAGGGAAGAATGAATTCAATTAAGTACCAGCAAATTCTGGAAGCAAACATCACACCATCTGTAAAAAAAAGCTGAAGATGAAAAGAGGATGGCTTCTACAACAGTATAATGATCCTAAGCACACCTCAAAATTCACAATGGACTACCTCAAGAGGTGTAAGCTGAAGGTTTTGCCATGGCCCTCACAGTCCCCCGAGCTAAACATCATCGAAAATCTGTGGATAGACCTCAAAAGAGCAGTGCATGCAAGATGGCCCAAGAATCTCATAGAACTTGAAGCCTTTTGCAAGGAAGAATGGGCAAAAATCCCCCAAACAAGAATTGAAAGACTCTTAGCAGGCTACAGAAAGTGTTTACAAGCTGTGATACTTGTCAAAGGGGGTGTTTCTAAGTACTGACCATGCAGAGTGCCCAAACCTTTGCTTCAGGCCCTTCTCCTTTTTTGTTATTTTGAAACTGTGAAAGATGGAAATAAAAAAGTAATCTTGCTTAAAGTATTAAAGAAATGTGTCATCTTTAACTTTGCCTTTTGGAAATCAGGTCATCTTTTACTCGTTTAGCTATTCACAGTAACTGAAATTTTGACCGAGGAGCCCAAACTTTTGCATGCCACTGTATAAATGACACCCTAATTTGATAAAGTTGTATTTCATTTCTCCAATTTAATTTTTTTTCAGCATGGAGAAGATACTTTTAATCGAGCCAAACTTCTCAACGTAGGTTTCATGGAAGCCTTGAAGGAATATGACTACAACTGCTTTGTGTTCAGTGATGTTGATTTGATTCCTATGGATGATCGTAATACCTACAAATGTTATAGCCAGCCAAGGCATCTGGCTGTGTCCATGGATAAATTTGGTTTCCGGTAAGGCCACGACTTGTATTTTTGAGTGGCTAGCTGGTTTTAAAAAAAGGTTCATTTTAATATCTGTTTCTCCAGGAGCCCTTGTTGAGACATCTCAGGTAACTTCTTTTTGTATCGAACTGGCCAGTTCTGCTGTAAAGTTATCCATCTATAATTTAGCTCAGTTTGATGAGCTGTGGATTCCAGCATCTACATTTGGTCTTGGGTTCAGCAGTAACATCTCTAACCTCTGCTTCACAGCTGTAGCGGTTGCTTTCAGTCTTGCAAATTGTCTTCATTATCAGAAAAAGATGCTCTGTAAAATCTGAATATTGACCAAATCATATCAAATACCTGTGTCCTCTCCATCCATCTCCCACCTTCCTGCAGCTTAAATCTTCCCCAGTTTTTTTGAAGGGTCTACAACCTAGAATATTAGCTCTCATTCTCTTCCCACAGATGCTGCCCACTGCTGGATGTTTGTAGCATTTCCTGTTTCTGTTTCAGATTTCCAACTTTTACAGTTTGTTTTGAAATCTCTGTGCTACTTGATGATATAAACGGTACCTTTGTGAGTTTTGAATACAATATCCTCAGACTCCTAAAGTAAAATAATTAACAGTGTGCAACCTCTTGTTTCCTTAAAGCTCATGTAAACTATGTAAACTGCATCCACCATATTTCCTCCACCGGCTATATCTCAAGTAATTATTTTGATAATCATAATCACAATCACTTGGCTTGCTTTTATGTAGCTGGTGTTTATAATGGTTTATTATTATGGATCTATGGTGACTTTTCTTGCTACAAGTGATTTGCCACATGACCAGGTGGGAAAATACTAATGACTGGCATAATAATACAAAGATTATTGTAAAGTGGTGATGGTTATAATGTTTCTACACTTCAAGTTGAATTTTTCTTTAACATTATGATTCCAATTTTGTATTTTTAAACAAAAATATCACAAATATACTCATTCAGCAATACTATTAAGAGGTGACAAGATACAAATATAGAGATGGGAGGGAAAAGTTGTAAAATTCAGTAAAGTGAAAGGGCTGTTCCTATAGGTGAAAGGCAACTGCTTGGGGATACTAGTTGTGCATAATTTTTAAACTACTTCAAAAAATGTTAACCTAAATTTGGCTACATTTTTTTTAAAGTACTGAGGATAAGTTGTAAAATTATTTGTTTCAGCTTGCCATACAGGCAGTACTTTGGTGGAATTTCAGCCTTAAGTAGAGAGCAGCATGAAAGAATCAATGGTTTCCCCAATGAATATTGGGGCTGGGGAGGGGAAGATGATGACATCTACAACAGGTGAGTGTTTATTTAATAATGTTGTAACAAGCTAAAAATTACATCTCTTTGAATTGTGTTATTATCTCTATCTTGCCTTCAATTATAAAGATTTCCTTTTAAGTATCAAAACTAAGCATTGCTGAGCCATTCTACTGCAATGCATGCTGGAGGGAATGCTGCATTGTGAGAGATTGAAAAATAATTCTTTAATATTTTATGCAAGGGATGAAATAATAGTTTGAAAATTGATTTTTGCATTCTTAACATTTAGCCAAGTTACATACAGTATGTATATAACAATGTAAAATCTGCCACTGATGAAAAATGGTTTGAGTTAAGATTTTACTCTCAAGTTAAAGGCAGTGCCCTTCCTGATGAAGGGTCTCAGCCCAAAATGTCGACTGTTTACTCTTTTCCATAGACGTTACCTGGCCTGCTGACATCCTCCAGCATTTTGTGTGTGTTGCTCGGGTTTCCAGCATCTGCAGATTTTCTCATGTTTCTTTCAAACCCAGTATTTCCTGAGAAATTGCATCATAATACCCGTGTCGAGAAACTGGCATATGCTAACACAGTTCTGAATTTTGACGGTAAGGCTGATCCAGCTGTGTATCATTGCCAATATTGATGAATAAGCTGAAGTACACTGCAATCTTTAAACAATTCTGAAGCATTTACAACACAGAAGCGGTTACTGTGACACTTGTGTATACGTGGCTTAGTTGAGAAAACTGTGGAGATAAAGTAAGCAATCTTACATGAATATCATTGTGGAAGTAGACCTGTGTGAGTGAGTCTGTTAATTTCCTCACATACTGATGAACTTGAGCAGATGTCAATGTTGGTGCTCCACAAGGTTTGGGAGTAGATGGTAATAAGTTAGATGCCATAGTTGGTGTCAGAAGATGGAAAGGAATATACATCAAATAGTATTCAGCTTGGGGAAGTGTGAGTCTGGCATTTTAGATTAAAGAATGGTCAATGGAAAAAAAAAGCTTAACTGAATTTTGGAGGATCAGGAGATTTATTGTCACATACACAAAAATAAACAGGATTTCTCAGTGGCCAACCATTTCAATTCCAATCCTCAGTACCTTTCTGATGTCGGTGCATGGCCTCCTCTTTTGCCATGAAGAGGCCACTCTCAGGTTGGAAGAGCAACACCTTGTATTCCGCCTGGGTAGATTCCAACCTGATGGCATGAGCATTGCGTTTTCCAACTTCTGGTAATTTTTTCCCCCTTCCCCTTCGTTCTTCTTCATTTACTCACTCTGACTCCCCTCTCCCCCCGTTACCTCTTCTCCTCGTCTGCCTATCACCTCCCCTGGGTGCCCCCTCCTCTCTCCCTTTCTCCCATAGTTCACTCTCCGCTCCTATCAGATTGCTTCCTCCCTAGCCCTTTACCTTTCCCACCCACCTGGCTTCACCTATCACCTTTTGACTATCCTCCTTCCCTTTCACCATTCTGACGTCTTCCCCCTTCTTTTGTAGTCTTGATAAAGGGTTCAGCCTGAAACATCGATGTTTATTCATTTCCATAGATGCTGCCTGACCTGCTGAGTTCCTCCAGCATTTTGTCTGTTGCTTTGGATTTTAGAAAGTTGTTTTATCTCCAAAGTGAGAAAGTAATGCTTCATTGCTTAAAGCCATGGTCACATCCGAACTGGACAGCCGTACTTGGTAGGGACACTGATGTACTGGGGAGAAGTATTGCCTTTGGGAAGGCACAACACATACATGAGAATAATTCTATATCTTAACAGTTTAATTACTAGGACTGATTGTATAAATTTGACTTGTATTACCTTGAATTTAGGAATTTTTAAACAGGAATACCTTTGTGTGGTTCATTGGGGCAGCAGATTGGGGTAGGTAGCAGAACTGCTGCTTCACAGCTCTTCTGACCCCGTTTCTACCCGGATCTCTAGTGCTGAATGTGTCAGATTGCATGTTCTTCCTGTGGGTTTCCTCATATTCCTTTTGCCTACCAAAGATGTGTGATTGGAATGTTAATTTCTACTGTAAATTGCCCCTATTGTATAGGTGAGTGGTAAGATCTGTGTTGAAATTGTGGGAGTGTGCAGAAAGCAATGTGGAATAAATGTAAACAGCACTGATGGTAGACTGACTTGATGGGCCAAAGGGCTTGGTGTTGCTGTGAACCTTCATGGATTTCCCTTGCCAGGCTTTTATTAGGCCACACTTTGAAGGTTTAAGGACTGCTCACTCCCGGGATACCAGTTAAAAACAGAAGAACCTGAAGCAAACAGAAGGAAGGAAGAGGCATGAGAGAATGTGGATGCTGGAAATCTGGAGCAATATGCACATCTTCTGTCCTGATAGTCTGCAATGTGATGGCATCAACATGATTACTTTAACTTCTAATAACCAAACTGTTTTGTCCCTCTGCCCTTACGCCAGTTGTTCCTTTACCCATCTCTTTCCCCTTTTCCATCCCTGGCCTGCCCATCACCTACAGCTTTCTCCCTCTGGTTACCCACCCCTGTAGTCCATGGCTCACTGTCCTCGCCTATCAGATTCCTTTCTCTTCAGCCCTTCACCTCTTCCTTCTATCATGTCTCAGCTTCTGACATAATTCCTACTCTTCCCTCACCCTCCACTTGCCTACCTTCTCTATACCTATCACCTGCCACTTGGGCTCATTCCCCTCCACCACTTCTTTATTCTGGCGTCTGCTCTTTCCAGCCCTGATGTAGAGTCTTGGTCCAAAATACTGACTATTTATTTCTCTCCATAGATGCTGCTTGACATGCTGCGTTTCTCTGGCGTTTTGTGTGTGTTTCTGAAGGAAATAGCAAACTGTTGAGGGGAAGCTAATGTCCGCAGTTTGGGTTGAGACTCTGCATCAGGACTAAGAGTGGTGAGGGAAGGTACCAGGTGTAGAGGAGAGGCAAAGGGCTGGTAAGTGGGTGGATGAGATGGGGCGGGAGTGAAGAAAAGTTTTCTAGCAGTATGTGGTTTGAAATTGGAAATTATTGTACTGAATGTAATCTATATCCAGTAGCCTTAAAGGAATTAGAAATGCTTGAAGGCAAAGAAAAATCTCTTTTGAGCTTGGGAGCTGTCAAATGTAAATTCCATTCATCTGTAAAGAAATAGTGGAGATTCATTTAGTCTGAAAATTCTTTCCAAATAGGATTGTCTCTAAAGGCATGGGAATCTCACGTCCAGATGGTGTCATTGGGAAGTGTCGAATGATTGTTCACCAAAGGGATAAAAAGAATGAACCCAACCCTCAGAGGTAATTTGCCTTTTATTAAAATATTAAGAATGGAATTATTCAGAAGCTTTATTTCTGGATGGCGGAGTGAATATATCTGGAATGAAAAATTGAATAATTATTTCAGGCCTTTCAGAGTCTTAAGTTTTATTTCTCTCCATAGAAATGATCTGACCTGTGGAATATTTCCAGCATTTTTCTGATATTTCTTGTCCTTTTTTTTTGTTTATGAATCATACTTGATATTTTAAGAGTCTGACACCTTGCATTCCCTGCCATCCTTTCTGTTCCAAACCCTTTATCACAGGCTCTATTGTCCTCCCTTTTTCTTGAATATTTGGAAAAAAAATCATACCTAAACCTAGAGATGCTGCCTGGCCTGCTGCATTCACCAGCAACTTTGATGTGTGATACCGAAACCATTTCCTTTTTAAAGACTCCCATTTATGTTATTATGTTTTTGTCTCCCCTAGAGTGAGAGACACTGAAAAGTGAGCTTATAGATGTATATAGAATCATGACGGCCATATATAGTCAGCCTTTCTCCAAGGGGAGGAGAGTCTAATACTAGATGGCATGGGTTGAGGTGAGAGGTGGAAGAGTTAATAGGAATTTGGGGGGCACATTTAGCCACACAGAGGGCAATGAATATAGAAATGAGCTGCCAGAGGTTGTGGTAGAGAATTACAATTACAATGTTTAAAAGGCATTTGATGGGTGCATTAATGGGAATGGTTTAGATCAGGGGTTCCCAAACTGGGGTCTAGAGACCCCTTGTTTAATGGTATTGGTCCATGCATAAAAATGGTTGGGAACCCTGGTTTAGAGCAGGGTGGGCCAAATGCAGGCAAATGGGTCTAACTTAAGTAGTAGGGATTTTGGTCAGCGTGGGTGAGCTTGGTTTAAAAAAAAATAAAAGCTTGCAACTTGCAAAATAGCTTGTACTGATTCAGTGAATAAAAGACTCTGCAACAGGTTTAAGTACATATGAATGACTGGAATAAATACTGTGATCATTGCTATTCACGGGTTATACATCCGACTCATTGATATAATCAAGTTTGGAGGTGAGGAAGATGGGCAGTGCAGGCTGCAGAGCAGATGTGGAGTGGCTGAGAGGAAGTGCGTGGGCAAGCACATGGTAAATGGAGTATCACATGTGGGTTGAGGTTTGTGCATGTGAAGTCATCCACTTTGGTAGGATGAATAGAAATCCCGGGAAAGTTTTAAATGCTGAGGGCCTGAAAGATGTTTAGAGTTTCCTGACTATTAATGTGTAGGTTCAGCAGTGGTGAGAAAGGCAAGGAGGTATGTTTATTGCAAGACAATTCAACTACAAACAAAGGGATATTGTACTTGATGATGTAGAGCCCTGGTCTAGTCTGCATTTGCAAGGCTGTGTAAAGCTACAGTGGTTAAATTAGAAGCACAGCGAAGGTTTACATGTTTGTCACATGAGGCATTAAACAGATTGATGCTCACTTGACTTTAGGATAAAATGAAGTGAGCTCAACGAAATGTACAAAGATGTTCTGGGACTTTGTTTGGAGAAAAACAAGGATATTTGTTTTCCTAGCAGGGTAATCTAAAACCAGGAGTCATAATCTCAAAATTTTGGGAACACAGAGGAGCAGAACACATTTCCCCTATAGGCACAGCACAGTGACACCGCAGTTCATGTTGCACCATACAGCGGCAGTGACTTGGCCTTGGATGGTATCTGTGAAGGATTTGCATATTCTCCCTTTGGCTGCAGGAGTTTTCCCCAAGTGCTACAGTGATATTCTACACTTAGCTTAATGGCTTCGGTACATAGAGCTGTCCAGCACAGATGACATCTGTGCTAACTATGATGCCATTTTAAACTAATAACATCTGCCTGCATAAAACCTACATCTCCCTGTCCCCTTTATTGCCTGCCTAAATGTTGCTATCGTATCGGCTTCCACCACATTCTTCCAGGAGAACGCCTTTGACCACAGGGCCATCAGGCAGTGGTTGGTACGTAGTGTCCTGCAGGCACTGCAGGAGAAGGACGTGATGGACACGGGGTGGTTCCCTGAGCAGACCGTCCAGTTCATCTGGCAAAATGCCTCATCACCAGATCTCACCAACAGGTACCAAGACCTCACATGGCTGGTGGTGAGAGGGGCCCTCCCAGTCAGAGCCCTCCTGTACGCCCGGAACGTCGTCTCCGCACCCCACTGCCCACGGGAGGACTGCAGTGAGGAGGAGTCTGTGACCCACCTCTTTGCACACTGCCAGTTCGCAAAGAGGATGTGGAGGAGGATGGACGGGCTAGTGTCACGTTTCATCCCCAGCAGCTGCGTAACAGAGGACTCTCTGATCTACGGGCTGTTCCCGGGGACGCACACGGAGACCAACATCCGGTGCTGCTGGCAGATCATCAACTCGGTGAAAGACGCTCTTTGGTTGGCCCGAAACTTGATGATCTACCAGCACATGGAGATGTCTGTGGGAGAATGCTGCCGACTGGCACATTTTCGGCTGCAGGAGTACGTGCTGAGGGACGCACTGAAACTCGGTGCAGCCACCGCAAGGGCCCGGTAGGGAAGGACCACAGTATAGGTTTCTCCACCAGTGGGAGTGGGAGGGGTCAGGTGGCGGGGAGTACACCCCTCTTCAATGATGTGGTAAGGTGAACAACTGGAGCGCCACAAAGGTGGTCATAAGTACGGATATGTACTAACTATAATGGGAACGTATGTAAAGGATGTAAAGGAAATGGTGTATTGTATATAATTATATTTTTGAATAAAGTATATTTTGAAATATATAAAAAAAAATCGGCTTCCACCACTTACCCTGGCAGTACGTTCTTGGCACCTACTCCACTTTCTTTCAGGGAGGAAGAACTTCATAAATCTCCATCAAGCCTTAAAGCTAGTCCTCCAGTGTTTGACAGTTACACTGATTATTTACCCTACCCATGCACCTCAGGACATAGATTTTTACTGGGTCGCTCCTTAGCCTCCAATACAATCTACAGTGGTGCTAGAAAGTTTGTGAACGCTGTAGAATTTTCTCTATTTCTGCATAAATATGACCTAAAATGTCTTCAGATTTTCATGTGTCCTAAAACTAGATAAAGGGAACCCAATTAAATAAATAACACATTGTACTTGTTCATTTATTTATTCAGAAAAATGATCTAATATTACATGTACTTGTTGGGAAAAATATGTGAACCACTGGGCTAATGCTTTTTACAAAAGCTATTTGGAGTCAGGTGTGAGACTATAAGGCTGAAGAGCAAAATTAGGCCATTCAGCCCATCGAGTCTGCTCTGCCATTCCATCATGGCTGATCCTGGATCCCACTGAATCCCATACGCCTGCCTTCTCACAATATCCTTTCATGCCATGACCGATCAGGAAACTATCAACTTCTGCCTTAAATATATGCACAGATTTGGCCTCCACCGCAGATTCACCACTCTTCGGATAAAAAAAAAAGTTCTCCTTACCTCTGTTCTAAAAGGTCACCCCTCAATTTTGAGGCTGTGCCCACTAGTTCTGGATCACATCCACCTTGTATAGTTCTTTCAACATTCAGTAGGTTTCAGTGAGATCCCCCTGCATTCTTCTAAATTCCAGTGAGTGCAGGCCCAAAGCTGCCAAATACTCCTCATATGTTAACCCCTTCATTCCCGGAATCATCCTCATGAACCTCCTCTGGACTCTCTCCAATGACAACACATCGTGAGTTCTGGGGCCCAAAACTGTTGACAGTACTCCAAGTGCAGCCTGACTGGTGTTTTAAAGCTTCAGCATTAGATTATGAGGATACTCAGTCCTCGTTTATTGTTATTTAGAAATGCATGCATTAAAAAATGATACAATGTTCCTCTGTATGATGTCACAGAAACACAAGACAGACGAAGACTAAAACTGATAAAAACCACTTAATGATACCATATAGTTACAACAGTGCAAAGCAATACCGTAATTTGATAAAAGCAGACCATGGGCACGGTAAAAAAAAGTCTCTAAGTCCCTATAGCCCCAACATCTCACGCAGACAGTAGAAGGAAGAAACTCTCCCTGCCATGAGTTTCCAGCACCGCAGACTTGCCGATGCAGCATTCTGGAAGCACCCGACTACAGTCCAACTCTGAGTCCGTCCGAAAAGTTCGAGCCTCCGACCAGCCCTCTGACACCGAGCATCATCTCTGCCGAGCACTTCGACCCCGGCCCCGGCCACCAAGCAACAGGCAAAGCCGAAGATTCGGGGCCTTCCCCTCCGGAGATTCCAGATAGCAGCGGCAGTGAAACATGCATTTCAGAAGTTTCACCAGATGTTCCTCCGTGCTCTCACGTCTGCCTCCATCAAATCAGAATTGTGCATGGCCTCCTACTTGACAGATTACAGATATTCACTGGAGAGGCTGCGCGCGCTGCGTCACGCTGCCATCTTCTCCTTCTCCTTTTTATCTCCTTGCTTTTATATTCGATTCCCCTTGAACTAAATGCCAAAATTGCATTTGCCACCTGTACCACAGACTCAATCTGTAAATTAACCTTCTGGGAGTCTTGCACAAGGATTCCCAAGTCCCGTCTGCATCTCTGATGTTTGAACCTTCTCCCCATTTAGATAATAGTCCACACCAGAATGCATTATCATACATTTCCCAGTACTGTATTCCATCTGCCAATTTTTTGCTCATTTTTCCAATTTGTCTAACTCCTGCTGCAATCACATTGCTTCCTCAGCACTACCTACCCCTCCACCTATCTTCGTATCATCCACAAACTTTGCTACAAAGCCATCAATTCCATTTTCTAAATCATTGGCAAACAATATGAAAAATGGCGGTCCCAATACTGACCCCTGAGATAAACCACTAGTCACTAGCAGCCAAACAGAAAAGGCCCCTTTATTGCCACTCATTGCCTCCTGCCTGTCAGCCATTCCTCTATCTATGCTTTTCTGTAATACCATAGGATTTTATCTTGTTAAGCAGCCTTGTGTGTAGCACCTTATCAACTACCTTCTGAAAATCCAAGTAAATGACATCCTCTCCCTCTCCTTTGTTCATCCTGTTTGTTGGTTCCTGAAGGAACTCTTTAACAGATTTGAAGGACAAGATTTCCTTTGACAGAAACCATGCTGACTTTAACTTATTTTATCATTAGTCTCCATGTACCCCGAAACCCTCAGGCTCGCTCAGCTCGCTTTCGTTTAGGGGGAGCAGCCTTCGGCCCTGCCAAACTGAGTAATCAAGTTTGTGTAGTTGCTGTGTGATGTACCCAACCCCACCAAATAACAGACAGTACACCATATGCGATTAAATGATTACACTTTATAAGTATTTCTTGGAACTATGTAATTAATAGAGATGCAATGTAAAAGAAAAGTAAAAGGTGCCAAACTTATCAAAGTTCAACCACTTCGTGCACAACCGTTGGAGCTCAATTAACGGAGTCTTCTTTCCACCGTTTGATCCCCTCCAACCTCGACCCGCCGCCTGGGACCAACCACGGTGGTCGACCAGAGCGCGTCCAGCACGTCCTTCCTCTTCGGTTCTCCTCCCGAAAAGCCCTGGACCTCGGACTCCTCCATAGGTCCGATCCTCACCCAGCTTACAGCATCGCGTCTCCTCTCCCTGTCCCCATCGCGCCTTCTGCCCAAAGCCCTCGAAAACAATAGCTTACAGACACACAAAAAAAATAACATCTATCCCAATTGGTTAGCAAATGAATACAATTCTCGTTATCAGTAATTATAACTCAAACAAGGTGCTAGAGAGAGAACCACTGTCTCAGCAGTTAACATCACATTTTATTAGCCTTAGCAGTTACATAAAAGAAATCCCTTACACTGTCCCCCCCACCAAATTTAGTCATGTCCTCATGACTTCTAAATAACTCGCCAACCCTTCCTGCAGACACAAAACCCAATCCAGATACAAACAGTGACATTGCTCCCCAAACAGTAGACCTTACGCCCTGTTCCTCAGGCGCTACATAGGCCAACTTATCTGGGAGTTTCCTAATCCTCCGAGACCTCCATACCCCCTCACCTAAACCCTTCAGGTTCGGACGCTACCAGGGATACCTCAGGTCTGCTTGCCAACTCCTCTCTCAATCTCTCACTCATGCCCCCACTGCAACTCAGAACCCCCTGTTTCTTTTCCTTCAGGGTCCTGCTGTAACCCAGGCTGCCCACAGATAACCCTCCTCACTACCCCTGACTCAGTGGGAGAAGGGCCAAAAGTCTCTTCCTCAAACAAAGGGAAGTTAGCGAAAGGGAGCATGTACCACACATCCAGCACATCATCCTTCAAATCCGTATTCTTCCTCATTCCCTCGATCGATAGCTGCTGTTTGATTTTCTCCAAACTGAAGCACTTAGCCTGGGCTGCCTCTGCAGCCTCTTCAGCATCCTGCAGTCGAGACGTCAGCTTCTTCCTGGACTCCTCCAACTCTCGCCCCAGTCTCAGCAGTTCTGACTCACGCTTCGTGTCCATCTCCATCTGGGACGCAATTACACCACCAGCTTCTTCCAATCTGTTCTGGATTGATGTCTTGAGTTTCTGCTGATCCTTTCGAAGGTTGGTCATTGTTTGGTCTCTCTGCATTAATTCATCAGTCAATGACCGTGGTTTCGGCTCGGAATTCCGTTTCCCCGTTTCCACTTTGACGAGCGTGAACTCCAATTTTTCAATGGTTGTCCCAAGATTGCAACACTCAGTCTCCAGCCTGCATTTCTGAGCATTCAGTTCAGTGGTGCAAATCTGCTCTCTCAGCCAAACACTCAGGATCTGCGTCCTTCTCCAGACCTGGCACTTGGCCAAAGAAAGTTTTACTTTGTGAATTCTTTGTCGCCAGGGCTCCGGCACTTGCCTCGCATCATAGTCCCCCAAGGCGATCATCCACACTCACCAAAACTCCAAACACCTCCACATCCCCCATGGTCTTCCCCATGCCCCGCGGGAAGGTTGCAAGGGTTCCGGATATGCCCTGTGGCATCTTTTCGGACCGGAAGAATCCTAGGGGACCTGTAACGGCTGTCTTCTCCTTGTCGGCCTCGCTCATCGGGATCTGACAACATCCAGTCCTCAGATTCAACACATTGAACCACCTCACACCATTCAGACAGACCATCGCGTCTTCGGCCCTCAGGACCGTATTCTGATCAATGACGGTGCACCTGTTCAGAGTCCTATAATCCACACACACGCTGCCTACGTCTTCCACGGCTGCAGGGGCCAGTCGCCGCGACCTCTCTCTCACTGAGGTGTCTTCAGCAGTCAATTCCCCTCCCTCATATTTCAGAGCGTCCACTAAGAGGGTCTCACCCTCCAATACTACCCCCCCGCCGGGCCATACCACCATCGGCTCTCATTTAAATTCAATACCGGCCCAAGGCTGCTACACACGTCCTCACAAGCAGCTCGAAACACTGGGTGCACAGACAATGCCCCCAAACATCTCTCACCCGCCTCCTCCTGGCAGGCCCCTATGCGCCTCCTCACCAGCGGCGTGTTGGTCCTCTCCAGAACGGAAACGCTGCCCGTCTCAACAGTGTCCGAACACATCAGCGTTAATGATTCACGACCCTCTGACACCCACACATTGATCTCCAAGAACTCCAGTTTCACGGACCAATAACCGTCATCTGGATAATCACTGGCACTGGTACCCCAAATCTCCAGTGCCCTTAATGTTGTCATGGGTAGGTGCTTCAGAAACCGGTTGTAAAACGAACTGTACAGCAACTTGACCTGCGCCCTGGTGTCGAGGATAGCTTTAGCATAGCTTCCATTCTATCTGTAACGACACCAGAGGGCATGGTCCCTCTAAGCCCTCAGAAATAGGATCTTGTTCTTCCTGGAGTTCCTTGGTACATTGCTGGGAACACGTTCCCCTGGAGACCCCAAGCCATTCCCCCACTGGGCCTCCATTACGTTTCCTCTGTGATCAGCTGAACAACTGAGGGAGGGGCTGATCCCCTTAACTGATACCCCTGGCACCGCAAGCAATTTATCTGCCCTCTAGCCAGAGAAGATACCCTGAAAACTTTCCACCAATCTCCTGACACAGGTATGGAAAACCCCCCAGGGGCTGCATTTTACTTCCATTCGAACCAAATGCATTTTCCCTCCTTTCAGATAACTGGTAGCTGTCACTACGGGGTAATTGAACCTGACAGTTCGGACAACATCAACAGCCCGCCTACTCAAACTTCCAACCAATCCCTGCCGCTTTCCCTCAGCCGAGCACTGCCACTCATCTAACAACTGAGAGATCCGCTCCACCCACGTCTTGTACGCCTCCGCCCCTTTAGGGGTGGACATTATTCCAAAAACCAGGCGGAGCCTGCCAAAGCTGGAACATTTATTCGCAGTCACTACCTACGAATCAGACCACTCTTTCCTCTCTCTCCTAACAGTATGGACAGCCCATGGTCCCGCCTCACCTGGGGCACCAATAGATGCTGGCAGTCCCACCACCCAACACACATGCTGTAATAACCAGCAATTCCACAGAGGTACACCAGCATTCCACCCCCGCAGCATGCATAATTTAAACAGGGCGATCACAAGCTTCCACAGAATCCAAACCCAGACGATGGCCCCCTGGTAAGCTTCAGGCTCGCTCAGCTCACTTCCGTCTAAGGGGAGCAGCCTTCAGCCCCGCCAAACTGGGTAATCAAGTTTGTGTAGATGCTGTGTGATGTATCCCACCCCGCCAAATAACAGACAGTACACTATGCGATTAAATGATTACACTTTATAAGTATTTCTTGGAACTATGTAATTAATAGAGATACAATATAAAAGAAAAGTAAAAGGCGCTAGACTTATCAAAGTTCAACCACTTCATGCACAACCATTGGAGCTCAATTAATGGAGTCTTCTTTCCACCATTTGATCCACTCCGACCTTCTCGACCTGCCGCCTGGGACCAACCATGGTGATCAACCAGAGCGCCTCCAGCACGTCCTTCCTCTTTGGTTCTTCTCCCGAAAAGCCCTGGGCCTCGGACTCCCTCATGGGTCTGATCCTCACCCAGCTTACAGCATCGCATCTCCTCTCTCTGACCCCATCGCGCCTTCTGCCCAAAGCCCACAAAAACAATAGCTTACACACAAGAAAGAAAATCAGCTATCCCAATTGGTTAGCAAATGAATACAATTCTTGTTATCAGTAATTATAACCCAAACAAGCTGCCAGAGAGAGAACCACTGTCTCAGCACTTAACATCACAGAGAAGCCATTTTATTCTAACATAACAAAGAAGCCATTTTATTAGTCTTAGCAGTTACATAAAAGAAGAAACCCCTTACAATAGACTCCAACACTTTCCCAACCACTGAGGTTAGGCTAACTGGCCTATAATTTCTTTGCTTTTGCCTTCCTCTCTTTTTAAAGAGTGGAATGACGTTTGCAATCTTCCAGTTCCCTGGGACCATGCCAGAATTGGGTGATTCTTAAAAGATCATGACCAATACATCTGTTACCTCTTCAGCAATCTCTCTCAGGACTCTGGGATGTGACTCTGGCCCATGTGACTTCTCCACCTTAAGACCTTTCAGTTTGCCTTGTACTACTTCCTTTGTAATAGCAATGCCACTTACTCCCGTTCCCTGACCCTCACTGACCTCTGGCACACTTCTAGTGTCTTCCACAGTGAAGACTGATGCAAAGAACTCAATAAGTTCATCCGCGATTTCATTGTCCCCCATTACTACCTCACCAGCATCATTTTCCAGTGGTCCAATATCAACTCTCACCTCCCTGTTACTGTTTATGTAACTGAAAAAAACTTCTTGTATCCTTCTTTATAGTATTGGCTAGTTTGCCCTCATATTTCATCTTTTCCCTTATAGCTTTTTTAATTGCCTTTTGTTGGATTTTAAAAGCTTCCCAATCATCCAACTTCTCACTCATTTTTGCTACTTTATACACCCTTTCCTTGGCTTTTGTGCAGTCCTTAATTTTCCTTGTTCGCCACGATTGCCTACCACTGCCATTTGACAACTTCTGTGGGATATATCTGTCCTGCGCCTTGTGACCTATTCCCAGAAACTTCAGCCATCTGCTCTGCCGTCATCCCCGCCAGTATTCTCCTCCAATCCACCTGGGCAAGCTCCTCTCTCGTGACTCAGTAATTCCCTTTATTCCATTGTGATACTGACATATGTGAGTTGTGCTTCTCCTTCTTAAATTACAGTATGAATTCAATCATATTATTATCTTTTGCCTGTAAAGGTTCCTTTACATTAAACTCCCTAATAAGATCTGGGTTATTACACAACACCAAACCTAAGATAGTCTTTCCCCTAGTAGGTTCAGCATTCCAATCAATGAGATGAGATTGGAGGTATGGGTTGTAGAGGTGCACTCCCTACCCTATATATAAAAAAAAAAGTCACACAGTCAGGTTACTGACAGAGCCTGCTCTTCTCAAGAAAGATCTGTTTATGTGCTCCATGCCTTGATCAAAACAACTTTTAGAGGACTCTAGAAGAAGAACTGCAGAGATGGATCAAGCTGGAAAAGGCTATTAAAGCATTTCTAAAGACTTGAGTGTTCATCAGTCCACGTAAAGAGAAATTTTCTACAAATTGAGGAAACTCGGTACTGTTGCTACTCTCCCTAGGAGTGGACGTCCTGTAAAGATCACACCAAGAGCACAACGTGCAATGCTGAAAGAGGTGGAAAAGAACCCAAGGGTAACAGCAAAAAACCTGCAGAAATCTCTTAGAGCTTGCTAAAATCTCTGTTCATGTGTCCACTATAAGATAAACACTGAACAAGAATGGTGTTTGTGGAAGGACACCATGGAGGAAACCACTATTCTCCAAAAAAAAACCACATTGCTGCATGCCTCATGTATGCAAAGGACCACCTGGATGTTCTACAGCTTTTCTGGGACATGTGTTCTGTGGACAGATGAGACAA
Source organism: Mobula hypostoma (assembly GCF_963921235.1). Classification (NCBI taxonomy): domain Eukaryota; kingdom Metazoa; phylum Chordata; class Chondrichthyes; order Myliobatiformes; family Myliobatidae; genus Mobula; species Mobula hypostoma. Next base: position 70,861,047 of record NC_086112.1, on the reverse strand, counting down.
TAGTGGAACTTTTTGGCAGAAATGCACGCTGTTATGTTTCGAGGAAAAGGGTACTGCACATCAACACCTCATCTCAACTGTGAAGCCTGGTGGAAGGAGCATCATGGTTTGGTGCTGGTTTGCTGCCTCAGGGCCTGGACAGCTTGTAATCATTGAGGGAACAATGTATCAAGGAAAGCTGGGAAAAATTTTATCAGACATTTTACAGGAGAACGTCAGGGTAGCAGTCTGATCACCTGAAACTTAATAAAAGTTGGATAATGCATCGACAATGATCCAAAAAACGAGTAAGACAACAACAGAATGGATTAAAAAGAAAATTTGTGGTTTGGAATGGCTGAGTCGTAGTCCTGTGCTTATTCCTGTAGAAATGTTATGGAAGGACCTGAAACAAGCAGTTCATGCAAGGAGGCCCACCAACATCCCAGAGTTGAAGCAGTTTTGTAAGGAGGAATAGCCTAAAATTCCTCCAAGCCAATGTGCAGGACTGATCAACAGTTACTGGAAACAGTTGGAGCCTATTGCTGTACAAGGGGGTCACACCAGTTTCTGAAAGCAAAAGTTCACATACTTTTTCCAACAAATACATGTAATATTGGATCACTTTTCTCAATAAATAAATAAACAAGTATAATGTTTTTTGGGTATTTATTTAATTGGATTCTCTTTATCTAGTTTTAGGACTTGTTTGAAGATCTGATCACATTCTAGGTCATATTTATGCAGAAACAGAGAAAATTCTACAGGATTCACAAACTTTCTAGCACCACTGTAGGTTTGTCCAAGCCTTCTGAGAGCTAACACTCAAATCCAGCTGACCCCCTGTTGAACCTCTTCTGCACCCACTCCAAAATGTCTGTCCTAGCTAACATGATGAGCAGAACTGCACATAATGCTCTAAATGTCACTTAACTGAAGTTTTGTACAGCTGTAACATGGCTTCCCTACTTAATACTCTGATCGATTGAAGATAAGCGTTCCTTACACCTTTTTTACCACTTCAGGGAACTATAGACTTGTACCCCAAAATCCCTCTGTATGTCAATGTCGCTAAGAGTTCTGCCATTTACTGTGTAATTTCATTTTACATTTGACCTCTCAAAGTGCAACACCTTGAATTAAACAATTTTCTGCCGATATTTGCAGCTGGTCTCTATCCTGCTGAATCTTTCTTTACTCTCCACAACTCCACCAATTTTTCTGTCACCTGCAAACTAACTGGAAGATGCGCATGTGCCGGTCGTGCATGCAGCCTGTTACAGTTGCTCCATTTAGTTTCTTACTTTTTAAACTTTTTAACTTAGGTTATTTGTTGTATTTTTTCTCATGGTAACATGTTGAAGCTGCACCCTCTCTAACATGCTGGTGGAGAGAGTTTTACTTGTTTTTTTAGCGCTGGAAATAGTTACATTGGGGCACGTCTCGTTAGCGTGGCAGCAGGATGGCCACATTGTTTATTCCGGGGACCAATTGATTGAGCTCATACCCGCTGGTTTATCGAACAGAGCAGCGGACATTCTGGCTGAAATCTGGAGGAAAACACACAGAGGATGCAGAGGGGGATCAAAAAGGCGAGGGAAGAGAACCGGTTCGAGACAACAGAGGCCTATGGAGAAGAGAAGTTATAAGCCATGTCTCCCCTCTCTCATCATGGGAAATGTGAGATCGCTGGGGAATAAAATGGAGGAATTGACGGCGCCTGTCCGGAGTCAGAGAACATTTCGGGAGAGCAGTGTCATGTGTTTTACTGAAACGTGGCTGCACGAGGACATACCCAATCAAAGTGTTTCCATCGAGGGCTTCCAGACCGAGCTGACTGGAATTGCACTGAGAGCGGTAAGCGTAAAGGAGGGGGACTTGCGGTGCTGGTAAACAACAGATGGTGTAATCCTGGGCATATTACGATCAAGGAACGTGTTTGTAGCCCGGATATTGAACTTTTTGCTGTTGGACTCTGGCCATATCATTTGCCAAGGGAAATCTCGCATGCAATTGTGGTTGTTGTGTACATCCCTCCCTCTGCCAACCCGACGTTGGCGTGTAACATCATTTACACCGTCATAGCCAGATTACAAACCCAGCACCTGAATGCCCTCATTATCATCTCGGGTGACTTCAACCATGTTACCATGGCTAGAATACTGCCCAACTTCACGCAGTATGTGAGCTGTACAACCAGAGAGGAGAGGACTCTGGATCTGATGTACGCTAACTTTAAGGATGCATACAGCTCCTCTCCCTTCCCCCCACTGGGAAGGTCGGATCACAACCTGGTGCATCTAAAACCCTGCTACATGCCTCCGGTGAAAAGTAAATCTGCAACCTCGAGGACAGTGAGAAAATGGTCGGAGGAGGCTTATGAGGCGCTCCAGGGTTGTTTTGAGGTGACAGACTGGCAGGCACTCTGTGAGCCACATGGAGAGGATATTGATGGACTCACAGAGTGCAGCACTGATTACATCAACTTCTGTGTGGACTGAAATGTTTCGACAAGCCATGGGTAACAAAGGACATTAAGGACATCCTGAACGCTAAAAGGAGGGCGTTTAGAGATGGAAACAGGGAGGAGCTGAGGGCAATGCAGAGGGACCTGAAAGCCAGGATCAGGGAGGCTAAAGAAGCTTGAGTGGAAACTCCAGCAGAACAACATGAAAGAGGTCTGGAGGGGGTGAGGACCATCTCTGGGTTCCGGCAAACTAGCAACAGAAGAGCTGAAGGCAGTGTGGACAGGGCCAACGAACTTAACCTGTTCTTTAGCAGATTTGACATTGTGGCCCCTGCCCATCCCCAACATGAGCCATCTGTTGTTGGCCCCCAACCAACACATATTCCACTCTCCCCTCCTATCCCTCCTCACAGTCCCCCACTCTGCTTTCACGATTATACCCCTTCCCCACATGAAACCACCACGGTGGGCTTCACAGCTGAACAGGTGAAAAGACAGCTGAAACATCTCAACCCAAGCAAGGCTGCAGGACCAGATGGTGTCAGTACCAGAGTGCTCAAAGCCTGTGCCCCTCAGCTATGTGGAGTACTTTGCCATGTATTCAACCTGAGCCTGAGGCCCCGGAGGGCTCCTGTGCTGTGGAAGACGTCCTGCCTCGTCCCTGTGCCGAAGACGCCGCGCCCCAGCGGCCTCAATGACTACAGACAGGTGGCATTGACCTCCCACATCGTGGAGACTGTCGGACGATGCTGAGGATGTTCTACGAGTCTGTGGTTTGCTGTTGTGTGCTGGGGCAGCAGGCTGAGGGTAGCAGACACCAACAGAATCAACAAACTCATTCGTAAGGCCAGTGATGTTGTGAGGATGGAACTTGACTCTCTCACGGTGGTGTCTGAAAAGAAGATACTGTCCAAGTTGCAAGCCATCTTGGACAATGTCTCCCATCCACTACATAATGTACTGGTCGGGCACAGGAGTACATTCAGCCAGAGACTCATTCCACCGAAATGCAACACTGAGCATCATAGGAAGTCACTCCTGCCTGTGGCCATCAAACTTTACAACTCCTCCCTTGGAGGGTCAGACACCCTGAGCCAATAGGCTGGTCCTGGACTTATTTCCTGGCATAATTTACATATTTACATATTACTATTTAACTATTTATGGTTTTATTACTATTTAATTATTTATGGTGCAACTGTAACGAAAACCAGTTTCCCCCGGGATCAATAAAGTATGACTATGAGCAACATCCAGGATGTTAGGGATAAATTTGTCCCGGTGAGGAAGATAAAGAATGGTAGGGTGAAGGAACCATGGGTGACAAGTGAGGTGGAAAATCTAGTCAGGTGGAAGAAGGCAGCATACACATGAGGTTTAGGAAGCAAGGATCAGATAGGTCTATTGAGGAATATAGGGAAGCCAGAAAGGAGCTTAAGAAGGGGCTGAGAGGAGCAAGAAGGGGGCATGAGAAGTCCTTGGCGAGTAGGGTAAAGGAAAACCCCAAGGCATACTTCAATAATGTGAAGAAAAAAAGGATGACAGGAGTGAAGGTATGGACTTCAGTAAGGCCTTTGACAAGGTCCCACATGGGAGGTTAGTTAAGAAAATTCAGTCACTAGGTATACATGGAGAGGTGGTAAATTGGATCAGACATTGGCTCAATGGAAGAAGCCAAAGAGTGGTAGGAGAGAATTGCTTCTCCGAGTGGAGGCCTGTGACTAGTGGTGTGCCACAGGGATCAGTGCTAGGTCCATTGTTATTTGTCATCTATATCAATGATCTGGATAATAATGTGGTAAATTGGATCAGCAAAATTGCTGATGATACAAAGATTGGAGGTGCAGTAGACAGCGAGGAAGGTTTTCAGAGCCTGCAGTGGGACTTGGACCAGCTGGAAAAATGGGCTGAAAAATGGCAGATGGAGTTTAATGCAGACAAGTGTGAGGTATTGCACGTTGGAAGGACAAACCAAGGTAGAACATACAGGGTTAATGGTAAGGCACTGAGGAGTGCAGTGGAACAGAGGGATCTGGGAATACAGATACAAAATTCCCTAAAAGTGGCATCACAGGTAGATAGGGTCGTAAAGAGAGCTTTTGGTACTTTGGCCTTTATTAATCGAAGTATTGAGTATAAGAGCTGGAATGTTATGATGAGGTTGTATAAGGCATTGGTGAGGCCGAATCTGGAGTATTGTGTTCAGTTTTGATCACCAAATTACAGGAAGGATACAAATAAGGTTGAAAGAGTGCAGAGAAAGTTTACAAGGTTGTTGCCGGGACTTGAGAAACTCAGTTACAGAGAAAGGTTGAATAGGTTAGGACTTTATTCCCTGGAGCGTAGAAGAATGAGGGGAGATTTGATAGAGGTATATAAAATTATGATGGGTATAGATAGAGTGAATGCAAGCAGGCTTTTTCCACTGAGGCAAGGGGAGAAAAAAACCAGAGGACATGGGTTAAGGGTGAAGGGGGAAAAGTGTAAAGGGAACATTAGTGGGGGCTTCTTCACACAGAGCGTGGTGGGAGTATGGAATGAGCTGCCAGACGAGGTGGTAAATGCGGGTTCTTTTTTAACATTTAAGAATAAATTGGACAGATACATGGATGGGAGGTGTATGGAGGGATATGGTCCATGTGCAGGTCAGTGGGACTAGGCAGAAAATGGTTCGGCACAGCAAGAAGGGCCAAAAGGCCTGTTTCTGTGCTGTAGTTTCTATGGTTCTATGACCGATTAGAGATAAAGGTGGGAAGATGTGCCTGGAGGCTGTGGAAGTGAGCGAGGTCCTCAATGAATACTTCTCTTCGGTATTCACCAATGAGTAGGATCTTGATGATGGTGAGGACAATATGAGTGAGGTTGATGTTCTGGAGCATGTTGATATTAAGGGAGAGGAGGTGTTGGAGTTGCTAAAATACATTAGGACGGATAAGTCCCTGGGGCCTGACGGAATATTCCCCAGGCTGCTCCATGAGGCGAGGGAAGAAATTGCTGAGCCTCTGGCTAGGATCTTTATGTCCTCATCCACAGGAATGGTACCGGAGGATTGGAGGGAGGCGAATGTTGTTCCCTTGTTCAAAAAAAGATAGTAAGGATAGTTCGGGTAATTATAGACCAGTGAGCCTTACGTCTGTGGTGGGAAAGCTGTTGGAAAAGATTCTTAGAGATAGGATCTGTGGGCATTTAGAGAATCATGGTCTGATCAGGGACAGTCAGCATGGCTTTGTGAAGGGCAGATCGTGTCTAACAAGCCTGATAGAGTTGTTTCAGGAGGTGACCAGGCATATAGATGAGGGTTGTGCAGTGGATGTGATCTATATTGATTTTAGTAAGGCATTTAACAAGGTTCAACATGGTAGGCTTATTGAGAAAGTCAGAAGGCATGGGATCCAGGGAAGTTTGGCCAGGTGGATTCAGAATTGGCTTGCCTGCAGAAGGCAGAGGGTCGTGGTGGAGGGAGTACATTCAGATTGGAGGATTGTGACTAGTGGTGTCCCACAAGGATCTGTTCTGGGACCTCTACTTTTCATGATTTTTATTAACGACCTGGATGTGGGGGTAGAGGGGTGGGTTGGCAAGTTTGCAGATGACACAAAGGTTGGTGGTGTTGTAGATAGTGTGGAGGATTGTCAAAGATTGCAGAGAGACATTGATAGGATGCAGAAGTGGGCTGAGAAGTGGCAGATGGAGTTCAACCCAGAGAAGTGTGAGGTGGTACACTTTGGAAGGACAAACTCCAAGGCAGAGTACAAAGTAACATGTCCACAGATCCCTGAAAGTTGCCTCACATGTAGATAAGGTAGTTAAGAAAGCTTATGGAGTGTTAGCTTTCATAAGTCGAGGGATAGAGTTTAAGAGTTGCGATGTAATGATGCAGCTCTATAAAACTCTGGTTAGGCCACAATTGGAGTACTGTGTCCAGTTCTGGTTGCCTCACTATAGGAAGGATGTGGAAGCATTGGAAAAGGTACAGAGGAGGTTTACCAGGAGGCTGCCTGGTTTGGAGAGTATGCATTATGATCAGAGATTAAGGGAGCTAGGGCTTTACTCTTTGAAGAGAAGGAGGATGAGAGGAGACATGATAGAGGTGTACAAGATAATAAGAGGAATAGATAGAGTGGATAGCCAGCGCCTCTTCCCCAGGGCACCACTGCTCAATACAAGAGGACATGGCTTTAAGGTAAGTGGTGGGAAGTTCAAGGGGGATATTAAAGGAAGATTTTTCACTCAGAGTGGTTGGTGCGTGGAATGCACTGCCTGAGTCAGTGGTGGAGGCAGATACACTTGTGAAGTTTAAGAGACAGGTATATGGAGGAATTTAAGGTGGGGGGTTATATGGGAGGCAGGGTTTGATGGTCGGCACAACATTGTGGGCCAAAGGGTCTGTAATGTGCTGTACTATTCTATGTTCTATGTTCTAAATTTAAAAAATAACAATTCCAGATACTGGAAACCTAACTAATCAGGCTACCTCCATTTTCATCCTTGTCACTCCTTATATCTATCACAAATGACAGATCCTAGCATTGATCCTTGCAGAACACCACTCCACTACTACTCTCTCTTTTCTGTGGTCAAGTTGGTTTTGTATTCTATTTACCATGGATCCCATGTTCCTTGGTCTTTTGAATTAGCCTACCATGGGGATCTTTTTGAAAGTTTTGCTAAAATACGCTTGTACAGCATCCATTACCCTACAGTCAACATTCATCACTTCTCAAAACAATTTAATCATGTTGGTAAGGCATGCCATGCCCCACACAAAGCCATGCTGACAGTACCTAATAAGTCTGTGCTTTTCTGGATGAGACTAGATCTTGTGCCCAAGAACCACCTTAAATAATTTGCCTATCATTGATGTAAGGCTCGCAAGGCTAGAATTTCCTGGTTTGCCCCTAATGCCCTTCTTAAATAAATGAAGAGTATTGCCCACTCTGCAGCCCTCTAGGAACTTGCTTTGGCTAAAGAGGATACAAAGAAGCCTGGCTTTGTGAACTTCCATTCCGAATGCTGTTTGCTTGTTTTTATTGTTTGCGTGATTCTTTTCCCTCAGTTTGGATGCTCTTCTTTCGTTTTTAATGAGTTTCTTTGTTTCGTGGCTGCCTGTAAGGAGATGAATCTCAAGGTTGTATGAAGTATACTTTGATAATAAATATACTTTGAACAGATCTGTCAAGTCTTTCTTAGTAACCTGGGTTCAACGGCAGCAGGCCATGGATTTGTTCACTGTAATGATCTTCAAAAGCCGCAAAACCGCCATCACTTTGATGTTGACATGCCCTCGCTGAGTGACAGGGGAATCTGTGGAAGTGGGCTGAAATGGGCTATGTCATTAGAGCATAGGAAGTCTTAATATAGTGACTTTCCTCAAAAGAGTTGTAGAGGATCAGGCATTCAAGGCAGAATTTGATTTTGTTAAAAGAATTGAGGGACATGGAGTTGGCTTAGGAACATCACACTGAGCTGAGTCACACTGCTCTTCATGATGGGCAGAATGGCCTAGAACACATTTTATTTGTTATGTTTTTATGCTGTTTGTACATTTCTATCTAATCCTCTAGGCCTCCTCGCTTTTAATTTTTGAATTAATTTCTCATTATGCCTTCAATGTTTCCCTTCTATTTCGTGAGGTTGCATTTGTTCCTAATTTTCTATTCCATTAACTTGATTACAGTTTCCTTAATCTCTTGGAAAATTCTTCATTGTTGACCAAAAATACCTATTTTTGTGTTGTTGACAAATTTCAAGATCTGTGCAAATTCACGAATTGTATGCTGACCTAATCATTTGCCAAGCATTAAAGTGCCATATTGATGCTTTTGCAGCTTTCCTCCAATACAAGCAACTTTGTTTTGTGTGACTTAGCTACATTTTTCCACAATATGCCAGATATTTTAAAATAAACCATTACAAAATAATGTAATACTTCTTTGTAAAAAGAAAGACAATACACAAAACCAGAAAGAATATTTGTCTTTTACCAAGAAAGGCAATCCTTCATCTATCTTTGGATTATTGGTTATCCGTCTGATGACAGAGGACATGATCGCCTATGTCTTTTGACATGATGATAAAGGAAGAAAAAAGACTTTTACATTTAAGAAATATAAATAAAAAGCTCTAGTCCTAATTGTCAATAACTTGCTAATATGTTGTTCTGAAAATTTTGTTTCCAGGTTTGACAGAATTGCACGTACAAGGCAGACAATGCATAGTGATGGTTTAAATTCACTCAAATATAAAGTGCTAGAAATCAAGAAGTATCCATTATACACCTTCATTGATGTGGATATTGGTGGTCCTGGAAGGCCGCCTTCCTGAGTGTAACAAAAAATGAAGAACTTCTTGAAACACAGTCAACTAAATCACTGACTTGTTAAGATTTGAATTTTGTTTTATACCTTATGTGCCTTATTCAGTTGCATTTATATGCTGCATATCCTTCTTGCCTGTTACTGAAGTCACTGTGGTTCCTATGCCTTAATTATGGGAATTTGATAATATTAAATACATATTTTTAAAGTTAGTGTCTAGTAAACCTAAAAAGCTTACTTGACAAAGAAATGCCTACAAGCAAAAATATTTTTGTTACATTTTCTTAACCAGGTTTGTCATTTTATTTCCATGTCTATATTTTACTTTTGGACCCTCAGGAATTCTCTAACGTTTAATAAATGTCCAAATAAATTCTTTTTCTCAATCATTTGTTTCTAATTAACACATTTCTGCTCTTTTTGTGAATTGCTTCAAAAGCATTGCTAATTTATTTGTAATATTGCTGCCTGTAGAAATGTGATACCTGAAATGTGATATTTACCTGCTCAAACCAAGCTGTTGTTTCTTGTTGGAAGATTTGGGATGGGAGAGTTGATTCTCTTCTGACAGTAACATTGGTTCAACTTTAAGCTTGAAAGTTATACTCCACAGGCATTTGGCTATCTGTACTGAGTCCAATTGTGAAGATGGCTTCAACACTGGGAAGAATATTCAAAGAACCAAATACCAAGTTGGATTACTATTATTTTTAATTGTTCTTGTGAGGTGAGCAGCACAGTCAAGTTCCTGTTTATAGTCCACTTCCTCATTGTGAAAGTTGTGATGATTTCCTTGAAACATCTTGGTATTGGTTGAATGTTGACCCAATTACGCTTAAAGTGGAGGTTTTGGTTTCTGGGTGATTTTCACCTTGTGTTGGACAGGCTGCTTTGTATCAAGTGGCAAATGGATACTGTATGCACTGTTGAACAACGTGCATGCACTGCACATCCATTGGCTTGGTGTCTTCAATAGAACCTGAAGCTTTCTTAAAATTGTTACCACTTTTGCCTAGGACGACTACAGTTGAGATGTTTAAAAAGCTGCATTGAAAATCCCTTGTACTTGGACTGACTCTCATCCAAATTTGTAAAGAGTGGAGGATTTTAAAGAAGGTAACTTCTGGCTCTTTGACGTCCATCCTGGAAAAGAGCATGGAACCATGTTTGAGATCCTCAGTCCGACATTAAACTCTTGCCAAAGCAGCATTAAGGGAGTTGCTCAAATTTATGGCATTAATAAGAAAGGCCGTAGCTGTGCTTTGGCATCACTGAAAACAGCTTCTTGCTTGGTGACACTCTTGCTGGAAGGTTTTCTCTTTTGTACACAAGTATTGCTTGTTTCTTTGTAAAATGCCTTTGACTCTTCTGTCTGTCATCTCCTTGTCATTCACAGTTGGGGTAATTTATAAAGGAAGCTTGATATTTTTCATTCTCCATTTGGTGTATACCTCACCTCACCTCACACAATTCTTTTATCTCTTTTTGGGATTGCTACAGGCTCTGGTTTGATCTTTCTGGATGCTTTAAGTCTTTTGTTTAACCACTTAAACCCAACATTTCTGATTTGGAAAATCTGGCAAAGACAAAGGTTGTAACTTTGTGGTAAACTGTGGTTGTGAGATAACTGTTACCCTGGAACCCTATTCTGAGATGGAGTCATGCAGTTTTAACAATGATTTGCTGAAATGGTTAGCCAGAACTTTGCAGTTTGTTGGTTCTCTTTCTTTGGATTATGTCTGGGTTCTTAGACTTTTTCTATCACAGTTACCAAAATTACAACTGCCTTGAATTGCACAAAGCATAAAGCAGAAAGGGGGTCATGATGGCCCATGAATCCTCAGAGGGAAGTCCTTGTAGGATGTGCCACTAACTCAATACATTTTCTTCCATTAGTCGCAGGGATTCAAATTGACAATATGTAGGGGAGGCCTTGGCCTGTAATGTCTTGTGTGTTTAATCCAAAACTGATCCAGTGCCCTACAGTCTTTGATTCAAATATTACCACTTAAAAAATCTGCTAACTGGCAAGATTTCTGTCCTGCAGTAAATCTGTTTCTGCTAAAATCTCGTAGACTCCCTCAATAGGCAGCATGCTCAAGACAAATGATTGTTTAAAGTCAGCTACTCGGCTGCATCCCTACCTCATTCTGTGTACTGTGTAAATTACCTTTCAAATTTGATTGTTCAACTTCTTCCAAATTCCAGCAATTAATTTTAGAAAGTATGAAAGTTGGGCAAGCCTGACAAAACTAAGATTGGGGATGTGAAACTAAAATGCCATAAGATATGAAAGGCAGAGTACATCATGCAGAGCCTTGAGTTATCTGCCTCATCCAATAAGGTCATGACTGCTCTGATGCCCTGCTCTCCATTCCAATGTCCTGATCAATGGCTATAAAGATATGTATCACTACAGCCCAGAACCATCCCAATGACTTTATATTGACAATTCTATAGGAGAGAGAGCTCCTATCCTAAAACTCCAAAGACGCCTTAATTGGGGGGAAAAGCTTCTTCCTGACAATCTTACGCAGTTAACCTCACATGCTGAGCTTCTTTTCACTAATTCTAGTGTACTGACCAGGGCAAACAAGCCTCCCATATCTACCCTGAAGCCTCGTGAGACGATTACGATCAAATTCATATGTGTAGATTAGCAAGCATTTTGAAGTAGACATGTAGCATTACCCAGGACGGTTGGTGTGTTGCAAGTACTTGCCTCTGGAGTGGTGAGCAGACATCGCTTGATGATGCAGAGTGAAAATCAGACTGCATCTGACATGAAGTTATCCTTGTCCTCATAAAACCAGATAAACACATCAAAAATGTGTTGGCCTGAGAGATCTTTATTGGCTGCAAATGAAGAAACATGTAAAAACTTATACATTGCTGCTGGTTTTAATTATGTGAATTTGCAGTTTTTCATGGCTCTAACTGTTCCCATGACGTTCACAAGATTATGTGTTTTTTCAATTTCTAACTGAGTATATACTTAATTCTTGCTTTAACCTTTAGCTCTACCTTGATTTACCAGCACTTATTCCTTGTATTGTATTTTGGACAGTCCTTGCCTCCTGAAAAAGCAAACTCTCTAAAATGTTTTCCATCTGCCTTGCTGCAATTAGTTACACCAAGCAGGTTTATCAATTTACTATGTTCCTTTGTGCTCTGTTGAATCTCTAAACATTCCCAGTATCTTCAATAATTCAGATGTTCCATGTAACATCAGTTGATTGCCTCTAATATAATCTTTTAAAGCCAGTTTGTCTCTATAACTTTGTTGTATGCAGACCTCCGAACACTGGTTTGTAGTGCTGGTTAGTTGTTTTCTCCGCTCTAACGCAGCTCCTAACCCACTGCCGTTGGGTGCAATTCATCCTCCTGGGCCATTCTATTTTGTTTTTTTTTTGCTGAAAGCATTATTAAAAAGAGACTCATTTCTCCAAACACTAATACTTGGGAGTCAGCAGAGCAGACCTTAATTTCCTAATTATGATACTGCTGATGCTTTCATATACCCCCATTGTGATATTGACCCTGGACTGTAGCAATGAATTTTCAGTTGAATATTGTTACACTATGCTGTGTAAAGTTGCTACTTTATTCCTTATATTTTGCATCAATCTGAATTTTAGTTGTGTGCTGTCTTAATTATCCAAGCCAATAATCTGCAGTTGTCTTTAATTCTGAGCCTTATATTCCTTACCAAAGTATTTTTGTTTGGTGCATTCTATTTTCAGTGTGCTTTTCAAAAACAGAACACCTTGAAGTAATTGCAGAATTGTTATAGGACTGTAAGAGTTTACTTGTGTCTTTAATCTTGCAGTCTGTTGGCAATTGAGAACTTGCAATGCCTTTGACTTTAATTACTAAGTACAGACTTCTGGCTTATTTCCTGCTTCAAAAAGATGCTGTCGAAGAAAAGTTGATAGAGATTTTATTATGTGCATCAAATTAAAACTGCTTATTTTGTTTGTAATCATGTAGACAAGTCCTAGATTTAGTGTGTGAATCATGAATTCAATTTAATTTAACACCACTTGCATTCAGTGTGAGGGGAACCAGATCAAAATCTGATTTTTTATTTTGTATAATAAAATCTGTTTTTGTTTTTGCAAATGCCCCAGTGATATGTAGATAGATTTATGAAGAATGATTTGTGTTTTTGCTAGTTTTTGTCACCCTGGTGTGCCTGATAAATTAATGTTTGGCAAAGAAGAATTCCCTACACTACCCTTTCACAACTATCATTCAGTCTGTTTTCAGCAGCCATTTACAGTGCAATAATTTAACTGTGGTCATTTGTATTTTCCATAGAACTATTTTGATATAATCTGTTATGAATATCTGTTCTTATATGCATTTTCTGTTTTTTTTTCCCTAATCCTGTGCTTTTCATTTTAAAATGTATTTTGACCAGCTTTGGTTTTTAATATTGAAGCTTATTTGAACAATGAATTTTTAAAACTTTTTTATTGGACTGCTGTGTGGAATATTGTAATGAAAAGTTGCTTCAAATTTATAAGGTTGACGTCCAACTAATTTTGCGGCGTGGATAACCCTAATGCAACTTCATAAGTGTCTTTTTTTATTTACCTCTCAATAAGTCAGTGTAACATAATACAACTTATTCTGACTAGAACAGTATATTTTTGAGATGAAAATGAGATCAATTGATGTTTACAATCAGATTTGTAAATTTTTGCACTTGGAATCAATTATAAAAAAATATTTAAGCTGCCGGTTTTTATTCTCAAAAAGTTTTTTAGTTTGTTTCTTTGATTTAAAAAAAAGACCAAAGTACCCAATGATCAAATCTTTATTGCATGAGAAAATCCGCTAGTAGGTAAAGGCACGTTTTGTTGTAAATAAAATGTATTTTGAAACAAAATTAGGTGTGTTACGCTTATTTTGAAGTATTATTTCTTGTTTCAAGCACATATAAACCTGGGGTGTTGTATTCATTGAACACAGAACATAGAAATCTACAGCACATTACAGGCTGTTCGGCCCACAATGTTGTGCCGACCATGTAACCTACTCTAGAAACTGCCTAGAATTTCCCTAGCACATAGCCTTCTATTTTTCTAAGCTCCATGTACCTATCTAAGAGGCTATTAAAAGACCCTATTGCATCCACCGCCGACAGTGCATTCCACACACCCATCACTCACTGTGTGAAAAAAACTTAACCCCTGACATCCCCTCAGTACCTATTTCCAAGCACCTTAAAACTATTCCTCCTTGTGTTGGCCATTTCAGCCCTGGGAAAAAGCCTCTGGCTATCCACATGATCAATGCCCCTCATCATCTCTGTCAGGTCACCTCTCATCCTCCATCGCTCCAAGGAGAAATGGCCAAGTTGTCTCAACCTATTCTCATAAGGCCAGGAAACATCCTTGTAAATCTCCTCTGCACTTTCTATAGTATCTACATCTTTCCTGTAGTGAGGTGACCAGAACTGAAAACAGTACTCCAAGTGGGGTCTAACGAAGGTCTTGTATAACTAATATTACCTCACCACTCTTGAACTCAGTCCCACTGTTGATGAAGGCCAGCACACCGTATGCCCTCTTAACAACACGGTCAACTTGCGCAGCAGTTTGGGCAGACCCCAAGATCTCTCAGATCCTCCATACAGCCAAGTGTCTTACCATTAATATTATGTTAAGTCTTCAAATTTGACCTACTAAAATGAACCACTTCACTTTGGGTTGAACTCCATCTGCCACTTCTCAGCCCAGTTCTGCATCCTATCGATGTCCTGCTGTAACCTCTGACAACCCTCCAGAATATCTACAACACACACAACCTTTGTGTCATCAGCAAATTTACAAACCCACCCTTCTACTTCTTCATCCAAGTCATTTATAAAAATCACAAAGAGGGGGGTGGTCCCAGAACAGATTCCTGCAGAACACCACTGGTCACCAACCTCCATGCAGAATACAAACCACCTACAATCACCCTTTGCCTTCTGTGAGCAAGCCAATTCTGGATCCACAAAGCAAGGTCTCTTTGGATCCCATGCCTCCTTACTTTCTGAAGGGGCCTTGCATGGGGAACCTTATCAAATGCCTGACTAAAATCCAAGTACACTACATTCTCTGCTGTACCTTCTCAAAGAACTCAATCAGGCTCATAAGGCATGACTATCCCTAATCAGATTAGGTTTCTCCAAATGCTCATAAATCCTGCCTCTCAGGATCTTCTCCAATAACTTGCTCACCTCTGAAATCAGACTCACTGGTCTATAATTTCCTGAGTTTCCTCTACTCCCTTCCTTGAACAAAGGAACAACATTTGCAATCCTCCGGTACTTCTCCTGTCCCTATTGATGATGCAAAGATCATCACCAGAGGCTCAGCAATCTCCTCCCTCACTTCCCACAGTAGCCTGGGGTACATCTCATCTGGTCCTGGTGACTGAGCTAACTTAATGCTTTTTAAAGGCTCCAGCACATCCTCTTTCTTAATGTCTATATGCTTAAGCATTTCAGTTCGCTGTAAGTCATCCCCACAATTGCCAAGGTCTTTCCATGGTGAAAACTGAAGTAAAGTATTCATTATATACCTCTGCTACCTCCTCTGATTCTATGCACATGTTTCCGCTATCAGACTTGATTGGTCCTATTCTCACACAGTTCATCCTCTTGCTCTACACATACTTGTAGAATGCCTTGTGTCTTCCTTAATCCTGCTCACCAAGGCCTTCTCATGGCCCCTTCTGGCTCTCCTAATTTCATTCTTAAAGCTCCTTCCTAGCAACTATACCTAATTTCTTGAACCTTTTGTAAGCTTTTCATTTCTTCTTAACTAGATTTTCTACATACTTTGTACATCATGGTTCTTTTACCCTACCATCCTTTCCCTACCTCAATGGAACATACCTATGCGGAATGCCATGCAAATATTTTCCCTGAGAACATCTGCTCCCAAGTTCCTGCCTAATAGCATCATATTTCCCCCCACACAAATTAAATGTTTTCCCAAATTGTCTGCTCCCATCCCTCTCCAATGCTATGCTGAATGCTCTCCCACTGATAGATCTGATACCTGACCAGGTTCATTTCCCAATACCAGATCTAGTTGGTTTGTCTACATATTGTGTCAGGAAACCTTGAAAACTCCTAACAAGCTTCACCCCATCTAAACCCCTTGTGCTAAGGAGATACCAATCAATATTAGGAAAGTTTAAAATCTCCCATCGCAATAACCGTATTATTATTGCACCATTCCAGAATCTGCCTCCATATCTATCTGCTCCTCGATATCCCTGTTATTATTGGGGAGTCTATAAAAAACACCCAGTAGAGTTATTGCCCCTTTCCTGTTTCTGACTTCCACCCAGACTGACTCAGTACACCATCCCTCCATAACTTACTCCTTTTCTGCAGCCGTGACACACTCCCTGATTAGCAATGCCACACCCCCACCTCTTTTTGCCTTTCTCTCTGTTCTTTTTGAAACATCTAAAGCCTGGCACACCCAGCAGCCATTCCTGCTCCCGAGACATACAAGTCTCTAATGGCCACAATGTCACAGTACCACATATTGATCCATGCTCTAAGTTCATCTGCCTTGTTTATGATACTCCTTGCATTGGAATAGACACATTTCAAACCATTAGGTTGAGTGCATCTTTGCTCTAACACCTGCCCATCCTTCCTCACAAACTCGCTACAAACTGTCTCTACTTGTGCTCCAACCTCCCCATCCTCTGTCTCTTCAATTCAGTTCCCACCCCCCCCCCCACAAATCTAGTTTAAACCTTCCCCAATAGCATTAGCAAACTTCCCTGCCAAGATATTGGTCCCCCTCGGATTCAAGTGCAACCTGTCCTTTTTGTACAGGTCACGCCTGCCCTAGAAGAGGTCCCAATGATCCAAAAATCTGAATCCCTGCCCCCTGCTCCAATCCTTCAGCCACGCGTTTGTCCTCCACCTCATTCTATTCCTATACTCACTGTCACGTGGCACAGGTAGCAATCCCAAGATTTCTACCCTTGAGGTCCTGCTTCTCAGCTTCCTTCCCAACTCCATGTATTCTGCTTTCAGGACCTCCACCCTTTTTCTACCTATGTCAACATGTACCATGACCTCTGTCTGCTCACCCTCCTATTTCAGGATATTGAGGACACACTCAGAAACATCACAAACCCTGGCATCTGGGAAGCAAACTACCATCCTTGTTTCTTATTTGCACCCACAGAATCACCTATCTTTCCCTCTGACTATAGAGTCCCCTATTACCACTGCCATCCTTTTCTGTTCCCTACCCTTCTGAGCCTCAGTGCCAGGAGCGTGGCCACTGTTGCTTCCCCCAGATAGGTTGTTCCCCCCCTCCCCCCAGTAGTACTCAAAATGGAGTACTTATTGTCCAGGGGTACAGCCACAGGGCTGCACTCCACTACCTGACACCCTCCCTTCCCTCTCCTGATGGTCACCCACTTATATGTCTCCTGTGGCAGTCACCCGGGGGCTGATATCATCATCTCCTCATTCTCCCTGACAAGCTGACGGTTATCGAACTGGTTCCAGTCCCCTAACTCGGTCTCTAAGGAGCTGCAGCTTGATACACCTGGCACAGTTGAGGCCATCAGGGAGGCTAGAAGTCTCTCGGATATCAGACATCTGACACCCAGAACAGAAAACTGGCCTTGCAGTCATACCCAGTATTCTTGTTAGAGGAGGGGAAAAAAGTAACCTACCTCGCCTAGGCCCGTCTTTGCCAAAGCCCCAGTGAGCCAAAGCTTTATTACTCTGACTTACACTACTCCGACGGCCGCTCTACTAGACAGTGTCTCTTTTTTTATTTCAGAGCTTTCTCAGTAATGACGTGCGATGACAAGCTACTGCATCAGCACACTTCTCTCCGACCTGTGCAAAGCTCACTCTCTCTTCAAATTGATTCGTTTGCCGCTAATGCACAGAGCCCTGCAAAACACTCCATTTTTAAACTCTTCTCCCTGACCTACGCAAAGCTCGCTCTCTCTACAAATTGATTGGAAACCGCTAACAAAGCTGTTCTTTCTTAACGAAGCTGTCTTTGGATGTGATGTTCGAAGATAGTCCTTTCTGCTTTCTTTGGGTCCACATAATAGAGGTTTTGTCAGGAGCAGGATAAATTGTAGACATGAGAAACTGCAGATTCTGGAATCTGAAGCAATACACAAAGTGGTGGAGGAGCACAGTAGCTGACCAGCATCTGTGGAGCAAAGGCATGGTTGATGTTCAGATCCCCATGCAGGGTCTGCACCTGAAAAAAAATGGCCATTCCTTCACTTCCACAGATGCAGCTGGACCTGCTGAGTTCTTCCAGCCGTTTGTTTTGGTCACAAATTTATTCCCCCAATCAGTAGATCATCTGGTTGTTATTGTAGATGTGGAATTTTATAAATTGATACTGTTGTCAACTGTATAACTGTGTCAATTTTGGCTATGAGACACTTTGAGTCTGGGTGCTTCTATTCAATCAATCATCCCACTTCCACCCTGTGCTCTCTATTTGTTACAAGGGCCAACACAAACTTCGGAGCAATGTTCCGTATTGCTGCTTGTATGATTTGATACAGAATTCTCCGACTTTAGGTAACTCGTTTGTTCTTTGTTTCCATCAGGACTAACCATTGTTGCCTGCTATCCTTTCTTCCCACTGCCCCTTTTTGTTTCATTTCATTACACAAACTACAATCTTAACTGTATGTTACACAAGCAGAGGTGATTAACTGGCAGATTATTTCACCCTACCAAAGTATTTCCCTTTGTTTCAGCCAATGCCCTTTCCCACACTGATACGTAGACTAACTTGGAATTGGATGTGAAGTGCTAGCTCCTTTTCCACAGGTGTCTGCCTGGAACTGCTTATCCAGCATTTTCTACATAAGTAGAATATATAAAAGAAAGAATGAGTTAGTTTCTACTTAAGGGAGGAATTGTTTGAAGAGAAAATATTTCTGATCAGTTTAACATGGCTGTAAGAAGCACATTTTGCTATTTATGTTTTGCTAATAGGAGACCATGGCTAGAGAGGTCAGTGGAAAGTGACATACGGGCAGCCAGCATCTCAGTCATTCCCATGGACTGAAAATGTGTTGTTATCCCTTTGTGTGCAACCTGCTGGTGAGTTTCACTTATTAAGAGATGGGACTTGGAGTGAGAGGTGCGAGCAAGTCTTTCAACAGGGGAGACCTCAGGACTTGCTAGTAAATTTGAATCAAGACCCTCACGTCAGCAGCAAATAAAAAGTTAGGAACCAGTGTGGCAGCTGTTTTGGAATGGCTAATGGTAGAGCGGTAAACATAAAACATAGAAATCTACAGAACATTACAGGCCCTTTGCCCCACAATGTTGTGCAGACCATGTAACCACTCTAAAGACTGCCTAGAATTTCCCTACTACATAGCCCTCTACTTTTCTAAGATCCATTTACTTATCTACGAGTCTCTTAGAAGACCCTATTGTATTCGCCTCTGCCAGCATCACCGGCAGTGCATTCCACGCACTCACCACTACCTGTGTGAAAAACCTACCCCTGACATCTCCACTGAACCTATTTCCAAGCACCTTAAAAATATGCCCCCTCGTGTTAGCCAATTCAGCCCTGGGAAAAAGTCTCTGGCTATCCACACAATCATCTTACACACCTCTCATCATCTTATACACCTCTATCAGGTCACCTCTCATCCTCTGTTGCTCCAAGGAGAAAAGGCCAAGTTCACTCAGCCTATTCTCATAAGGCATGCTCCCCAATCCAGGCAACATCCTTGTAAATCTCCTCTGCACTCTTTCTACAGTATCCACATCTTTCCTATAGTGAGGTGACCAGAACTGAACACAGTGCTCCAAGTGGGGTCTAACTACGGTCTTATATAACTGTAATATTACCTCATGGCTCTTGAACTCAATCACATGGTTGATGAAGGCCAACACACCATACGTCTTCTTAACAACACAGTCAACCTGCACAGCAGTTTTGAGTGTCCTACAGACATGGACCCCAAGTTCTCTCAGATCCTCCACACTGCCAAGAGTCTTACCATTAATATTATATTCTGTCTTTAAACTGGACCTATCAAAATGAACCACTTCACACTTATCTGGGTTGAACTCCATCTGCCACTTCTCAGCCCAGTTCTGCATCCTATCGATGTCCCGCTGTAACCTCTGACAACCCTCCAGACTATCCACAATGCATGCAACTTTTGTGTCATCAGCAAATTTACTAACCCATCCTTCTACTTCCTCATCCAAGTCATTTATAAAAATCACAAACAGAAGGGGTCCTTGAACAGATCCCTGTGGAATACCACTGGTCACCAACCTCCTTGCAGAATATGAACCATCTACAACCACCCTTTGCCTTCTGTGAGCAAGCCAATTCTGGATCCACAAAACGAGGTCTCTTTGGATCCCATGACTCCTCACTTTCTGAATGACCCTTGCATGGGAAACCTAATGAAACGCCTTACTGAAATCCATATACACTACATCCACTGCTCTACCTTCATCAATGTGTTTTGTTACATCCTCAAAGTATTCAATCAGGCTCGTAAGGCACAACTGCCCTTGACAAAACCATGCTGACTATCCCTAATCAGATTATGTCTCTCCAAGTACTCATAATTCCTGCCTCTCAGGATCTTCTCAAACAACTTGCCCATCACTGAATTAAGACTCACTGGTCTATAATTTTCTGTGTTATCTCTACTCCCTTTCTTGAACAAGGAACAACATTTGCAACCCTCCAATCCTCAACAAGGGATTAAGGGGAGCTGCGTTTGTCTCAAGAGGCTTTGGTTCTGAAAAGTTAAGAGTTAGAGGTCCAGGTGCGGGGAGGGAGAGTAGCTCTTTATTTAAAACAAAAGCTTCAGTAAGAAAGAACAGTTATGGTTTTATGCAACATACATCAAAGTTGCTGGTGAACGCAGCAGGCCAAGCAGCATCTATAGGAAGAGGCGCAGTCGACGTTTCAGGCCGAGACCCTTCGTCAGGACAGTTATGGTTTTATTTTGTTTTTCACCCTTAGTCCTTGATTCAGTGTAGGCAGGATGGTAGTTAGGACAGTGGAATGCTTCTCTCGCCAAATATGTTCAGTTAGAGAAATTCTTGGTCTTTCTGATGACAACATCTGGGAGAAGTGTACCCAGATACATCTCCTGAGAGACTAGGTCAAGGAGCTAGACTTGGATGTACTCGGGATCATCTGGGAACCAGAGGGCTTCATAGAAAACACTTATATTGAGGTGGCCACAAGGTACAGGGTTCAGGAGAGGTCAGGCAAGTCAGCAGTCAGTTCAGGTGGTCCTGACTTGACCACCCCCTCAGCAGCAGCAACAGCAACAGCCAGGTCAGTGGCACCGTGGTTGGCTCGGTGAGGCTCAATTAGGGAAGGGTCAAGCCAGTCAGTAATGGGAGATCCGTTAGGCTAGAATGATGGACAGCAGATTCTGTGGCCACAAAAGAGATGCCAGGATGTTTTGTCGCCTCGCAGGTGCTAGGATCTAGGCTGTCTCTCAAAGGCTGCAGAACATTCGAGGGTGAACAGTTAGAGCTTGGTGCTCATGTTGGTACAAATGACCTCGATATAGGAGTTGAATTAGGCCATTTGACCCATCAAGTCTGCTCCTCTATTCCATCATGGCTGATTCAATTTTCCTCTCAGCCCCAATCCCCATATCCTTTCATGCCCTGATCAATCAAGAATCTATCCTCTGCCATAAATATACATAAAGACTTGGCCTCCAGAGTGGCCTGTGGAAAAGAATTCCACAAATTCACCTCTCTCTGGCTAAAGAAATTCCTCTTCATCTCCGTTCTAAAAGGATGCCCCTCTATTCTGAGACTATGTACTCTGGTCTTAGATTCTCTCACCATAGGAAACATCCTCTCCACATACACTCTGTCAAGGCCTTTCACCATTTGATAGGTTTCAATGAGGTCACCCCTCATTCTTCTGAATTCTAATGAATACAGGCCCAAAGCCATCAGACGCTCTTCATATGACAAACCATTCAAGCCTGGAGTCATTTTCGTGAACCTCCTTTGAACCTTCTCCATTTCAGCACATCCTTTCCAAGACAAGAGGTCCCACCTGCTCACAATACTCTGAGGCCTCATTAGTGCTTTATAAAGTTTCAATATTATATTCTTGCTTTTATCTTCTAGTCTTCTTAAATGAATGCTAACATTGCATTTGCCTTCCTCACCACACTCAAGCTGCAAATTGACCTTTAGGCATGAGAACTCCCAAGTCCCTTTGTGCCTCAGTTTTTGTATTTTCTCTCCATTTAGAAAATAGTCAACTCTTTTATTTCTTCTGCCAAAGTGCATGACCATACACTTCGCAACATTGTATTCCATCTCATAGGCACTCTAGAAATTTCCCACCTGGAATTCTGCGCCAATCTAATTTTCCCAATCTATCTGCATATTAACCATGATAACATTGCTCTTTTGGCATGCATTTTTTATCTCCTGTTGTAATTTGTAGGCAACATTTATACTACTGTTTGGGAGTCTGTATACAACTCCTGTCAGGATCTTTTCACCCTTCCCACTAGGATACTAGTTCCCCTTCAGTTCAGGTACAAACCATCCCTTCTGTGCATGGCTCACTGTCCCTGGAAGAGAGACCAATGATCCAAAGATCTTCATTCCCAATCTCAGCAGAGATGAGATCCTGCACAATGATGAGTTAGGTAAGAAATTAAAATGCAGGACCTCGAGGGTAGTGATCTCTGGATTACCCCCAGTGTCACATGCAAAGTGGTTCCAGGAGTAGAACAATGTGCCAGGTGAATGTATGGCTGAAGAGCTACTGTAGTGGCAGGGATTCACATTCTCGGACCATTGGGATCTCTTCTGTGGCAGAAGCGACCTGTACAACAGGGACGGATTGCAGCTGAACTAGAGGGGACCAATATCTGAAAGGGGAAATTTGCTTTTGCCACCGGGGGATTTTAAACTATATTTGGTGTTGGGGTGGTGGGTGGGGGTGGACGGGAGCAAGGTCAGTGAGAAGACAGTGGTATGTGTGGCAATCCATGAGCCTAGTTATCACAGTAAAAGGCTTTAAACTACATCTACTTCAAGTAGCTTGACAGGTTATGTGACTGAACTGAAGGTGTGGATTGCCTCTGGGGAATGCAATATTGTGTCAATAGTACAAACATGGCTGAGAGAAGGGCTGGAATGACAGCTTATACCGATGGTTTTGCTGTGACACGAACAGGTAGATGTAGGCTTTTTAATCAGTAACAATGGTGCTTAGTGAGGGTATTCTAACCCGGCCATTGTGTATATATATCTTATAAATAAGAAAGGATGGTCTCCTTGCTAGGGCAATATTATAAACTTTAAATTTGCCTGCAGGAACTTGAGGAGCTGATATGTTGAGAATTGTAGTTGACAGAATTGGAAGGTAGTGCCAGAGGGAGATTTCAAATTTCCTGTTATTGCCATGAGTACAAAGTGCCTGGACGGTCAGAATTTTGGGGCTGCATTCAAGACAGTCCCTTGTCTACTTGGGAAAGAGCAATACTTGGACCTCTTGGGAAACCAGACAGGCCAAATAACTGAAGTAGCAGTTGGGGTGCACGTTGGGTCCAGTGAGGTTAATATTACTGTTAGTATTACAGTAGCTATAGGGAAAAAATAGAACAGGAGCACAGGTTAAAGCCCTTAACTGGAGCAGGGCCAACTTTGAGTACTTAGTTGAAAGCTGGGTTCTATTCAAGGGCTAAGGAACAGATGGCAAGTGGGAGCTTTTTAAAAAAAGTCACACCAGGAATCCAGGGGCAGCATGTTCTTCCGTTATACTAACAGTCAAATGGTGATTAGGGAGTGACGAGGACTGCACTAGTGAAGGTGCAGGAGGTGACCGAAATGTTTAATCTCTATTTCTCCTTGGTGCTTACTCGGGACAGTATCATGGATGCCAAAGAGCAATAGACATACCAAGTTCAGGGAACCCTGGTCAAGAGATGTCCAGTCTCTGGCAAGGAAGAATCGCTTTTAGACAGCAGGGTAGAAACGAATTCCTTGGTGAATAAAAGAAGCTTAAGAGCAGGTTTAAAAGGGAAATCAGGAGAATACAAAGAGGGTATGAGACAGTGTTGGTAGGCAGGGTTAAATATAATCCAAGGAGGTTCTTCCGTTATACTAACAGTAAAATGGTGATTAGGGAGTGACGAGGTCCATCAGGACTGCACTTGTGGAGGTGCAGGAAATGAGTGAAATGTTTAATGTTTATTTCTCCGTGGTGCTTACCAGGGAAGTATCATGGATGCCGAAGAAATGAGAACAATGAGTAATGAGATCTTGGATCATATGCATATCACAAGGAAGGAAATAACTGCAAACTTGAACTGCAAATCCCTAGGGTCTAACAAAGTTCACCATCAAACTTCATCCAGTCAAAGCAAATCTTGCGAAACAAATAGATGTCTGAGTCAGGTGGGGAATTCCTTCAAAGAACAAAAGAAAGTATCAGCCCAGTGGCCACAGGTGGTAAAGCTATGGTGTAAACATTATCGCCTCTGAAAATAATTATCTTAAATATAAACGTCTTCCATTGTTTCCTCTTTTGCATACATTTATTATGAATAAAGATTTTATTTAAACTATAAAAAATACAGGCCATTTAAACTATTTCTCCACATACTGATGTGCCTACAATGGTGAATTAACAACATTTTTTGTTTTATTTCCCTTTTTTAATGCTGAAAGGCTGCTGGATGTTTCAGTGTTTAGACATTTCAAAAAGGAAAGGGAGGGAGGTAAAAGAGGTGGGGGGTGGCATTTCTTATCAGGGATAGTATCACAGCTGCAGAAAGGAGGATGTCTTGAGGGATTAGTCTACTGAGTTGGTGTGGGAGGAAGTCAGAAACCAGAAGGGAGCAATCACTCTATTGGAAGTATCCTATAGACACCCCAGGAAACCGGTATAAGCACCGGCCAGCCTGATGGGCCACAAAGCTCGTGACAGACTTTAATCTTAAATAGACACCCCCAAGAGCAACAGAGACCATGAGGAACAGATTGGGAGCAAGATTTAGAAAATGTACAAAATAACAGTGTTGTTGTAATGGAAATCTTCGTCGACCCTAACATTGATTGGCACCTCCTCAGTGCAAGAGGCTTAAATGGGGCAGAAGTTATTGGATGTGGCCAGGAAGGATTCCTGACACATTCTGTAGGCACACTGACCAGAGGGGAGGCTATTCTGAATCTGGTGTTAGGCAAAGAACCATGCCAGGTGTCAGATCTCTCTGTGGGTTAGTATTTCAGAGACAGTGAGCACAACCTATAGCCTTGGAGAGGGAAAGGAGCAGACGGTATGGGCGAGTATTTAATTGGGAGAGGGCGGATTATGATGCTATTAGACAGGAACTTGGGAGCATAAACTAGGAACAGATGCACTCAGGTATATGCACAACGGACACGTGGAGGTTGCTCAGGGAGCACTTGCATGGGGCTTTGGATAGAGTTGTCCAATTGAGGCAGGGAAAGGATGAAAGGGTGAAGAAATGGTTGTCAAGAGATGTAGAACATCTCGGCAAGAGAAAAAAGAAGATAGCTTACTTGAGTTTTAGGAAGCAAAGTTCAGACAGGCCTCTAGAGAGTACAAGGTAGTACAAGGAAGGAATGAACTTAGGAGAGTTCGAAGAGGCATGGCAAGGCCTTTGCGAACAAGATTAAGAAAATATAAACCAAGGTGTTCTACGTGTATGTGAAAGACGAAGGACAGCCAGAAAGAGGCGGGACTGATCAAGGAAAGCAGAGGGAACGTGACTGGATTCAGAGGAGGTCCTGAATGAATACTTTGCGTCAGTATTCACCAGTGTGAAACATAGAAACATAGAAAACCTACAGCACAATACAGGCCTTTTGGCCCACAAAGTTGTGCCGAACATGTCCCTACCTTAGAAATTACTAGGCTTACCTATAGCCCTCTACTTTTCTAAGCTCCATATACGTATCCAAAAGTCTCTTAAAAGACCCTATCGTATCCGCCTCCACCACCGTTGCTAGCAGCCCATTCCACACACTTACCACTCTCTGAGTAAAAAACTTACCCCTGACATCTCCTCTGTACCTACTCCCCAGCACCTTAAACCTGTGTCCTCTTGTGGCAACCATTTCAGCCCTGGGAAAAAGCCTCTGACTATCCACACAATCATCTTACACACCTCTCATCATCTTATACACCTCTATCAAGTCAGCTCTCATCCTCCATTGACTCAAGGAGAAAAGGCTGCATTCACTCAACCTATTCTCATAAGGCATGCTCCCCAATCCAGGCAATATCCTTGGAAATCTCCTTTGCACCCTTTCTATGGCTTCCACATCCTTCCTGTAGTGAGGTGACCAGAACTGAGCACAGTATTCCAAGTGGGGTCTGACCAGGGTCCTATATAGCTGCAACGTTACCTCTCGGTTCCTAAGTTCAATTCCATGATTCATAAAGGCCAATACAACATATACTTTCTTAACCACAGAGTCAACCTGCGCAGCTGCTTTGAGCGTCCTATGGACTCGAACACCAAGATTCCCCTGATCCTCCACACTGCCAAGAGTCTTACCATTAATACTATATTCTGCCATCATATTTGACCTACCAAAATGAACCACTTCACACTTATCTGGGTTGAACTCCATCTGCCACTTCTCAGCCCAGTTTTGCATCCTATCAATGTCCCGCTGTAACTTCTGACAGCCCTCCACACTATCCACAACACCCCCAACCTTTGTGTCATCAACAAACTTACTAACCCATCCCTCCATTTCCTCATCCAGGTCATTTACAGGTTTCCTTCGCCATCTGAAGGTAGAACGTTCCTATGAAACGGTTCGTAAGCCGGAATGTCGTAAAGCGAAGAAGCAATTACCATTTATTTATATGGGAAAATTTGTGAGAGTTCACAGACCCAAAAATAACCTACCAAATCACGCCAAATAACACGTAAAATCTAAAATAACAGTAACATATAGTAAAAGCAGGAATGATATGATAAATACACAGCCTATATAAATTAGAAATACTTCTCTACAACGATTGCCTGCACTGTTCTCCGTAGCGAAAATCTCACGCAAGCGCTTTTGGCAGAAACACTCTCTCCAGTAACCTTTAAGCTATGAAGCTGCCAAATCATACCAAATAACACATAAAAATACACAGCCAATATAAAGTGGAAATAATGTATGTACAGTGTAGTATCACTTATGGGAATCAGGAAGACATCGCGCACACTGATGATGGTGTGTTAGGCTGAGTCGTTGGAGGTTGGGGTGGTGCAGTGGTCGCCAACCACCAGGCCGCTGACCGATACCGATCCACGAAGCATTCAGAGATACAGCAGTAGCCGGGACGCATCCAGCACATCTTTAAGAAAAAAGCTGAAATAAACAAGCTAATTAATTAGGTATCACCCGGCACGTAAATGTCAGCCCAGATAAGAGGCGACGCAATTGGCAATCGCCTCCAATGTTTGCCTGCCTCGATGTCGAAGGTCGTGGTTCGTCATCTGCTGTGGCTGATGTGGAAGGCTTGAAAAGCGACAGTATGCTTGACTGCTTAGCCTCGCGCATTTTTCTATTATACAGTTCTTTATAAGGACTCAAATCTTCCAGCAAATATGCCCTAAACCGACGTACCCTTTCAAAATTAAAGTCATACTTTATCATTGCAGTGAAAACCTCACGCAGTTGCTTCACATTCAGTTCCTGGACTTTCGGTCCGTTCACTACTGCATTCGGTTTCAGTTATTATCCTTTCCTCTTCCAATTGCATCAGCTCTTCATCTATCAGTTCTTGGTCATGGGATGCCAAAACCTCTTCAACATCATCTTCGTCAACTTCCACAAGTCATACTCACTTTGTCCTTACTTCGTTCACCACGATCGAAACGCTTAATTATGTCTAGTTTTACGCTAAGTGTAACACCCTTACAAACTCTTTTAGGCTTTTCCAATACCTTAGAACTCATCTTGCAAACGGCTGCTCACGGGCACGTGTTTAAGCAATGCCGGCGAGAATGCCGTTCCCAGGAAGAGCGGCTGCTCGGGGCGTGCGCTGCTTTTTTTTTCACGAGCTGCTTTTTTTGTAACAGTGAAAACATCTTCTGTTAGCGAAAACAGGGAACTAATGTAGGTCTTTCGTAACAGTGAGGTTTCGTAAAGCAAACGTTCGAAATGTGAGGGACACCTGTATAAAAATCACGAAGAGTAATGGTCCGAGAGCAGATCCCTGAGGCACTCCACTGGTGACCGACCTCCATGCAGAATATGACCCATCTACAACCAGTCTTTGCCTTCTGTGGGCAAGCCAGTTCTGGATCCACAAAGCAATGTCCCCTTGGATCCCATGCCTCCTTAATTTCTCAATAAGCCTTGCATGGGGTACCTTATCAAATGCCTTGCTGAAATCCATATACACTACATCTACTGCTCTTCCTTCATCAATGTGTTTAGTCACATCTTCAAAAAATTCAATCAGGCTCGTAAGGCACGACCTGCTTTGACAAAGCCATGCTGACTATTCCTAATCATATTATACCTCTCCAAATGTTCATAAGTCCTGCCTCTCAGGATCTTCTCCAACAACTTACCAACCACTGAAATAAGACTCACTGGTCTATAATTTCCTGGGCTATCTCTACTCCCTTTCTTGAATAAAGGAACAACTTCCACAACTCTCCAATCCTCTGGAACCTCTCCCGTCCCCATTGAGGATACAAAGGTCATCACCAGAGGCTCAGCAATCTCCTCCTTCTCCTCCCACAGTAGCCTGGGGTACATCTCATCCGGTCCCAGCGACTTATCTAACTTGATGCTTTCCAAAAGCTCCAACACATCCTCTTTCTTAATATCTACATGCTCAAGCTTTTCAGTCTGCTGCAATTTATCACTACCGTTCCACTGTCACACTGCTAGGTCCTATTCTTTCACGTCTTGCTCTTCATATACCTGTAGAATACCTTGGGGTTTTCCTTAATCCTGCCCACCTAGGCCTTCTGATGGCCCCTTCTGGCTCTCCTAATTTCCTTCTTAAGCCTGTTAGCCTTATAATCTTCTTGATCTCTAACAATACCTAGTTCTCTGAACCTCTTGTAAGCTTTTCTTTTCTTTTTGATTAGATTTATTACAGCCTTTGTACACCACGGTTCCTGTACCCTACCATAACTTCCCTGTCTCATTGAAACATACCTATGCAGAACTCCACACAACTGTTACCTGAACATTTGCCATATTTCTTGTGTACTTTTCCCTGCGAACATCTGTTTCCAATTTAAGTTCCAATTCCAATTTCCTGCCTGATAGCCTCATAATTCCCCTTACTCCAACTAAACGCTCTTCTAATTTGTCTGTTCCTATCTCTCTCCAATGCTATTGTAAAGGAGAAAGAATTATGATCACTATCTCCAAAATGCTGTCCCACTGAGAGACCTGACACCTGATCAGGTTCATTTCCCAATACCAGATCAAGTACAGCCTCTCCTCTTGTAGACTTATCTACATATTGTGTCAAGAAACCTTCCTGAACACACCTAACAAACTCCACCCCATCTAAACCCCTTGCTCTAGGGAGATGCCAATCGATATTTGGGAAACTAAAATCTCCCATCTTGACAACTCTGTTATTATTACACCTTTCCAGGATCTGTTTCCCTATCTGCTCCTTGATATCCCTGTTACTATTGGGCAGTTTATATAAAAAAATAAATACCTTAACGTTTCTGAGGACCGCATGAAGCAGGTTAATATACTGGAACATGTCAATGTTAAGAAAGAGGATATGCTGGAACTTCTGAAAAACATTGTCTTCGGACTATTATTTAAATAGAGAGAGAATTCAAAGTTCTGAGATGCAACGGGACTTGGGAGTCCTTGTACAGGATACCCTTAAGGTTAACCTCCAGGTTGAATCGGTGGTGAAGAAGGCAAATGCAATGTTGGCATTCATTTCCAGAGGAATAGAGTATCAGAGCAGGGATGTGATGTTGAGGCTCTATAAGGCGCTGGTAAGATCTCACTTGGAGTACTGTGGGCAGTTTTGGGCTCCTTATTTAGGAAAGGATGTGCTGACGTTGGAAAGGGTACAGAGAAGATTCACTAGAATGATTCTGGGAATGAGAGGGTTAACATAAGAGGAACGTTTGTCCGCTCTTGGACTGTATTCCTTGGAGTTTAGAAGAATGAGGGGGGACCTCATAGAAACATTTGAAATGTTGAAAGACATGGACGGAGTGGATGTGGCAAAGTTGTTTCCCATGATGGGGGAGTCTAGTATGAGAGAGCATGACTTAAGGATTGAAGGGCGCCCAGTCAGAACAGAGATGCGAAGAAATTTTTTTAGCCAGAGGGTGGTGAATCTATGGAATTTGTTGCCACAGGTGGCAGTGGAGGCCAAGTCATTGGGTGTATTTAGGGCAGAGATTGATAAGTATCTGAGTAGCCAGGGCATCAGAGGTTATGGTGAGAAGGCGGGGGAGTGGGACTAGATGGGAGAATGGATCAGCTCATGATAAAATGGCGGAGCAGACTTGATGGGCCGAATGGCCGACTTCTGCTCCTTTGTTTTATGGTCTTATGGTCTAATGGGTTGGATGGGATATACCGCAAAGTTACTTCAAGAAGCGATTGTTTCACCTTTTTTGATGATCTTTGCATCTCTCTGGCCATATAATAGTGGACAAATTATTGGAGAAGATTCTTAAAGACAGAATATGCATACACAATATAAGGCGAAGCATATAGGGATAGTCAGTGTGGCATTGTGACATTGTGAGGGGCAGGTCATGCCTCATCAGCCTGAGAGAATTATTTGAAGTTGTGACAAAACACATTGATGAAGGTAGTGCAGTGGATGTGGTATTCAGTGAATGGATTTTAGTAAGGCGTTTAATAAGGTTCCCTATGGTAGACTCATTTGGAATGTCAGGAAGCATGGGATACAGGGAAACTTGGCGATGTGGATACAGAATTGGCCTGCCCAGTGATTGTAGATGGAGCATATTTTGTCTGCAGGTCTGTCTATTGTCCTTGCATGTGTTGTGTACAAATCTAGGCAAATCGAAACACCTTCTCAAAATCACCCAGGCCGGAAGCTTTATTCAGGGTTTTAATGAAAAACAAACTTGTGAAACTGCAGAAAATTAAGTATTAGATTCAATACAGAATCATTGTGCCCCTGAATATACTAATATTATTTTCACAACCGGTGTTAACCAAGGTAATACATACCTGCAACTTTCCATAACTATGCCATGTAGACTAGAGTGAATTTGTGGCACCATGATAGCTCATCCTGCCTTTAGAATACATTTTCTTTGGGATGTATCTATCCTACACCTTCTGAATTGCTCCCAAAAACTCCAGCCATTGCTGCTCTGCCATCATTCCTGCTCGTATCCCTTTCCAATCAGCTTTGGACAGTTCCTCTCCCAAGCCTCTGCAAGTCCCTTTACTCTACTGTAATACCGATACATGTGACTTTAGCTTCTCCTTCTCAAATTGTATGGTGAATTCTATCATATTATGACACTGCCTCATAAGGGTTCCTGTACCTTAAGCTCTCTATTGAATTCCAGTTCATTGCACAACATCCAATCCAGAATAGCTGATCTGTTAGTGGGATCATGAAAAGGGCTCTAAAAAGCCACCTTGCAGGCATTCAACAAATTCTCCCTCTAGGGATACAGCACCAACCAGGTTTTTCCCAATCTACCTGCATATTGGAATCATTCATGACTATTGTAACATTGCCCTTTTGACATGCATTTTCAAGCTCCCATTTTAATTTACAGACCACATCTTTACCAGTTTGGATGTCTGTATATCTCACATCAGGGTAATTTTACCTTAGCTTTATCCATAATGATTCAACTCCTTCCGATCCCGTATCACCAGTTCCTAATGATTTGATTTCATTTTTTACCCCCAGGGCCACCCCACCCCCCTCTGCCTCCCTGCCTGTCCTTTTACTATAATGTGTATCCTTTGGTGCTATACGCCCAACTATGATCTTCTTTCAGCCACGATTCAGTGATGCCCACAAAGTCAATCATTTCAATCTGTAACTGTGCTCCATGTTCACCTTCTTTATTCCGTATACTGCGTGCATTCAAGTACACCTTCAGTCCTGTGTTCATCATCCTTTTCAATTTTGTCCCCCTTTTATGTTGCAACACATCTCATTGGCTGCTAGCAGTTTCACTGCACATGGTTTGTAAACCAACTACCTCATCCCACTCCCCTGCCAAATTAGTTTAAACCTTCCCAAACAGCTCTAGAAAACTTGCCTGCAAGGACATTGGTCCCCCTCGGTGTAATCTGTCCTTTTCATACAGGTCGTACCTTCCCCAGAAGAGATTCCAATGATCCGGAAATCTGAACCTCAACCCCTTGCACCAGTTTCTCAGCCACACATTCTTCTGCCAAATCACGCTGTTCTTATCCTCACTGGCAGCAGCCCAGAGATTACTACTCTGGAGCTCAAGTTTTTCAGGTTGAACAAGCAGGAAAAGCCTAATCACTATAATTTAGCTTGCAATACTGTGACCATTTAGCACCATAATAGCACAAACAAGAAAAAATCTGCAGATGCCAGAAATCCAAAGCAACAGTCACAAAATGCTGGAGGAGCTCAGCAGGCCAGGCAGCATCTATGGAAAACAGTACAGTTGATTTTTCGGGCCGAGACTCTTCGAGAGGAGTGGAGAAAAAAAATGAGAAGTAGATTTAAAAGGTGGGAGAGGGCAGATGAAGTAAAGAGCTGGGAAGTTGATTGGTGAAAGAGATAAGAGGGCTGGAGAAGGGCTGGAGAAGAGAAAGAAAAGAAAGAAAAGGAGAAAGAAAAGAAAAGGGGGGAAGAGCACCAGAGGGAGTCGATGGGCGGGCAAGGAGATAAGGTGAGAGAGCGAAAAGGGAACAGGAAATGGAAATGGAGAAAGGGGGGTGGTTGGGGGTCATTACTGGAAGTTCAAGAAATCAATGTTCATGCCATCAGGTTGGAGGCTACCCAGACAGAATATAAGGTGTTGTTCCTCCAATGACAGTGGAGGAGGCCATGGATTCACATATGAGAATAGGAATGGGAAGTGGAAATAAAATGGGTGGTCACAGGAAGATTCCATTTCTTCTGGTGGATAGAGCGCAGGTGCTTGGCGAAGCGGTCTCCCAAACTACGTCAGGTCTCTCTGATATACAGGAGGCCACACCGGGAGCACCAGACACAGTATATGACCCCAACAGACTCACAGGTGAACCTCTAGTAATGTCTCCTCCTCCACTTCACCATTCTCTATCCCCTTTTCCCTCTTTCATCTTATCACTGCCTGCCCATCATCTCCCTCTGACCTCCCACCCCCTTTTCATTCTTCCATGGCCATCTGTTCTCTTCTCCAGCCCTGTATCTCATTCACCAATTAACTTCCCATCCCTTCCGTCATTCCCCCCCACCCCGGTTTCCCCTATCACCTTCTGTTTCTCTTTCCCTGCCCCCCTTTTAAATCTACTCCTCAGCTTTTTTTCTCCAGTCCTGCCAAAGGGTTTCAGCCTGAAATGTTGACTGTACTTTTTTCTACAGATGATGCTTGGCCTGCTGAGTTCCTCCAGCATTTTATGTCTGTTGCTTGCACCATACTAGACAGTTTTTTATTCTATTTGTGCATTTTGTTAAAATTATCTATAAGTTATAAACAAGAAGAAATCTGCTGATTCTGGAAATCTGAGCAACACGCCCAAGATGCTGGAGGAACTCAGCGGGCCAGGCAGTGTCAAGGGTACAGTCAAAACAGTACAGTCGACGTCTTGGACCAAGACCCTTCTGCAGCCTATAACTTCTGGTAGATTTATGTTTTTGTGAGTGCTACTTATACAATACTGCATGCTGGGGATACGGCTGCAATTAAGTACTTAATTGTACTTGTGCATGACAATAAATTCGACTTTGATTTTGATTTTACAGCCCAGAATCTCTCGCCAGACAACAAAGCAGATGCTGCTGTCAATGGAGAGTAATACAATTGCCTGTTATTGATGGGCTGACATGCTGACTGACTGACATGCTGCTACCGATACCAACCAGCAGGGATGAGGCGGAAAGTGGCCGCAGGCGCTCTCTCCGGCACTGGCCAGCAGAGGGCAGCAGAAGGCTCAGCCCGAGAGCGGCCGACCCTGGAAGGCGGGCTTGGACCGACGGGAGGGAAAGAGTTGCCGGCACGACCTTCCGCGCACCACCTTATCTCTGGAAATTTCTCCCGTTGCCGAGATGCTAAGTATTTTGCGCGCAGTTAACAATGTTCGCTCATTATTCCGTTTGGGTAGAAGGCAGGGAGTCGAGGCTGAGAGGATGCGGCATTGTTACAGCAAGGAAGAGCACGGAGAACTTCACAGTCCCAACTACCGCCTGTACCTGAGTGAGTGACCACGCTGGACCTAACGGCCTGCAACCATCGGCCGCCCTGGTAACCGTCCCCAGCACAGGCCACTGCCCTGGGCAACCGGCCCTAGTAACCGTCCCCAGCAACAGGCCTCTGCCCTGGGCCAGCGGCCCTAGTAACCGTCCCCAGCAACAGGCCACTGCCCCGGGCAACCGTCCCCATCAACGGCCTACTACCCGGGGCCACCGGCCCTAGTAACCATACCCAGCAACAGTCCATCAGCCCGAGTAACCACTTCCAGCAACAGGCCCCCGCCCTGGGCCACCGACCCTAGTAACCATCCCCAGCAACAGGCCACTGCCCCGGGCAACCGGTCCTAGTAACCGTCCCCAGCAACAGGCCACTGCCCCGGGCAACTGGCCCTAGTAACTGTCCCCAGCAACAGGCCACTGCCCCGGGCTAATAGGCCACTGCCCCAGGCAACCGGTCCTAGTAACCGTCCCCAGCAACAGGCCACTGCCCTGGGCAACTGGCCCTAGTAACCATCCCCAGCAACAGGCCTCTGCCCTGGGCCACCAGCCCTAGTAACCGTCCCCAGCAACAGGCCACTGCCCCGGGCAACCGTCCCCATCAACGGCCTACTACCCGGGGCCACCGGCCCTAGTAACCATACCCAGCAACAGTCCATCAGCCCGAGTAACCACTTCCAGCAACAGGCCCCCGCCCTGGGCCACCGACCCTAGTAACCATCCCCAGCAACAGGCCACTGCCCCGGGCAACCGGTCCTAGTAACCGTCCCCAGCAACAGGCCACTGCCCCGGGCAACTGGCCCTAGTAACTGTCCCCAGCAACAGGCCACTGCCCCGGGCTAATAGGCCACTGCCCCAGGCAACCGGTCCTAGTAACCGTCCCCAGCAACAGGCCACTGCCCTGGGCAACTGGCCCTAGTAACCATCCCCAGCAACAGGCCTCTGCCCTGGGCCACCAGCCCTAGTAACCGTCCCCAGCAACAGGCCACTGCCTCGGGCAACCGGCCCTAGTAACCGTCCCCAGCAACGGCCTACTACCCGGGGCCATTGACCCTAGTAACCATACCCAGCAACAGTCCATCAGCCCGAGTAACCACCTCCAGCAACAGGCCCCCCACCCTGGGCCACCGACCCTAGTAACCATCCCCAGCAACAGGCCACTGCCCCCGGGCAACCGGTCCTAGTAACCGTCCCCAGCAACAGGCCACTGCCCTGGGCAACTGGCCCTAGTAACCGTCCCCAGCAACAGGCCACTGCCCCGGGCAACCGTCCCCATCAACGGCCTACTACCCGGGGCCACCGGCCCTAGTAACCATACCCAGCAACAGTCCATCAGCCCGAGTAACCACTTCCAGCAACAGGCCCCCGCCCTGGGCCACCGACCCTAGTAACCATCCCCAGCAACAGGTCACTGCCCCGGGCAACCGGTCCTAGTAACCGTCCCCAGCAACAGGCCACTGCCCCGGGCAACTGGCCCTAGTAACTGTCCCCAGCAACAGGCCACTGCCCCGGGCTAATAGGCCACTGCCCCAGGCAACCGGTCCTAGTAACCGTCCCCAGCAACAGGCCACTGCCCTGGGCAACCGGCCATAGTAACCGCCCCCAGCAACAGGCCACTGCCCTGGGCAACCGTCTCTGGCGACCGTGCGCTGCCTGGTACTACCCTATGCACCAGAGCCTCCCCTGTGCCATAGTGACAGGAAGTTTTTGCCATGGGACTGGTTGGAGTCAGTGCTCAAAATTGCAAGAAACAATTAGATGGACACTTACATCGCCACAGCACATAAAGCTAAGATCCGAGTCCTGGGATGAGTATAGAATGCCCTTGATGGACGGCACAGACATGGTGGGCTGAATGGCCACAGTGTCTAAACTCAAAGAAAAGTTCAATATCATATGCACAAATACACGAATGGGCTTGTGCAATGAAAAACGTAGTTGCAATAATATCACAAGCACCCAGGCCATAAGATATAGAAGCAGAATCAGGCCATTTGGTCCATCGAGTCTGCTCTGCCATTTCATCATGGCTGATCCAATTTTCCTCTCAACCCCAGTCTTCTGCCTTCTCTCCATATCCCTTCATGCCCTGACTAATCAAGAATCTATCAACCTCTGCCTTAAATATCCAATGATTTGGCCTCCACAGCTACCTGTGGCAAGAATTCCATGGATTTACTACTTTCTGGCTAAAGAAGTTCATCCTCATCTCCATTCTAAAAAGATGCCCCTCTATTCTGAGGCCACGTCCTCTGGTCCTAGACTCCCACCATAAGAAACATTCTCTCCACATCCACTCTGTTGAGGCCTTTCACCATTCGATAGGTTTCAATGAGATTTCCCCCCCCCCCACCCATTCTTCTTAATTCCAGTGAGTACTGGCCCAGAGCCATCAAATGCTCCTCATTTGATAAGCTTTTCAATCCCGGAATCATTTTTGTAAACCTTCTTTGAACCCTCTCCAATGTCAGCACATCCTTTCTTAGATAAGGGGCCCAACACTACTCTCAATACTCCGAGGCCTCACCAGTGCTTTATAAAGTCTCAACATTATGCCTTACTGTTATATTCTAGTCCACTTGAAATGAATGCTAACATTGCATTTGCCTTCCTCACCACAGACTCAAGTTAACCTTTAGGGATAAGTGCTTTTCACAACAACATAAACTAAACATAATTTATAGAAACACACATAAAAGTTGCTGGTGAATGCAGCAGGCCAGGCAGCATCTCTAGGAAGAGGTACAGTCGACGTTTCGGGCCGAGGCTCTTCGTACCTCTTCCTAGAGATGCTGCCTGGCCTGCTGCGTTCACCAGCAACTTTTATGTGTGTTGTCTCCCCGAATTGTTCCAGTTTCCCAGTTTGCTCCACACCGACCAAAGTGTCTCCCTGAACTAGTTCCATTTTCCCAGTTTAATCCATAACGACCAAAGTGTCTCACTTAAATGAGTTCCATTTTCCCAGCTTGCTCCATACTGACCAAAGTGTTTCCCTGAATTAGTTCCATTTTCCCAGTTTGATCCATACTGACCAAAGTGTCTCCTTGAACTAGTTCCATTTTCCCAGTTTGCTCCATAACTACCAAAGTGTTTCCCTGAACTAGTTCCATTTTCCCAGTTTGCTCCATAACGACCAAAGTGTTTCCCTGAACTAGTTCCATTTTCCCAGTTTGATCCATAACGACCAAAGTGTCTCCCTGAACTAGGTCCATTTTCCCAGTTTGCTCCATAACGACCGAAGTGTTTCCCTGAACTAGTTCCATTTTCCCAGTTTGCTCCATACTGACCAAAGTGTCTACCTGAACTAGTTCCATTTTCCCAGTTTGATCCATACTGACCAAAGTGTTTCCCTGAACTAGTTCCATTTTCCCAGTTTGATCCATACTGACCAAAGTGTCTCCCTGAACTAGTTCCATTTTCCCAGTTTGATCCATACTGACCAAAGTGTCTCCCTGAACTAGTTCCATTTTCCCAGTTTGCTCCATAACGACCAAAGTGTTTCCCTGAACTAGTTCCATTTTCCCAGTTTGATCCATACTGACCAAAGTGTCTACCTGAACTAGTTCCATTTTCCCAGTTTGATCTATACTGTCTCCCTGATCGACGCAGTTTGGTCCGTACTG
The DNA here is from genome assembly GCF_963921235.1 of Mobula hypostoma. Lineage (NCBI taxonomy): Eukaryota > Metazoa > Chordata > Chondrichthyes > Myliobatiformes > Myliobatidae > Mobula > Mobula hypostoma. The sequence goes on along the minus strand of NC_086112.1, from coordinate 70,823,246 downwards.
CACAAAACCTTTTCTATCCATGAACCTGTTGAAGCTTGTTAATCTGAAACCAACTTTAGATAGGATTGTTGAAGTGTGCCACTAAGTATTTTTTTAAATGGGATGATTTATTCTGTCTCTTTGTTTCTGACCCCGCTGCGCTCTCACCTTGGCAAAATTGTTTTTCATCTTCAGGTTTTACTTGTTACTTAAATTGTATTATATTCATTCGCATTGGGATCTGTAAATTTCGATGAAATGCATAAAACTGAGGATTCCAGATTTGTTAATTAGTTCCCTTTGCTAAGGAATATAAGTTCTTCATAATTACTGTCAGAAGTAATGACAGAAATGGTCTTCATAACCTGACTTGTAAAAATGTATAACCATGATTATTTTCTTCCATTTGCAGAGAACTCTGATGGTAAATACATTTCACCTTTTCATGATATTGCACTATATGATGTGTTTAACAAGGTAAATAGTTCAAGATTGCTTTTGGTATGCTGTAGTGCAAAATCATATAGAAGTTATTTGTTTGACCAAACGTTGATCAACTGTTCAGGCTTCACTGACGGTCTGCATTCACTGATTTTCTGAATTATTTGGTCCAAAACTGGCACCTTTTAAAGTATGAAGCAAATTTTATTGAACATTCTATCAGGTAATTTTTACAGCTACTAAAATAAAATATTTCCTCCCCGGTGTCATAACTCATGTATGTTTTCCACTGGCTATTGTAAGTTAGCATTCTAATTCAGTAAGTCCACTGAATTGTTCTAATTACCTTTGTTGCTACAGCAAGGCAAAATCTCAGAGAGAACTTTGAAGCCAACAATCAGGAGCCCCAATAGATTTTTACTGACAGATGGTAAATGATTCTTTGACATAACTCCTATGTTAGCTGATCTCACCATGGAGAGGATCTTGCTTTAACATCAGGCCATGCCAATGATAATTGTAGAAATGACACATTGCCCTCATGTCAACTGGATTATGTGCTAAAGTCACTGAAATTTGATTTGAGTGCAGTCATTAAAACCTGCAGCAACTTTGTAAATATTTTTGCATTGAAATAAATGTAGATTATTTTGTTGCATTTCCAGCTGCATTCTCATATTTGCTTTGTTCAAAATGGTGGCTCTTATGCTGTAATGCATTTCTGATTTTTTTTGGGAAGTTTTGGCTGAAATTTACTAGGCAAGGAAAGCAGATGCCAGTTTATTGAGTTTCTAAGGTTCTGCAAGGTCTCTAGCGGATTAGATTAAAGCAGAACGTTGAGGAGCATCCTCGCTGGGGGTAAGTAAGGCCCTCCAGAGCAGAGACGGATACAATTTGTCGCCAGCGTTGTTACAGGAGTTACCAGTCAACGTTGAACTCAATGTAAGACTGCCTTAGCAACTGTCCCTAAAGCAGTCCTAGTTGAGGTTGTGGAGGAGGACTTGCAGTAAAAGTATTACAGTAAACTATAAGCAAGGTTCTTACGTTAAGAACAGAACATCAAGATACTACAACAAGGAAATTTTTCTCAAATTGATGAAAGAGAATGTATGACTAAAAACACTGAAAAAAGCTTCAGTAAAAGTTACAAACACAATCCCAGGCAGTCGGTATTTCCTGATGTTAAATACCAGCTGACTGTTACCAATCTGCACTGTAAACCTGGCAGGTTGCACTTCGGTCAGCATTCTCATTCTAACTGACCAGTGAGCTCTCGTTGCCCCTCAACTTGCAGCAGCTCCAGCTCCACACCAGATGGCGCTACAAAGCAATCATACACCAGTTACAAAGCTTGAAGGCTCACTCCCCAGAGAGAGACAAGAGTTTTGTTTCAAGTTCTTGGGTGCAAATTTGTCCTGGTCCAGCCACATGGACACTATGACTAAAAAAACACACCGACACCTCTAGATTCTCAGCGAGCGAAGGAAAGCTGCCATGTACCTGTGAATTCTGAACAATTTTTACAATGCACTATAGAAAGCATCTTATTCGAATGCATCACAGCTTGGAATGGCAACTGATCTATGCAAGACTGTAAGAAGTTGTGAATGTAGCTTATTGGATCACACAGACCACCTTCCCCTCTATTCACTCCACGAACACTTCCCACTGCCTTGGGAAGCAGCTAACATTATCAAGGACCTATCCCACTCTGGTCATTCTCTCTTCTACTGCTGAGTAGAAGATAATGGGAGCACAAAGCACCGGACTCGAGGACAACTTCTGTCCCACTATCTTTAGCAGACCTCTCATATTGCTGAAAGATGAAATTGAGCTGCCAGTCTACCTCTCCATGATCTTTTCACTTTATTTATCAACTTGTCTTCTTCATAGCTGCAACACTGTATCATGCATTTTGTTTTCTTTCTACTGCTTTGATATGGCATGATCTGTCTGGAGTAAAACAAAAGCTTTTCACTGTATCTTGGTGCATGTGACAATAACATCAATGCCATTGATATAACTAATGTTACTTTCATTATGAATCATATCTTGAAATATTGGGCCATTTGTTTCCTGATCACCATTAACATTGTCTCCAATTCCAGCTCCAGGCCATTTGCTGTTTCCACTTTGTCACTCTCCAGCACCCTTGTTTACTTTGGAGTTCAGACAGCGAGCACTCCTGCCCATCCCTGCTTCTTTCCCTCACTGAGGAAATGGACAGAAAGGGAAGTGAGGGGAAAAAGTGGAATATTGAATACTTTCGAATTATGAAACAGACAATCATTGTAACTTAAGAGAACTCATTGGCATAGAAGGTAATTGATAAATTTAACCTGTGTTGTGGAATATGTAGTTTTTGGCTTTCATTTTCTAAATGGATAGAGTTTGGCAAACTGTTGGAAGAGCAGATATTGAAACCTAGTGCATAGGTAGAAAAAAATAATCAAAAGAGCTTATGTCTTATTACTTTTATCCTTAAAGAACTGAAATATAGGGAGGAAAATGTTACACTTCTATCTGTAACATTTTAATGCAACTTATCTAACGAACTGCATCAGTTAGATATTTTGAGCATTGTGCTTCGGGAAAGAGATTTAAAATGATGAAAAGGATGTAAAAGGATATGCATTGGGATACCATTGTTCCAGATAGGAGATATCTGGAATGAATGGGCATCGGTTCAAAATTGGAGGTAAACCATTTAACATTGAAATTGGGGAGTTAATCTTTGACACGGTAGATGGCGCAATTCTCTTCTTTAAATATTCCAGGTGCTAATGGTCATTTCAACTTTTCAAGCTCCAAGATTGTTTGATGTCATTTCCAGTAAGCAAGTGTAAAAGAGAACAAAGTAATTGTTACTCCAGATCTGATGCAATACAAAAAACACAGTAAGATAAAGAATGCAGTTATAAATATAAAAACAGAAAATATCTTATATCCATAGACTGATTGTATGTCCATAAAGTGGTGCAAGTGGTCTGCATAAGGTGACTGATAGGAAGGATAAAGTAGTGGTGGTGAGGAATTCAAAGGGGTGGGTTAGTGGGTGCGGGCGTTGATCAGCCTTACTGCTTGAGGAAAGTAACTATTTTTATCTCCTCTCTAATGGGAGTGGGACAGACCATGATCAGGGTAGGTGAGATTCTTTATGATGTTGCTGGCCTTTTTCTGGCACCTTTCTGTTTATATGTCCTTTATGGTGGGTATTGTGTACCTGTGAAATGTGGGCAGTTTTGACCATCCATTGTAGAGTCTTCCTGTCCACTGCAGTGTAGTTTCCATGCCAGGCAGTGATGCTTTCCACTGCGCATCTGAAGACAGTCATGAGTATTTATGACTGAATTTGACAGTTTTATCCGATGGCTTTATTGGGATGTGGACTAGAGAGGGGTTATGAATTTGAGTTTCAGTCGGTCATGATCTAATTGAGTAGTGGAACAGGCTGAATGACCTCATTTCTGTGTTTTTGTCATTCGTTTATTGGGAAGATTGGAAAATGGAAATGCAATTGTTAAAAGATCATTGAATGTGTGCCCATAAAAAGTCAGCATTAGGGCTGGGATGTAGCTGGGTGAAGTGCCTAGCACCATGCAGCTGAAGCAGCAGTTTAGTTGTATTACTTCCAATTTAATGTACTCCATTTACTGCTCATGATATGGTCTCATGGCCACTGGAGAAACATCAAATGGGTGACCATTTTGAAAAGCATCTCCATTCAGTCTGCAAATGCGAATCCAAATTTCCAGTGCCTATCATTTTAATTCTCCGTTCATTCCTAACCCAACCTGTCTTTCTTTGGCTTGTCACCTTCTCCCTCTTACCCCCATTAATCCAACTTAAGCTCACCGAACACCATCGCATCATCTGACTAAGTATATTTTGCCTTTTTAATTTTAAAATTAGTCTAGGTCATGAGTAGTTTAAATTCCATTTGATTTAATAATTTCTTTGATTGTGATAAAGTAGAACAATGGAGTACGACCAGTGAAGGAGCTGAATCGTTGATAATAATTGTGGAATTTCTCTTTGGAAGGGCACATCCTAGGAAATCCAGAAATTGCTGTCAATTTCATGGAGCACTGATGACAGATATATATATCAGTTTTACAAAAAAAAACTATTATGACATCCAGCCCAGATGTCCGTGGATGCAGAAGTCAGATACAATGATGCAATTCAGTGATATCTCGCCTCACCTCTCCTTATTCTCCATAAACTACTTCTGCTTCAAGAATGGTCCATCATATTAAATCCGCCATCCTGCCCTTTTCCCGTAGCTCTGTATATTGTTCCATTTCAAATATTTAATCAGGTTTGTTTTGAAGGTTACCATTGAATTGTATTCAGCAAACTTTGAGACAGTGAAGTAATGAGAGGTTGTAAGTAAATCTGGCTTCTTGAACCCCTCTACCTGTTTTACCTCACTGATTGTAATTGTGCCTTCCAACGCACAGGTCCAAATTCTGGAATTTTCTCAATACGTAATTCCATTCCTCCACTTCCTTTCTTAGCTTTAAGATACTTCTGTAATTTTAGCTCTTTGATTTTTTTTTGTTTAGCTTTCCTATTGTCCCCTTTTTGACCACTTATCAATCCCACTCCTGATTTTTCACTCCCTCTATCATCCCAACTCCCACTCTCCTCCCTCTCCTATCTCCCACCCTGTTCCCCTAATTTCCATTAATACAGGGTACTTAGAAATAAGGTCATTTTTGTCATCACTTCCACAACATTCAATGTACTGTAGTATATAAATTTGGTCTAGAATTATACCTAAAGGCCATCTTTGCTGTTTTTAAGCCAAATGTGGGATGTTTTGGATGTGTTGGTTAATCAGATAATATCCATTTTTATTTACTTTTGTTGTAGATATTTTAAAGTATCCTGCCATAATGCACCAATCATGAGCCACAATTCTGTAAATTTCAACTTTGATTGTGGCACGGGATGCATAAAATGAAGAAGATTATTGACATTGCTCAAATGCACGGTGAAGAAATGGTGCAGGAGTCAGAGGTTCAGATTTCTGGGTCATTGGGATCTCTTCTGGGGAAGGTGGGATCTGTACAAAGGAGACAGGTTACGCCTGAAGCCAAGGGGGTCCAATATCCTTGTGGGCGGGTTTGTTAGAGCTGTTCAGGAGGGCTTAAACTAATTTGGCAGAGGGATGGGAACTGGAGTGATAGTGCTGAGGATAAGATAGTTGGTTTACAAACAGGGGCAGTGTGTATTTAGACTGCTAGTAAGGAGAAGCTAATCATAGGCAAAATTGCAGTCAACAGGATGAGTTGCAAAACAAAAGGAGAACAAAATTGAAAAGAGTGATGAATACAGGAATATAGAAGGTGTTATATTTGAATGCTCACAGTGTACAGAATAAAGTAAATGGTCTTGTAGCACAGTTACAGATTGGCTGGTATGATGTTAAGGGCATCACTGAGTCGCTGCTAGCAGAAGATTATAGCCGGGAACTTAATGTCCAAGGATACACATGGTATCAAAAGGACAGTCAAGGAGGTGGAGGGTGTGGTGTGGCTCTTCTGGTTTAAAAAAAAAATGAAATCAAATCTTTAGAAAAAGATGACATAGATTTGGAAGGTGTTGAATCATTGTGGGTTGAGTAAAGGAACTGCCAGGGTAAAAGGACCCTGATGGGAGTTATATACAGACCCCCCCCCCCCACCAACAAACAATAGTAAGGATGTGGTCTACAAATTACAATGGGAGATAGAATATGCATACCAAAAGGGCAATGTTACAATAGTCATGGGGGATTTCAATACGCAGGTAAATTGGGAAAATCAGGTTGGTGCTGGGTCCCAAAAGGGGAATTCTCCAGAGTGCCTACAAGATGGCTTTTTAGAGCAGCTCATGGTTGAGCCCACTAGGGGATCAGCTATTCTGGATTGGGTGTTATGTAATAACCAGAATTGATTAGAGAGCTTAAAGTAAAAGAAACCTTGGGGCAAATGATCACAATATAATAGAATTCACCCTCAATTTGAGAATGAGAAGCTAAAGTCAGATATATCAGTACTACAATGGAGTAAAGGGAATTACAGAGGCATGAGAGAGGAGCAAGCCATAACTGATTGGAAGGGCACACTAATGGATGGCAGCGGAGCAGCAATGCCTGGAATTTTTGGAAGCAATTTGGAATGTGCAGGATATATACATCCCAAAGAGAAAGAAGTATTCTAAAGGCAAGAAGACACAAACCTGAACGTGGAGAAGACAAAGGAAATCATTGTGGACTTCAAAAAGGTGCAGGCGAACCATCCTCCTCTGCGAATACATGGCTCCCCACGTAGAGAGAGTTAAGTGCACCAAGTTCCTGGGAGTTCACATCACAGATAACCTTGCTTGGTCCCCTAGTATCACCTCCCTGACCAAGAAGGCATAGCAGTGCCTCCACTTCCTGAGAAGATTGAGGCAAGCAAGGCTTCCCTTACCCACCCCCCCATCTTAATTGCGTTTTACAGTAGCGCTATTCAGAGCGTCCTGACAAGCTACATCTCCATCTGGTATGGTAGCAGTCGAGCATTGGACCAGAAGTCCCTACGAAGGACTATGAGAACAGCTGAGAGGATCATAGGGTCTCCCTACCATCCATCGGGGACATTTATCAGGAACACTGTGTACATAGGGCCCTTAGTGTTATTAAGGATCTCACCCGTCCATTCAATATCCTCTTTGACTTTCTACGATCAGGTGATGCATAAAAACAAGAACAGTCAGGTTGAGAAACAGTTTCTTCTCCCAGGCCATTAGGTTTCTTAACTCCCAGCTGCATGGTATTGGAAGTGTCACTGATTAATCTGTTCCGTACCTTACAATATTTAATATTAATTCATTTTAGTTTGTTACTTATATGTGATTCATCTGTAGATGTTATCGTTACCTTTGTAAGTTATCATGTGTTATGTATGTTATGTGTACTATTGTGCTTTGCAGCCTGGTTTGGAGAAGATGTGGTCACATTTTTATATACATTATATAGATATATATGTTATATACATGTATGACTTGACAACCATGGCTAACAAGAAAAGTCAAAGCCAACATAAAAGCCAGAGAGAACGTGTATATTGGAACAAAAATTAGTGGGAAGTTAGAGGATTGGGAAACTTAGAAACCAACAGAAGGCAACTAAAAAAGTCATTAAGAAGGAAAAGATGGAATATGAAAGTAGGCTAGCCAGTAATATTAAAGACGATACCATAAGTTTCTTCAGCTATATGAAGTGTGAAAGAGAGGCAAGAGTAGATACCAGACTGCTGGAAAATGGTGCTGGAGAGGTAGTAATGGAGATCAAGGACGTGGCGGACAAACTGAATAAGTATTTTGCATCTGTCTTCACTGCAGAGTAAGCTAACAGTATGTAGGAAGTTCAAGAGTGTTTGGGGGCAGAAGTGTGTGAAGTTGCCATTACTAGGGAAAAGATTCTTGGGAAACCAAAAGGTCTGGAGGTAGATAAGTCACGTGGACCAGATAGTGTACATCCCAGGGTTCTGAAAGAGGTGGCTGAAGAGAGTTTGGAAGCATTAGTAGTGATCTTTTAAGAATGAATACATTCTGGAATGGTTCCAGAGGAATGGAAAATTGGAAAAGTCACTCCACTCTTCAAGAAAGGAGAGAAGCAGATAAAAGAAATTATAGGCTAGTTAGTCTGACCTCAGTGGTTGGGAAGGTGTTGGAATGGATTGTTAAGGATGTGGTTTCTTGGAGGCCAATGATAAAATAGGCTGTAATCATCATGCTTTCCTTGAGGGAAAATCTTGCCTGACAAATTTGTTGGAATTCTTTGAAGAAATAATAAGCAGGATAGACAAAGGATATTCGATGGATGTTGTGTACTTGGATTTTCAGAAGGCCTTTGACAAGGTGCCATACAAGAGGCTACTTTACAAGTTAAGGGCCCCTAGTATTACATGAAAGATTCTAGCATGGATAAAGCAGTGGCTGATTGGCAGGATGCAAAAAGTGGGAATAAAGGGAGCCTTTTCTGGTTGGCTACCGGTGACTAGTGGTGTTCTACAGGGGTCTGTGTGGGGACCAATTCTTTTTAAATTATATGTCAATGACTGCGATAACAGAATTGATAGACTTGTGGTTAAGTTTGTGGACAATATGAAAATAGGTGGAGGAGCTGGTAGTTTTGAGGAAATAGAGAGTCTACAGACTTAGATGGATTAGAAAAAGGGCAAAGAAGTGGCAGATGGAATACAGTGTTGGGAAGAGTTTGGTCATGCACTTTGGCAGAAGAAATAAAAGGCTAGACTTTTCTAAATGGAGAGAAAATTCAAAAATCTGAGGTGCAAGGAGATTTGGGAGTCTTTGTGCTGGAATCCCTAAAGGTTAATTTGCAGGTTGAGTCAGTGAGGAAGGCAAATGCAATGTTAGCGTTAATTTCAAGAGAACTAGAATATAAAAGTAAGAATGTAATATTGATATTTTATAGAGCACTGGTGAGGCCTCATTTGGGGTATTGTGAGCAGCCTTGAGCTCCTTATCTAAGAATGGATATATTGACAATTGGAGAGGGTTCAAAGGGGGTTCATGAAAATGATTCTGGCTAGTCATATGAAGAGCGTTTGATAGCTCTGGGCCTCTATTCACTGGAATTCAGAAGAATGGCCTCATTGAAACCTATCAAATGTTGAAATACCCCAGTAGAGTGGATGTGGAGAGGATGCTTCCTTGAGTCTAAGACCAGAAAAGACAGCCTCAGAATAGTGGGCAGCCTTTTAGAACAGAAGTGAGGAAGAAATTCTTAAGCTAGAGAGTTGTGAATTTGTGGAATTCTTTGCCACAGGCAGCTGTGGAGGCCAAGTCATTGGGTATATTTAAGGCAGCGGTTGATAGATTTTTGATTATTCAGGACAAGGATATGGGGCGAAGGCAGGAGAATGGGGCTGACAGGGAATGGATCAGCCATGATGAAATTGCACTGCGGGATCGATGGGCCAAATGACCTAATTCTGCCTCTATGTCTTATGGGCTTATGGTCTTGTATTATATTCTTCATAGGCTCTCTTTAATATGGTTGTGGAAGTACCACGTTGGACAAATGCCAAAATGGAGGTGAGTTATTGTGGGGGACAATCCTCATTCTTAATGCAACAGCTGTTAATGAGTTATATAAACTGTTGTTCATTTCAATAACTCAGGAAGACTCAGTGAGAAAACTGAACCAGTAATGGTGTGTAATAACAGAATTTTGGCAACAGTGTATGTTCCACTATTTTCAAAGAGCAATTAAATGAACCCTTTTACCATTGCCTTGTAAAATTATTCCTTTAAGTACTTTCCTTTTGAAAATTACTGATAAATCTGTTTTACCATTCTTTGAAGTGGTGAGCTCCAAGTCTAAATGGCAAGAGATCAATGGGCTGTGAGATTCAGAGGGATCTGGGTGTCTAATTGAGGGATCTAATTGTGAAAACCTAGTGCAGGTACAGAAAGTAATTTGGAAACCCAGCAGAACGTTATTTTTTATTATGTTCATTGAATGTAAAAATAGAGAAGCAATACTTCAATTACATAAGACATTGGTGAGAACACATCTAGAGGTCTGGCATACAGCATTGATCTCCTTATAAATGGAAATATGTAAAAGTATTAGAAACAGTTCAGAGGAGACCTATAAAACTGATATTTGGTTGTTTTATGAGGAAAGATTGAAGAGGCTAGGATTTTATCTGCTGAAATTTGGAAAAGTGAAAGGCAAATTGATGAAGACTATTTTAATCAATGCTGAGGGATTTTAACATCATAGATTAATAATGTTTTCTCTTGTATCAGAATCTATAAATAAAGGATTTTTAAAAAACAGCTAAATAGCATGCAACCTCTTGTCTCAGACATTTTGAGCCTTTGATACTTTCTTCCTCAGAAAACTTTGGAAGCAGAGTCTTTGAATATTTTTAAGGCAGAGGTAGATAAGTTCTTAATAAGCAAGATTAGATGAGACTACAGAGTTGAAATTATAGTTAGATCAGCCATAATATTGAATGGCAGAGCATTCTCAAGGGGCTGCATTGCCTACTCCAGTTCTAAATTCATATGTCCTGAAGGGTATAAAGGAATTTCTCCTTTTCTTCACCAACTTTCTATGCTCACACACGTTTGTGTTCTTTTCTGCTTCTGTAACAATCATTAGCTTACAATATGAAATTCTCTGTAATAAGTCGATTGAAATAAAATTTTGAAATAGAGGATTTTTTGAAATTAGTAGTTAATGTGGTTTAAAAAGAGTAAAGAGAAAGCCCAAGTAGGCTTACAATTTGCCCCTACCTTTCCTGGGCATCCATTCCTGATGGACTACCTTTATACCATTCTCAACGTCGCAATATGGGAAATCAGGCAACAATTTCCAACAGCAACTTTAGACCAAACATGAAAATTGTGATTTAAGTAATTGACTGGAATGATTGTTGATGACAGACGAAGTGGTTTGTGTATCTCAGAAATTGCTGATCCCCTGGGATTTTCACACGTAACAGTCTCTGGAGTTCATAGAGTGTGGTATGAAAAAACAAAAACCTCCCCTGAGTGGCACTTCTCTGGGTGAAAATGCAAGAGGTCAGAGGCGAATGGCCAGACTGATTCAAGCTGACGGGAATGTGACAGTCACTCAAATAGCCGTAGTGGAGCATCTCTGAATGCACAACAGGTCGAACCTTGAAGTGGTTGGGCTCGAGCAGCAAAAGATCATGAACATACACTCATTAGGTACCTGCTGTATCTAATGAAGTGCCCACAGAATGTATATTGGCCAGGCTACTGGGGAGAACTTGAAGGTTCACGTGATACCACCACTGGGTTTGCTTCCCTCTTTGATACGGTAAGTGTGAGAATATTACACAGAGCTCCCTACACAAAGATTCTTTCAAATGATCATCTAGTTCTTCATTTGACCTTCAAATTTCCCTCTCATGTATTAAAAATGGAAATAATAGACTAACAGCTGTTTCAGAGACAATACTGGAATTGTTCTGGACTGTTCCTCAGTCTACTATTTACGTGAGCATGGGATTTTTCTCAAGAGTTTTTGAGTTTCTTGTGGTGGCCTCTGTTAACATAGTTTTTCATTGGATAATTCAAAGACGTCACAAAATAAGAGTGTGCTGTTTCATAGTATGTTACATGTTGCAGGACATCCATAGCCTCTCTCACTCAATAATACCATTTTGAGATCTAGGCACTCAAAGTCCTGCACACAATGTTAAGCAGAAGAGCAGCTAATCTATTTTAGTGATGTTGGTTAGGAGGCCACTGTTGGCCAGGATTTGGGTAACTTTTTTTAACAAGTACCCTGGGAACTTCTGTCTATCTTGGCAGCTTAAGAGAAAGAATCATAAAAATGGTTAACTAATTTCAGTTTCTTCAGGAGGATTTTTTCTCTCATTGTGCAGCTGTAACATTATATTATGTTTTTTTTCAGATCGCTACAAAATTGCCTCTGAACCCAATCAAACAGGATATTAAAAAAGGAAAAGTACGTTATGTAGCCAATATCTTTCCTCACAAGGGCTATATCTGGAACTATGGAGCATTACCACAGGTGAAGCTTTTGAAACTTAGTTTGCGATAATAGCTTCCATTACTTATTTAAAGTAATTCTGTTTGAGTGCCTTAGAATAAATCCTTCAGCTGGTGTGAAATTGAAGATCAACACATGCTCAGTTTTGACCTTTAAGCATGTGTATTGTAGTTCTCCCAAGCTGTCCCTGGTTAAACACAAGGAATGGGATGGGCGAGTACAGGGGAGAGGGAAACATGGGATCTTTGAGCTTTTGTGCTTGATATTTTTCAGTGATCCTTGGTGTAAGTAATGCTTCCTTTTGTGTTACAGTACTCCTATCGACCATCTGGTCGTAGAATCATAGTCATGGGGTTTAACAGAGAAGAAGGAGGCCTTTCAGTCCAATCAGTACCCACCTTCACTAATCCCATTTGCCTGTGTCGTGGTTTCTCGTTACTTTAATTTGCAAATCAAAGCTGAGACAATCAGAAAGCTAGTAGCTGACTGCCCATCGAGGCTTGTATACAGCATTTTTTATAGCAATTTTCCTATCTTAGCTACATTATCATATCCAGTCGGCCTGTGATTACATATCATCAATATATCCGCTCTCGACTTTCCACTATTGTTTTACTCCCCAACTTAATTATGTTCTAGTTTACATTTTAGACCATATGTCCTCTCATCCCTAACCACAGTTATTTCTTAATTAATCTTGCGTTGACATACTGCCACATATTTCATCACCTTACTCGCCACCGTTATCTTTCTACTTGGTTTCATTTTAGTTCTCTTCATGAATTAATAGTGAACAGGTCAAAAGTCATGGCTACATAGTGAATACCTTCTATTGAGCTAGCAGTGGTTACGTAGTAAATACATAGAAAATACAATGCATTTTCCAATATAATCTGCCCTTTGAGACCCACAGGGTCTCATACAGAGAGAGAGAGAGAGAGGACTGAGAGTCTATGCACAAAAGCTCAATTAAAGCCACGCACTAACTCCCAAATTTGGGTTAAACTATATTTTCCTGCGCTTAGGACTCTAGTGTTCTCTCCCTACCTCCCTAGGCCGCTGAGCCAAAAACCCATCCCTTCGTAACTGAGACAGGGAAAAGGACTCAGGAGCCTTCACAGTCTAATCCCCACATATCTCATCTCTCTCCTGTTGGTCTTGCGTGTCTCGTAGACTGTACAAATGCATCATTGGTGTCTCCTTCTCCATAGGGCTCGACCCAATAATTTCCAGGAGCATCGGAAACCGTTTCATTGCAGCTCGCACTACAAGCGACTTGAGGCATGGAAGAAAACAGCACAGAATGACCGCACAGCTTAGCAATACAATACTGATGGTTACTGCAATCTTGGTCAGCCATGTTCCCCATCCTACTAGTTTACTATTTAGCCAGTCAAAGAACTGGTGTCCAAACCCTGCATTTTGTTTAACTTCCTTTCTTAGATTTTTCAGTTTATTCATTGCTCTGGTAAACGATCCCTCTGGACTAGTGTTATTCGGTATAAAAGTACAGCACCGTTCCCCAAACATTACACAAACCCCTCCTTTCTCTGCCAATAGCCAGTCTAGTACCTGTCTATTTTGCCACGCCACTCTACTGGTTGCATCTAGCTGCTGCCCCAAGGCCTCTAGTGCATCATCAGTGTAGTTAATGAATCTCTGTTGATTATAATATATATAATTTATCCATTCAACATTTTTGCTAATCCCTATTACAGGTATAAGTGCTTCCCAGCCCGCAGCAATCTCACTTCTTGCCTTAAACTTGTTAGGTATACCCCTCGGCTGTCCTATACTGTCGATCCGAATTGTCAGGTCAGGCTCATATTTTCTCTTCCTCTGTTTTAGTGTCTGTTGCCTCGAGGTGTCAAACTGTATTTCAGGGGATACTACAACTTCTTGAATCAGCATAACACGCGTACATGTACCCGCCCAATTAAGGGGAAGCGTGGATCTCAGACCCCCCTCCTGTCCACACAGCCACCAGGTATCTGTTAACGGGATGATCTGGGAGTTCAGTGCACCCTCGGGCAGAAGGGTACCTGTCTGGTATCTTCGGCCTGGGGTTACATCCCAAATCTTAACACAGTTGCCACTGAAATGCCCAACCGAGAAGTCACCCGTCCGCGTGAAACATTCATAACTCAAATGTTCCTGCATTTTAAGCTTTCCCAATGTGGGTGTCTGGCTTCTTTTATTTATAGCCCACGGTCTGCTGTAATTACAGTTACAGGCAAGCTTGTTTTGATCAAACTGCGAGGAAGCCTGGTATAACATACACCAATAAGGGCACATTGGTGTGTTATCAATACATTTCTGATAACGAGGATCCGTCCCGCTACAAATTCCCATACTGCAGGTCTTGACTACACTTGGACACTGCCGCGCACACTGCCCCCTCCGCTCCTTTCGCCATTGCGTGCAGGTGGAGTTATAAGGCATGGGGGCTACGTGTTGCACTGGACTTGCCCTTGAGCATAGATAACAATTCTGTCTCTTCATTATCCCTGCTGTAATTTGCCCATTGGTACCACATGTTCTGGTACCATGGTACGGAGGTAACCATTGTGCTCCTCTTACTCCTTGCTCTCAGGTTTTGTGGGATCCTAACAGTCCCATTCCACATCTGCCAAATTAATGGTCTCCAAATCTGCACAAGGGTATCTGAGTGTATCATCCCGGGGGGCGGGACTGGTCGCCCCCAAGTCGTCCCCATTATCTGAAAGAGTACTACCATCCATAACCCCATCCTTAGGGTCTTCGGGCCTGTCCTCAGGACCAAAAATTTCCCTTATTACTTGGTCAAGTTCCTGCGGGTCAGTGTCAGCTTCTTGTTGCTCTTGTCTGTCCCCTACTGTTTGTTCCTCTTCACCACTTACCTCGGGTGACCCACCTGACTGTACCTGCGGGATTGCTCTAGTGCAGTGATTGAGATGATACCAGGTGGCGCGTCCTTCCACTTGAACTGCGGTGGGTGATGCTCTGGTTACTGTAAAGGGCCCTTCCCTTCTGGGTTCGTTCCACTTTCTTCGAAACGCTCGCACGTAGACCTGATCGCCTGGCTTGATTGGTCCTTCCCCTCGATCGATCTCTGGCTCTTTCTGTTTTTCCTGTGCATAAATAGACTTATGTATCGTAGTTAATTGCCGCATGTATTGTTTTAATTCCAATTCCAGTTGTTCCAAACTAGGCCCTTTATATGGTCCTCTCCACTGGGGCACTGGAATGGGCCTTCCGGTTAGCATTTCATGCGGTGTTAGACACGTCATCCAATTAGTCTGCGTGCGGTAACTCATTAATGCTATCGGTAGTGCATCAACCCAGTTGAGTTTAGTATCTGCACAAATTTTGTTTAGTTTGGTTTTTAAGGTCCCGTTAATTCTTTCCACCATACCCTGAGACTGAGGGTGATACACACATCCAAATCTCTCAGTGCTTGCAGTACTAACTTGACCACTTTTTGGATGAAAGCTGAACCATTGTCTGAGCTAATTTCTGTCGGTATCCCAAACCTTGGGATCACTTCGTTTGTCAGGAATTTCACCACTGTTCCTGCCCCTTGATCTTTCGAAGGTACTGCCTCTACCCATCTGCTGAATCTGTCGATTACCACCAACATGTATCTTTTTCCTCTTACGTTTTTATCGTGTCTACATAGTCAATCACTAGGAGTTTAAATGGCCCTTCAGGTACAGGTATATGACCTATTGGGGTTGTAATTCCTTTCCGAACGTTATTCTGCGCGCATACCTCGCACTGTGAGAATACATGGTCTACTGAAGCCTGTAAATAAGGCGACCAAAATCCATCCTTTTTTATTTTCCTTATTACTTCCCCCCTTGCACAATGATCCATCCCATGTGCTTCTGAAATCAGGATAGTCAGTAAAGGGGTGGGAACTACCAGTAGGCCATCTTCCGTGGTCCATAGGCCTTCTGGGTTCTGTTTGGCCCCCCTTCGTCTCCACGGTGTTTGTTCTGCCAAAGTTGCCTTTCCCTGTATTTCAATTAGGTCCTCTACCATAGGTTCCGGCTCTAGACTTACCTGGGGTGCAATAACAGCGGATGTACACCCAGACGCTTTTCTGGCTGCTTCATCTGCAGCTTGATTTCCCTTTGTTACTGCATCGTTTCCTTTTTTATGTGCCTGGCATTTTACTATAGCCAGTGCTTTAGGTTTCATCAGTGCTTTTATTAGATCTAAAATCTGCTGACAGTGCTGTATGGGATCTCCATTGCTCTTTTTAAAACCTCTCTGTTTCTACACTGCCCCAAACAAATGACACACTCTATGAGCGTATGCTGAATCTGTATAGATATCTACTTTCTCTCCTTCCATCATTTCACACGCTGCTGTCAAAGCTCTGATTTTCGCTAGCTGGGCGGAGCACGGTTGGGGACATGCCTCTATTCTGATGACCTTGAAGTCTGCCTGATCCTGTTGCACGACTGAGAACCCTGCGTGATTCCCATCGTGATCCCTGTAACAAGAGCCATCTACGAACAGGACCTTTTTATCTTCATCCTCTAATGGTTCTGATCATAAATCTGCTCTCAATTTAGCGAATGTCATTGTTTTCCCTACACAATCATGGGGTTCTCCTTCATACCCTAAAGGGACATAATCGGCTGTATTACTGGTGGTGCATCTCTGTGTAGTTATATCTGGAAATGTCAGTAGCATCTGATATGCTGCTATCCTGGCTGGTGTCAACACAAATTTCCCTCTTTCCAGTAATTCTGCTACCTTGTGGTGTGTGTACAGAATCACAGGATAGCCCATGGTTACGAATGATGCCTTTTCATATGCATAGTATAGTGCCGCCAATCCCTGGTAACAAGGTGGGTACCCCTGAGCCACCTCATCCAGTTTCACACTGTAGTATGCTATTGGTTGATTTGCTTTACCTGTGCCAGTCTCCTGCATTGGAACCGCTGGGGCATAACCTTCCTGTCGGTTGGATACGTACAGATGAAAGGCCTTCTCGTAGTCAGGCAAAGCTAATGCTGGGGCTCACTGCAATTCCTGCTTTATAGTATTGAAAGCTGCTTCTGCCTCCTCATTCCACTGTAGATTACTCCTCAAGCTTGTATGTCCTGCTTCCTTCATTATTTTCCTCAGTGGCATTACAATTTCAGCATATTCCCCAATCCAATCTGAACTATATCCTGTCAGTCCCAGAAACGTCATCATCTGTCTCACTGTCTGGGGCTTGGGAGCTTTAGTTATAGCCTCAATTTGATCCGGCACTATCGCCTTCGCTCCCTTCGATATCACTCTACCTAGGTATTCTACCTGTTGCTTGCAAAATTGCAGCTTCTTTCTAGATACCTTATTCCCTCCATGCGCCAGTCTCTCTAAAAGGGTTATGGTATCCTGTTCACACTGTCCCTCACTTTCAGAGCAAATCAACAAATCATCCACATACTGTATCAATGTACTTTCCAGCGATATGCCCTCTAGGTCCGCCTTTAACACTTGATTAATTACGTGTGGTGAATGTTTAAATCCTTGCGGCATTCTGGTTGTCTCTGTATGTAAATGCAAATAGGTACTGACATATATCTGCCAGGGGAACGCTGAAAAAAAAGCCGAACACAAATCAATCACTGAAAAATAGTCTTTCTCTGGTGGAACATTAGTCAAGAGTGTGCGTGGGTTGGGAACTACCGCTGGCCAGTCCTCCACTACCTCATTCACCGCTCGCAAGTCGTGCACCAGTCTCCATTTAGATTTATCGGCTTTAAGGACAAGTAACAGTGGGGTATTACATGGGCTGTCTGTCCTTTTGAGTACTCCTGCCTCCAGTAGCCCTTGTATCGTTGGCGCTATTCCCTCTTCTGCCTCTAGTTTCAAGGGATATTGTGATCTGGGTGGAATTGCTCCCTTTTTCGGCTTTGTTTCTACCGAACTGGCAATTCTTATTCTCCCTACATCCGTGTCATGTTGTGACCACAGAATAGATGGTAACCTATCCAGCCTGTTATCTCTCTGCTGGCCTTCCTCCTTTCCCAATAACGTCAGGTGTGGTTGGGGAGTTACTTCGACCTCCTTTGTCGTTCCTACTATATCTATATCTACCTCTATTTTAAAATAGTTTTTGTCTCCCGATACCCACACCTGTGACGTAATTTTCCTCCACACGGCTACGGTTCCAGCATGCTTTACCAAGGGTCCCAGGTCTTTAGACTGATGTCCCTCATTTACTAGCAGCGTTATGTGGGGCTCAGCTTCCGGTATCTTGTACCATTTCTCCAAGGAAGTATTCCACCTGACTTGCAGGGCTGCCCCTTGTCTCCCAATTATTATAGCTTCTCCTCTTAGGTGCCACCGGTTGCCTGCCTCCTTGTGCCATCTCTCCCCTAACTCTTTGTTCTGAGTTTCGTCAAAAATCACTGTGCAATGTAACTCGGATTTGGGCGCTACGGCCTGGGGCAATATAGCCTGCACGCCCTTTTTCCATTTTTCCCAGGTTTCCCAGACCCTATCCAGAAGACATTAGCTTTCTTGACTTCCCGCACTAGTAATTGAGCAATTACTCTTTCCACACTCAACCCACTTCTGGTACATTCTAATTTTAATTCTAGTTTTAATAGGGCATCTCTGCCTAGCAAATTCATCAGAGTTCCTTTGGACACTAATATCGGCAAAACTATTCCTTTGCTGCCCATCCTTAATCTCACTGGAGCTGTACATTGTGTCAACTGTGTTTTTCCCGAGAACCCTACAGTCTTGACAAAGATTTCTCTTCATCCCTTTTCACTTTTAATTCCTGTAACCCTTTGATCTCTTCTGCTATTTCCCTTTTCTCCTGTTCTATCTTTGCCCTGTCTTCTTCTATTACCTTCCGTAGTTTCTCCTGCTCCTTTTGGTGATTCTTTCTTTCCTCCTCAGTATCCCAGACTTTAATTTCTCCATTTAGATCCACTCTTCCTGTTATCATCGGACACTGCTCAAGGGTTTCTTTCTCATAATAGGGAGGAGGTTTTTCTACGTCTTTCAGATCTGAGTATAGAGCCGAAGCCGGCTCCCTGTTATGCTTTTCCTTTTCTTTATCAGACTGCTCTTTTCGTTTCTCAGTGTCTTTTTTACTTACTATTAATATACTTCCCGTCTTTCTTAACCTTTCTCCCTCCATCCTAAAGAGTTTTAACACTTCAATTTCTTATTCCCTTTTTTCCTCTCTTTTCTTAGATTTATCTTTGGGTTTGTGATTTTTAATTAGCGCTTCCATTTCCTCACATAAGCTTACATCAAACGTTCCTTCTCTTGGCCATTTCGTGACCAGCTTTTTAGTTCTTTTTTCCCATTTTTCTGAAATTTCCACGATCTTACCTTGACACACCAGGAATTTTCTGCTCAATATTTCTACTGCTGTTCCTTTCTCTGTCATGTTGTTCTCTTTTTCCTTTTTCTATTATGGTATTTTTAGAATCTCATGACTTGCCTATTTAATAATATTTCTCTAACTCTATTTCTATGCCTAGCCTTATGGTTTACCTCACCAGCGTCTGAATTATCTATTAAACTATCTTTATCTCTTATTACGTTCTGCCCGTGCAGACCCCTACTTAGGGCGGTATCCACAGAACCTTTTCCTTTTACACCTCGCCTATGCAGACCCTTACACTTCTTAAGGCGGTATTCACGAGGATTTTTAATTCTCCTTCCCTGCCTGTTCAGACCTTCGTTTCGTGCGAAGCGGTATCCACAGGGACTTACCAACACCACGTGGAATTTTCTTAATTATTATTACTTTATTCGTACTTACCTCCACTGCCGTGCTTTTGATTAATCCTCTGAGCCTCCTTTTATGCCCAATTCTGCCAGATTCTTTGGATCGGAGAGACCCTTCGGCAGTTGCTTCACACTTCTGAGTCCTGGAGACCCCCCAAAACCAACAGAATTCTTAGTCCAAATTATCGCAAAAAACGCTCACCTTTTTTCTTTGGGTGCACCCTTAATTCTGTTAGCCCCATGAGGGTCCCCGAGGGACTGGGAAGCGTCCCAATCTGCTGTTCCCTTCCTTGCGGGTCTCTATCTGATCCTGTTTGTGACGCCAATTTTGTCGTGGTTTCTCGTTTCTCACAAACGACAAGGAGACGCAGAAAACTCGTCAAGACGTTTTAAACTTTAATTTGCAAATCAAAGCTGAGACAAACAGAAAGCTAGTAGACTGCCCATCAAGGCTTGTATACAGCATTTTTTATAGCAATTTCCTATCTTAGCTACATTATATCCAGTCGGCCTGTGATTACATATCATCAATATATCCACTCTCGACTTTCCACTTTTGTTTTACTCCCCAACTTAATTATGTCCTAGTTTACATTTTAGACCATATGTCCTCTCATCCCTAACCACAGTTATTTCTTAATTAGTCTTGCGTTGACATACTGCCACATATTTCATCACCTTACTCGCCACCGTTATCTTTCTACTTGGTTTCATTCTAGTTCTCTTCATGAATTAATAGTGAACAGGTCAAAAGTCATGGCTACATAGTGAATACTTTCTATTGAGCTAGCAGTGGTTATATAGTAAATATAGAAAATACAATGTGTGCATTTGAGTAAATACTGTAATACATGGAAAATACAATGCATTTTCCAATACCTGCGCATGGTCTCTAGCTTTCTTTGCCATGGCAATTCATGTCCACTCCCTCAAATATTTCTAGTCACAAGATATTCAGGGGATATCAAAGGAGAGCGAGTGGCAATATTGTTAGAGGAGAAATTATAGTACTAATGCTGAAGAAGCACCAAGGGCCAAATCTATCATGTAGGATGCCAACCTGTCGGAAACATACTGAGCAAATTTGCAGAGAAACGACAGAGATGTGCAAGCAGCTTTTAGCCATGCAAATACAGACTGGGAAACTGACAACATAGGGGTCAAAGAGGGAGAGAACTCACTGGAGTGCCTTCCGGGGACCTTTCTTGATCATTCTATTTCTGGTCTGATAACAAAAGCAGCAATGCTGGTCTAGGTTCTGGGAAGTGAGCCAAGCAATGTACAGGCATTTATCACTATGTCAATATCTAGAGAAAGGATATATGTAGATCTCTCTACTATAAAAATAGTCTGTTAAAAATAGATCTGGATTGGATAAACAAGAATAAAAGTTAAGGAGACACAGGAGACTTCAGATACTGGAAAATGGAGCAAAAAATCTGGAGGAGCTCAGCGGATCAGGCAGAATGTATTGGGGGAAATGGACAGTCAATGTTTCTGGTCAAGTCCTTTCTGGTGTAGTCAGTTTGGGTGCAGGAAAGAAACAGGAGGGTGTTGAATAAAGGCAGTTACATTGTACAAGAAAACAATTGGCTAACATGGACTGGGAAAATAGATTAAAGGATAAGCTATTAAATCAACAGTGACGGACATTTAAGGAGCTGCTTTATAAATTCAAAGGAATAGTACTGTGATGAGAAAAAGGCTTTATGGGAAGGATGCATTATCATTCAATAAGTAAAGGGAATTGCCCTCTGATGAAGGCACTTGCATTGTGCTGATTTTTAGGAAGAATCCAGGATTTGGATCCGGTGACAAGGAAGCACTTCTAGTATTTCTCCATGTCAAGATGGGGTGCTGTGAGGAGGGGAAACTGCAGATGCTGCCAATGTCTTTCAAACATAATGGGTTAGCAAGATGTGATGAGAATACAAAGTGAGGCTGAGTGGGCAGAAGGATTATAATGAGGAAAAATATCACTTTATCCACTCTGGAAATTTTAAAGTTAAAAGTAAATGTATTACCAAAGTACATATATTTTACCATAAGCTACCTTGAGATTCATTTTCCTGCAGGTAGTTGCAGAAAAAAAGAAATACAATGGAATTTTACGGACAAAGACTGATTGGCACAGTAGTGCGGTGGTAGTACGATGCTTCAAAGCTCTAGCAATCACCGATTGGGTTTCAATTTGCCCAATGTCTATAAGTCTATCCATTCTACCGATGACTCTGTGGGTTTCCTCCAGGTGCTCCAGTTTCTTCCCAAATTCCAAAAAGATGTACTGGTTAAGATTAGTAAGGTATGGGCATACTATGTTGGCACAGGGAGCATGGTGACACTTGTGGGCTGCTGCTAGCATATCCTTGGACTGTGTTGGTTGTTAACACAAATAGTGCATTTCACTGTACTTGGCAAAGTTTTGATGTGCATGTGACAAATTAAGCTAATCTTTAATCTCTAAAAACAACCAATGTGCAAAAGAAGGCATACTAAATAACAATAATACTGAGAACATAACTGTAACGAGTAGTTGAAATTGAATCTGTAGGTGTAGAATCAGTTCAGAGTGCTGGTGAATGAAGTTTTCCATACCAGTTGAGGAGTTTAATGGTTGTAGAGTAATAACTGTTGGTGAACCTGAAGGAGAATGAGTAACACAAAATGCTGCAGTCCGAAAGGATCCTGTGCCCTGTAGTACATGAAATTCTAAAAGACGGTACACTGGACCAACAGATAGTTAGAAAGCCAAATAGCATATGACCTTTTGCTCCCTTTTTCTTAAGTTATATATGCATAATGCATAAATCTTTCTATGGTGATTTCTCACACTCGGTACCTTCATAGCCTATTTTTTTAGTGCAGGTGCAATGACTTTGGAAAGAGTGAGAGCTTGTTTGATGTAAATATTTAATAATCAAATATTTTTATTATTTCTGCAGACTTGGGAAGATCCCTGTCATAAAGATCCCAGTACAAATTTTTGTGGAGATAATGATCCACTTGATGTCTGTGACATTGGGTCAAAGGTTAGTTGTTCAAACACTTTGTTTCTTGACCTGACTGACTCCCAGTAATCATGCTGGATAGATGCTTTGAATGGTGTTGTTAGCAGCCAGGTAAAAACAGAATGACCAGGTTATTTCGCTAACTAGTTAGCTAGAAGTTAACCAAGAGCAAATGAAAGCATTCTCACTTCCAAATCAAGAAGTGTCTCTACCAGCACTATAGCATGAGAGATCGTGGGTCATGGAACCTGGAGCAGGTGGTTACTGTTTTGGGTCAAGGCCCTGCATCAGCATTAAAGAGGTTAGAGGGAAATGGCTAGTATAAATGTGTGAGAAAGAGGGATGGTAGGTGATTTGTGGAACTTGGTTAGGAGTGGGGAAGGTTGATGAACAAATGGAGACAGCTGGGAGAGGTGGAGGGGGAAATTTAGACACAGCAACTGGTGGGTGATAGGTGGAAATGAATAAGACTAAAAATGGGGAGAGGGGAGGGGGAAGGTAGAGACAGAGACTGGAAAATGAGAGTGAAAACAGAAAAGGGAGAGATTATGTATCCAGCTAGTGGAGGGAATAGGTAAGCCATGGCAAGGGAAAAAAACCCAGATGGATAGGTGTGTAAGTGATAGGCAGATGAAACTCAGTGTGGGGGGAGAGAAAAGGTGAACAAAAGGAGAGAGAACTGAGTTAGGCCAGCAGGAATGGAATACAAGTGTGGGCTACTTTCTAGGTGGCGTATCATGCAGAACCTTAACAGAAATGTTATGGAAATCCATATATACCACATCTGTTGCCTTCTCCTAATCAACCTTCCTCATCACTTCATCAAAATACCCAATCAAATTCTCAAGACAAGATCTCTCATGCACTAACCATGTTGGTTATCCCTAATCAAATGTAAGTATCTCTTATCCCTTAGAATGCTTCCCAGCAACGTAGCTACCAAAGATGTTAGGATGGCAGATCTAGGTAAAGCACAACATTTGCTGTCCTCCAGCCTTATCGCACCTCACTAGGGGGACGGTGATGTTGCAGATATCTCAGTAAGGGCTCCCACATTTTCTTCTCTAGCTTTCCATAGTGTTTTTGGATAAACCTCGTCTGGAACGAGAGATCTGTCTACTTTCATAACCATGGCATATGCAGCACCTCTTCTGCTGCTTTATGGTCTGCTTCTACAGCTTTTCCATTCTCCAGAGTAAAATCAGAGGAGAAATAATCATTGAGAATTCTGCCTGTTTCCAGCAGTTCCATGCGTAGATTTCAGTCTAAGTTTTGAGAGGTCCTATTCTCTCCTTACTCTTTTTTTTTCCTTAATGTGCTTAAGAAATCTCAAAGGAGTCTCCTTAATTTTCTCTGCCAAGGCCATCTTTCTTGAAGTATACTCCAGTATCCTCTGTCAGAATCAGGTTTATTAACACTGATGTCATGAAATTTATTGTTTAGTGCCAGCAGTATAGGTCAAGACAAACTGAGGAACTTGAAGCTGCTCACCCTATCTACTGCTAATCCCTCAAGAAAGATTGGTGTGTGTTCTCCCAACTTCCCGTTCCTGAAATCTACAGTCAATTCCTTGGTCTTGCTGACGTTGACTGTGACACCACTCAATCAGGCAATCTGTCTCGCTCCTGTACGCCTCCTCGTCACCGTGTGCCAGCAACAGTGGTGTCATCTAGAAAATTTATCAATAGCGTTTGAGCTGTGCTTAGTCATACAAGCATGAGTGTAGAATGGAGCAGTGGGCTAAACGTGCATCCTTGAGGCACACTTGTGTTGTTTGTCTGTGAAGAAGAGATGTTATTATTGATCCAAACTGATTATAGTCTACTGAGGAGGAAATCAACAAGGCTCAGGTTTTGAAGCTTGTTGATTAGTACTGAGGAGATGATGGCATTGGTATATATCTCTAGTGATTTACTTGATCCCAGCTGCTTGTATCCGATCCAAGCCTTCTTTTACTTGACCCAAATTACAATATCCCTTAAAATCCAGGTTCCCTAACTTCCACAGTGGGCATGTGGTTAGGTGGTTAAACCAGTCGACTAGCGACCTGAAGGTCGTGAGTTCGAGCCCCAGCCGAGGCAGTGTCCTTGCCGGTGTTGTGTCCTTGAGCAAGGCACTTAACCACACATTGCTCTGCAATGACACTGGTGCCAAGCTGTATCGGCCCTTGCCCTTCCCTTGGACAACATTGGTGTCGTGGAGAGGGGAGACTTGCAGCATGGGCAACTGCCGGTCTTCCATACAACCTTGCCCAGGCCTGTGCCCTGGAGAGTGAAGACTTTCCAGGCGCAGATCCATGGTCTCGCAAGACAGATGCCTTTAATCTTTAACTTCCACAGCTTCAACTTTTACTTTAATAGGAATATGTATTCCTTGATCTCTTGCTATCTCACTTTTAAGAACTTCCCACATGCCAGAGGTCCTTTTGCCCACAAACAGTCCAGCCAAGTCAACCTTTGTAAGTCCTAATGTGATCTTCATGTATATAGGACTGGGATAGAGTATGGTGTAATCTATAAAATATCCAACAGACTTAACTAGCAATTAAATAAACAAATGGAACCAACAATATTTGTAGATTAAATGAGTCATAGGCTATATATTGATCCTCAAAATTTTTGGAATAATTTCAATTTATCGCAAATGTGAATTTTAACTTCTGCATATTCCACTTTTGTTTCTAGGTATGTTCTTGTGGTGATGTTATTCAGGTAAAAGTGCTGGGAGCTTTAGCTCTTATTGATGAAGGAGAAATGGACTGGAAAATCATTGCTATCAACAAGGAGGACCCAGATGCACAGATGATTAATGGCAAGTTCATCTAGTCTACAATGTTTGTTAAATTGCATTAACCTTTAACAGCCAGGGATAATCTTCTTGGCTCTGGATAGATTTCCAGGTGGCTTCAAGATGGTAATTGGAGAGTGGAAGTTTCAAAAGAACTAACTCCATTAAGATATTTCTATCCTGGGATCCAAACCAGCCATTTTTCTATACTCCATATACTTTGGTGATTAATTACACACTCAATCACGACAGGATAGAGGCAAGCAACAGTCCTTTATTTTCAAATGTGATTGAGATTTTCTCAAAAATTCAGGATGTTCCCTTTATGAATTTATTGTCTGAAGAATAACATTAAGTTACCTCATTTCAATCCTTTCCATTAGTGTCAGGCACAACAAAGCTGTAAATAACAAGCAAGGACTATTCTAGAAACCAGTTTCTCAGATGTGTCAAATAAAATCAGGAAGTTTCAAAACCACATACAAAATCCTATCTAAAGATAAAAGGCAAAATCATTTTGGTTTAAAAGGTAAAAGGCCAGGCAAATTTATTTCCATTATGATGAAAGTGGTTATACCCTGGAAGGTTATCGAACTTTCCTCTTTCCAAAAGTGCTCAGACCTAACGATTAGTTTTTTTTTCCTCTTCCTTACTTTATCTGAGACTAGTGGTTTTTTTTCAATAATATATAAACTATTTGGCTATCCAATGTTGACAATTAGCCCAATTTTTGAGAAAACCTCAGAAATACTCTCCCTTGAAGTTGTTACCACAACCAAGACAAGTGTGTGTACACATACAGAGATAACCTGTAATCAGTAAACCATCTACAGTATGTATTAAAGTGCTAGTTGACCTCCCAGTCAGATCCTTCCTGCAGAGTTGGAACATCCCTCTCAATGCCCATTGCCCCTGGGATAACTGCACTGAGGGCAGATGGTCATTCACCTCTTTGCGGGTTGTTGGTTTGCAAAGAGGGTGTGGAGAAGGCTGCAAGGGTCTTTGAATTTGAATTGACTTTATTACTTACATCCTTCATTTACATGAGGAGTAAAAATCTTTATGTTACATCTCCGTTCAAATGTGCAATATGCAATTATAGTAATTTATACAACAGGATAGTCAATATAACATAGAAATACAGTTGGTTAGCATGAATTAAGCAGCGTAATGGCCTGGTGGAAGAAGCTGTCCCAGAGCCTGTTGGTCCTGGCTTCTAAGCTGCGGTACCGTTTCCTGGATGGTAGCAGCTGGAACAGTTTGTGCTTGAGATGACTTGGATCTCTAATAATCCTTTGGGCCCTTTTTACACACCTAACTTTGTAAATGTCCTTTTTCTTTCTTTTTAAATCTTTTTATTCATTTTCAAAATTATAAACACAATAACAATGTTGATACAAAGAGATTGGAACAATCTTATTATTAATAAACATATACAGAAAAGATTTAAAATAACATAGGTATAATAGACTTCCAAACTCATGATGAAATTAATCATAAAGAAGAAAAAGAAATAAAAAGAAAAAAAATATATATATATACAAAGAAACCCCCCCCCCCAAAAAAAAGAAAAAAAATACTAAACCCAAAAAAAGCAAACGGAACAAAACAGGACTAGACCAATATCTTAAATCCAACACGCTCAGTAATGTCGTCAACTCCGCTCCTCTATTCATATATTTTAAGTTAATAAAGAAGATTCGGAAAGGTCAAATTACATCATATGAAAGTGTTGCGTAAATGTCCTGAATGGTGGGAAGTTCACATCTACAGATGCGCTGGGCTGACTGCACCACTGTCTGCAGAGTCCTGCGATGTTACAAGTTGTGCTAAGCAGCTGTGTAACAGAGAACTGTCTGATCTGCAGGCTGTTACAAGGGACACACACAAATACGGACTTCAAGTATTGCTGGAAGATCATCATCTTGGTGGAAGACACCCTGTGTTCTGCCTGAAACTTGATGGTCTGCCAGTAGTTTGAGCTGTCCATAGAGGAATGCAGCCAACAGGTACATTCCAGATTGCAGGAGTATGTGCTGAAGGATGCACTGAATTTGATGCAGTCAATGCAAAAGGCTCAGTCTAGAGCACTCCCACTACTGGACAGCAAGGGGCTGGGCCAGGTGGGAAAGCCCCTTAAATATTCTATTAACATATTACTCCAGAGGGCGGTATGAGTGGCAATGGTGCTATCAATTTTAAAAACTGTAAGTTAATACTATTTAATGCATTGTCCATGATGAAAAGGCTTGGCAAAGTGTATTCTTATATTATTATGAATGAAGTTTATTTTGTATAAATAAAATATATCAAAAAACTAAACAGCAGAAGGTCATAGAGTCATAAAGCATGGAAATATCCCATTCATTCCAACACATCCATGCCAACCATGTTAATACACTAATCACATCTTCCATTACTTGGCCTCTAGCCTTCAATGCCCAGGCAATTCAAGTACTCATGTAGGCACTTTGTTAACGCTGTCACAGACTCTGCTTCCACCACTGTCTCCTGCGGTTTGTTCTACTTAAGGTACCATTCTTTGGCTGGAAAATGTTTCTTCATAACTTCCCTGTAAATCTTACTCCCTGCCCAAAATATGTTTTCTACCTTTATTCACCACTAATAAGAGGAAAAGATTCTTGAGTCTACCCTATCCACACTGCTAATAATTTCATGTACCCCAATCTTAATCTCCTCCACTCCAGGGAAAACAGATCTACCATCTTCAATCTCCTCTCACTTCATCCTGATGAATCTCTGCATCTTCTCCAGTGCTCTCACATCCTTCCTACAGTGTGGTGTCCAGAGTTATACGCAGTACTGCATCTGAGGTTTGACCATTGTTTTATTAAATTGGAGAATAACTTCCCTACGCTTGTATTCAGTGGCTTCTTAATCATGTTATCTATCTGTACTGCCATTTTCAAGGATCTTTGGACTTGTAATCAAGATCACTCTGTTGCTCACTGCTCCCACCAACCCTACCGTTCATGCTTTTTGTCATGCTCATTATAACTCCCAGAAGGTATCTTCTCACACTTAACTGAATTAAGCCCCATCTGCCATTCCTCAGCTCACCTCACCAACACATTGATAGTATTCTGTAGCCTAAGACTACGTCCCACACTCTCAGCAGCTCCACCAATCTTAGTGTCATTTCTGAACTTACTGCATCCAAATCATTTATGCATATTTCAATCAGACAGCGGCCCAGCACCAATCCCTATGGGACACCACTGGTCACAGGCCTCCTATCACAAAAGCGATCCTCTACCATCATACACTCTCTCCAATTTGCCAACTTTCGCTGGATCCAATAGGCCCTAAACATTTGGACTAGACTCCCATGTGGGATCTTCTAGAAAATCTTAAATAAATCCATGTAGACCATGTATACTGCACTGCCCTCATTTATACTTTTTGTTTTGTCCTCAAGAATTTCTGTCAGGTTGGTCAGATAATGCTTGTCACTAGCCAAAACTCTTTCTGGCTACCTCTGACAAGTCCTAGTCTTTCCATGTGATCTTTAATCCTGTCCCTCAGGATTATTTCCAATAACTTCCCTACCACTAATGTCAGGCTCACAGGCTTTACCCTGCTGCCCTTCTTGAAATGGGAGACTGCCTTTGTCATTCTCCAGTCATTTGTGGCCACCAAGCCTTAAACATTTCCAGTTAAACCCCAGAAATCACCTTCCTTTGCCTCCCATAACTGCCTCGAATAAGTCTCTATTAATTTTTCATTCAACTTTATTTTCTGGGCTAAGGTGGAGTGGAGTGGAGGTAGCAGGGCTGCAGACCCCATAAATAATAAAACAAACCATAAGCTCCAGATTATGGCCACTTGTTTGGCTAGTAGCATTAAGATCCAGCTGAACTATCTTGCTCTTGTACACCTTATCACCATCTGAAATTCTGCCAACATTAATTGTGTAGTCAGCAAGTTTATAGATGCATTTGAGTTATGCCTAGCCACACAGTTGTGGATGTAGAGAGAGAAGAGCAGTGGGCTAAGCACATACCCTTGAGGTGCGTCAGTGTTGACTATCTGCGAGATGGAGCTGTTCTTTCTGATCTGCGCAGATTGTTGTCTTCCAGTGAAGAAGTCAAGGATCTAGTTGCAGAAGGAGGTACAGAGGCCCAGGCTTTGGAGCTTTTTGAAAGAAACTGTAGGAGTACTCTTGTTAAATGCTGAGCTGTAGTCATTAACCAGTAGCCTGACGTAAATATTGGTATTGCCCAGGTGATCCAAGGCAGGGTGAAGAGCCAGTGAGATTGTATCTACTGTAAAGATCATAAGATATGGAAGTAGAATTTGGCCATTTGGCCTATTAAGTCTACTCCACCATTTCTTCATGGCTGATTCATTTCCCTCTCAGACGTAATCTCCTGCCTTCTTCCTGTATCTCCGCATGCTCCGACTAATCAAGAAACTATCAATCTCTGTCTTAAATCTACCCAGTGACTAGGCCTTGACAATTGACCTTTGGCAACAAATTCCACAGATTCACCTCTGGGTAAAGAAATTCCTCCCTACCTCTGTTCTAAATGGATGTCCCACTATTCTCAGGCTGTCTCCTCTGGTCATAGACTCACCCACAATAGGAACCATCCTCTCTGTCAAGGTCTTTCAACGTTTAATAGGTTGCAATGAGATTCCCCCCTCATTCCTCTGAATTCCAGTGAGTACAGGCCCAGAGACATCAAATGCTCCTCATGTGATAAGCCTTTCAATTCCAGAATCATTTTCGTGGAACTTCTTTGAACCCTCTCTAACATCAGCACATCCTTTATCTGATAAGCGGATCAAAACTGCTCACAATACTCCAACTGCCGCCTCACCATTGCCTTATAAAGCCTCAACATTATATGCTTGCTTTCATATTGTAGTACCCTCAAAATAAATGCTAACATTGTATTTGCCTTCCTCACCACTGACTCAACCTGCAAATTAACCTTCACAGGGACTCCCAAGTCCTTTTGTACCTCAGATTTTTGAAGATACGCTCCATTTAGAAAATTGTCTATGCTTTTATTTCTGCTACCAAAGTGCATGGCCATATGCTTCCCAACACTGTATTCCATCTGCTGCTTCTCCTAGTACATAACATCCACCGATTCTCCTTTGTCTATTCTGATGGTTAGTTCTTCAAAGGATTCCATCAGATTCGTCAGGTAAGATTTTCCCTTAAGGAAACCATGCTGACTACAGCCCATCTTATCATGTGCCTCCATGTACCCCAAAACCACATCCTTAACAATTGACTCCCAATATCTTTCCAATCACTGAGTTCAAACTATCTAGCCTAAAATTTCCTTTCTTCTGCCTCTTCCTTCTTGAAGAGTGGAGTGACATTTGCAATTTTGCAGTCCTCTGCAACTATGGCAGGATCTGTTGATCTTGAAATATCAATACTAATGCCTGCACAATCTCTTCAGCCACCTCTTTCAGAACCCTGGAGTGTAGGCCTTCTTTGTCCAGGTGACTCTTCTGTCTTAAGACCTTTCAGTTTGCCAAGCACCTTCTCCCAAGTAATGGCAACTTCACACACTTCTGCTCCCTGATGTACTCGAACTTCTGGCATATTGCTGATGTTTTCCACAGTGAAGACTGATGCAAAATACTTATTTGGTTCATCTGCCATTTCTTTGTCCTCCATTGCTACCTCTTCAGCATCATTTTTCAGCAGTCTGATATCTATTCTTGCCTCTATTTTACACTTTATATATCTGAAGAAATGTCTGGTATCCTCTATAATGTTATTGGTTTGCTTACTTTTGTATTCCATTTTTTTCTTTTTTATAACATTTTCTGTTGCCTTCTGTTGGTTGTTAAAAGCTTTCAAAAACCCCACTAATTTTTGTTCTATTATATACCCACTCTTTGGATTTTATGTTAGTTTTGACTTCTCTTGTCAGCCACAGTTCTGTCATCTTCCCTTAAGAATACCTTTTCCTTTTGGGATGTCTCTATCCTGTACCTTCGTAATTGCTTTAAGAAGCTCCAACCATTCCTGCTCTGCCTTCATCCCTGCTAGTGTTCCCTTCCAATCAGTTTTGGCCACTGCCCCTCTCATGTCTCTGTAATTCCTGTTACTCCACTGTAATACTGATACATA
This sequence comes from Mobula hypostoma, assembly GCF_963921235.1. NCBI lineage: Eukaryota > Metazoa > Chordata > Chondrichthyes > Myliobatiformes > Myliobatidae > Mobula > Mobula hypostoma. The sequence goes on along the minus strand of NC_086112.1, from coordinate 70,791,619 downwards.
TGACTTTGGCCTCTCCTTCTCAAATTGCAGGGTGAATTCTATCATGATCACTGTTCTTCTAAGTGTTCCTGTACTTTAAGTTCCCTGATCAATTCCAGTTCATTGCACAACACCCAATCTGGAATAGCTGATCCCCTACTGGGCTGAAACATGAGCTGCTCTAAAAAGCCATCTCATTGGCATTCTACGAACTCCTCCTCGTAGGATCCAGCAACAATCAGATTTTCCCAATCTGTATATGGAAATCCCCCATTACTATTGAAATATTACCCTTTTAACATGTATTTTCTATCTCCCGTTGTAATTTGAAGCTCTCATCTTTGCTACTGTTTGGAGATCTGTATTTAACTTCCATCAGGGTCTTTTTACCCTTGCAGTTTGTTAGCTCAGCTCTACCCACAATGATTCTACACCTTCCAATCCTTTGTCACCTCTTTCTAATGATTGATTTAGTTTATTACCAACATAGCCACAACACCCCCTCAGTCTACCTGCTTGCCCTTTCGATACAATGTGTATCCTTAGACGTTTACCTCCCAGCCATCATTCAGTGATGGCCACAAAGTCATGCATACCAATCCATAACTGTCCTTATTCTATATATTGTGTGCATTCAAATATAACAACTTCAGTCCTGTATTCATCACCCTTTTTGATTTTGTCCCCCTTTTACATTGCAACTCATCCCTTTGACTGCTATTTTGCACTATCATCAGCCTGTCTTTGCTAGCAGTCTCACTAAGCACTGCCTCTGTTTGTAGACCAACTACCCCATCCCCAGCCCTGTTACTCTGGCTCCCACCCCCTGCCAAATTAGTTTAAACCCTCCCGAACAGCTCTCGCAAGCCTGCGTGCAAACATATTGGTCCTCTTCAGGTTCAGGTGGAACCTATCCCTTTTGTACAGGTCATACCTTCCTCAGAAGAGATCCAATGATCCCTGAATTTGAAACCCTGTTCCCTGCACCAGTTCCTCACTCATACATTCATCTGCCAAATCATTCTATTTTTACCTTCACTGGCATGTGGAAGAAGTAGCAGTCTGGAGATTACTGCCCTGGAGGTCCTGCTCTTCAACATTCTGCAGAAAGTTGTAAACTTAGGCATCTCCATCATGGGCACTAGCCTCCCCAGCATCCAGGACATCAAAAAGTTGGCATCCAACATTAGGACTTCATTTGCCCAGGACATACCCTCTTCTCATTGCTACCATCAGAGAGGAGGAACAGGAGCCTGAAGGCATGCACACAATGATTCAGGAACAGCATCTTCCCACTGCCATCAGATTTCTGAATGGGCATCGCACCCATGAGCACTACGTCAATATACTGCTGCCGCATATCAACAAATTTCATGACATCTGCCAGTGATGTTGAACCTGATTCTGATTCAGAATGTGTACTCTCTGCAAAGGGTAGGTTATTATCTGATTATTTGCATAACACAATTTGGGATCAGGGAGACTTTTATGGTTTTAAATTCCTGATGAGTCACAAATATTTCTTCATTCTCATCTAATGTGCAAAGAACTGTGTAACATGGTAATCATTTTGGATGCTGTTCCTTCGGGGTGTAACTGCATAGTACTGTGTTGTATTAAATCTTCAGGGAATGAATACAATAGTAAGTAGGATGTATCCATCTGTGCTGGGCTGGGCATCAAGCTAGTAACTCGGCCTCATAAAACCAGACAAATGCTAAAGAAATGGCAGGGTTGGCACCTGATCCACCACAAGCTGCGGAGAGGGGAAAGAAGATAAGTGTAAAATGTTTTCAATAGTTGGCTCTTTGCATTACTTTCCATATGTTGTGGTGCCCTGATACTTAGAGACTGAGCAGCATTTGCCAAACTCTTCAGATTTCTGTGTGTGTGTCAATAGTATTCTTCACGAGCTGCACAATGAAGTCTGTATAACTACTGGGAGAATGTCACACACATGTAGTGTAATGCACATGGTTATTGTGTATTCAGCTGTTGCCAAGCACAACTGTCCTTCAAAGCTTATATTGTCTAAATGATTTTGAGGTTTAATTGCATCTATGGTAGATGACTGAACTGAAGGCAGTATTTAATCTGAAAGTCTACATACTTACGCCATAGTTTTATCAAATTCAAACTACAGTAGCAACTTGCAGTTATATTGTGCTTTCCAATCAGGATTCAGCACATCAAAACTGTTTCAGCATTCAGTAAGAACCTGGCTGATTTGATTGCAATCTTGACTCTCCATTTCTGTTTACCTATAGTAATCTCTCACTCAGCTTATCAAGAATTTATCTACGTACCTATCTCTTAAAATATTTGAAAACTTTACTTCCACCACATTTTGAGGGAATTCTAATGACTTGTGACCCTCATTGATAAAAAAAAGTTGCCTAATCTCTGCCATAAATGGGTGACCTTTTTAAGCAGATACCTTCAAGATATTTTAATACATCTTTATGTAGCACTCCAGTTAAGCTTTTACTGCTAATGCCGTAGGGTATTTCATTTAATTGTTTCCTGTAGAAGCAGTGTGTTCTGCTGGTAGTGTTCGGGTTACCGTTAAAGATGTTCAGCTTAGGAATGTCAAGTCAGCCAAGCAGGATGGTGGAATTGGGAGAAGGTTCTAGAGAAAGTTGGGTGGAGAGGTTTTGTGACGAACACTAAAGGGGTCAAGGTTCTTTTTCTGGTGGGAGATGGAAAGAGAGATCGAGAGAACCAGTAGTGAGATTCGATCCAACCAGATTGCACGATTTGATGGAGTCCAAGATCACACACAATGCTGTGACCAGTAAATAGGAGTTATCACCGTGAGTACATGGACGCCTCCAGCTTCTGGAGCATCTGAACTCCAACTTTGTGCACATTTAACTGTTTTAGTTATAATGGGCCCTTTTATTTTTTCCTTTTTTCCTTTCTTCTTTACTAACTGTTTGATTAGGTGATGTTCATAAATATACCTGTCTGATAATTGTATGCAGTGTTTGATGTTATTTCTCGCTGATGGGTAATTACAAGTGGGCAGCATTTACACAGTATTTGCTCAGATTGGGGTGCAGGTGGCTGAACACCCTAGCTCTCCTGGTCTGGTGGGACCCAAGTCATATTGACCCTAGACATATGGAGTTTGAGAAAGGTAGTTTTCTCACTGCTGAGTCCATTAGCTTGTTAGCAAGCGGCTAACCAACCATGTTTCTACAGATATCCGGTAAAAAGGGGTTTCATTTATATTAAATACTTTATAATTGATTTTGGAGTGTAATCAATTATCTGGTAAACAAATCAAGTAGTTGTAAAATGCTAAATAACCTGCGTAGAGGCTGAAGAGAGAAACATGAGGAGTACAAAATCCGTTGTGCTGTAGTCAGAATTTTACCCAAAAATGCAAAAATACCTTTTAGTTTTGTGGAATGTAAACTTAAAGCATAACTAAGCAATTTTCAAACAAATGCAAATGGTGACCACTCACTTGTATATATCTGATTGCTGTTTATTTTCAAATGTGGCAGACATTTCCTTAAAATGTAAGGTATCTCAATACTATAAAAGCTCTAAGAAAGCTCTTGATAAAGTTGTCGAAGAAAGTGCAAAGAGAAGGTTGGCCATCAACTGCAAAAAGACCGTTTGTCACAAAACAGAAAGAAGTACAGAATTGCAAACTGAAAGTGGACAACAAAACAATTAAGCAAACATGGAAGTTCAATTAGGAAGCTCAATAGCATCTGACAGTAGGGCTGATGTTGAAATTAGAAGATGGATTGGCATTGCTAAATGCACGTTCAAGCATTTGAGCAAGATACTAAAGAATAACATAATTTCTATGGGTACAAAACTCAGAGAGTTGCGGTTCATTCCACACTATGCTGGACAATATCAGAGCAAAATGGAGGAAACTCGAAACTGCAAAAGTGTGGTTTCTGAGAAGAATGATGAAAATACAAGGAAGGACAGAATAACAAATGAGGAAGTGTTGTGAAAAGCTGGACTAAGAAGAGAGCTGTTATCATCCATCAGGAAACAACAACTGGAATTGCTAGGACATATGCTCAAGAAAGAGAAGCTCGAATATCTTGCAGTGACAAAAGAAATTCATGGAAGGAGAAGTTGCGGTGGATGGAGCATGACATTCATGAGTTACATCAGGGGATGGACTGGCGAAAGTTCAGAAGAGCTTATTAGAACTTCACAGTTTAAAGCCAGATGGAACATGATTGCTCACGTCATACACATAATGACGATGACCTCAATAACTGTTTATGTGTATAAAGAGAAGAATCTGGGGTGGAAAAACCAGTGTTAACATGAAAACAGTATAAGCCTAATCAGCTGCTGTGGTGATAAGAAATGTGAGAAAGGAAGTACTGAAAAATGGTCAAGGTATTTGAAATAAGAATATTATTAGAACTGAACATCACAAAGATGCTTTTACTGTAAACAGCTTACTCAGTTATCTGTTTATTAAAATTGCATATAATTTAATTATAAGATAGAATCTGTGTTGTGATGCTATTGTTTATGTAAGGTTGGAGACATAATACAAACTATTAAGTAAAAGTAGCTGGTAAAGTTGACATGTTAACGAAGTGTGTTCCTACCCAGGCTAGTAAATATATTTAATTTGCTTCAGTCCTCTGCGCTCTTCTGTGTAAGCAGGTTTTAAGTGAGCCAGAATTCTGAAGTAACGATTTGGAATTGTGGAATTACAATGCTATCAAAGGAAACCATTCAGCCCATCAAATTTATGTTATAGAGCAAAACCATCAATCTCATTCTCCTGGTTTTTCTCCATAGTCCCGAAACTTCATCTATCTCAAAGCCTTTTAAAATCCCTTTTGAAGGCGTTAATAGTTTTTGCCACCACTGCCAATGATGAATTGCGGATTATAACTACTCTTAATAAATTAAGAATTTCCTCAATTTCCCTTTGTATCTTCTACATAAAATATTAAATTTGTGTCCTTGTTTGTTGAACTATCAACTCATAGCTTTTCTCTGCCTATTTAAATGAAATCATGGTCCTGTACCCTTGTCAAATCTCCACTCAGACTTGCTCCAAAATGACCAATCCCAGCTTCTCCAGTCTAACATTTTAAATAAAATCTATTTTAAGGTCCATTCCAGCAAATCTTTTCTCTAGGATATTTACAACTTTCCTAAAAAAAAAATTAGGCAAAATAATCCAGTTTTGGCCCAGTCAATGTTTTGTGCAGGTTAAGCATAACCTCCCTGTTTTTCTCTGTGTTTTACATATGAATCCAAGAACCTACATACAGTAAAATCCCACTTATCTGGCACTTCATTAATCAGCACTCCCCAGTAGCTAGCATTTCAGGGCCAGCCTAGGAGCTGGTCCCAATCTAACCATAGGACAGACTGAAGGAGCCTCTCTCCCAGGTCTGCATTCTGGTAAATCAGGGCAGACCTGATTAAGCCCCAGTCCTACATCAGATTAACTGGCACAATTTAATAACTAGTGGTTGGCACATGCCGGATAACAGAGATTAAACCCTCTTAAAACATGTGCTTTCACTTTCAAGGACTGTGTATCTTTAGGGCCTTCTGAACAATTCCACAGGCTTGTGCTTATTCTTTCTGCCAATGTCTCTCATTTCATACATCTCCTTATCAGTTTTCCATTTTCTTCCTATCTGTCCATCCTACCTCGCTACATCTTCTTGTAGTTTGTCACTATCTACCTCACTTTCACCAAACTTCAGGTTTTATGTTATCTACAACAATCTGCATGTTGAAATAGTATTTTTTTCTATTTTTTTAATGAGAGATACAGTGTGACTTCTGGCAACCCACTTTTTTACCCCTCGCCCAGTGATTCCCAACGGGAGTGGTTACGTGTCCTAAGGGGCACAGAAGTTGCTGGGGGCACTGACGATTCTTAGGGGGTGGGAGGGGGAGCGGTAAGCGGCATCCTGACTTGAGGCACGAGACCTGACTGACTGTGTCAACTCACTGCCGTCATCAACATCCGATCTGCATTCCCAGTTCTTGACGATTATTTTAATTCAGCCCCGTTAATGATGGATAAATACATACGGCACAACCTCTATGTCTGAAGCTGGTGAAATCTTGACACCCTGAAAAGGCTACTTATGGTATTACTCAGTTCCAGAAGATGAAAGAAGCATTTGAAAAGCACTGCACACTCGAGTCAGTGACCTTGATAGTAGTCTCGTTGTTTCTTATAACATTTCCAAAATGACAGCAAAGTGTGGAAAATCTCATACAATTGGTGAAAGATCTGCTGTATCAGAAGTGGTCACTACTGTTCTCAAAATGGATACCAGTATTTTAAAATCAGTTCCTCTGAGTAATAACTCTGTAGCTCGTCATATTGACAATATGAGTGAAGACAGTGTGTACCAACTATGTACAGTTACAAAAAATAAAATTTGGGATACAACTGGATGAGTCAACTGTGTAAGACAATGAGGCATTGCTGATGGCATATGTACAGTTTATCAAAAATGAAAAGTTTATGGAGATTCTCTTTTGTAAAAATATCAACTGAGCATCAATATATGACGAGCTCAAAATGTATATTGAGGGTAAGAGTATTCCAATTAAGAACATGATTTCTTGTGCAACAGATGGTGTGTCATATATAACAGGTCACCATGCTGGTTTAGTGGCACTTATGAAAAAAGAAATTCCAAGTCTGTTTGCAATCCATTGTGTAATTCATGGTCAACATCTCACAGCCAAAAACCCCAGCCAGCGACATCTTTCAAGCATGACTTGTAATATCTGTTATCAGCAAAGTTAAAGCTCATCCATTAAATAGCAGAATATTTTGCCAGTTATGCCAAGATAATGAAGAGTTTGAACGCTTGCTTCTTCACACTGAAGTGTGTTGGCTGTCAAAAGGCTGCTGCTTAAAATGTTTCTTTGATCTTTTTGACACTGGTTGAATTTTTGCTCAAAGTTGACGGGAGCTTGGGAAACAAGATTGAACTTTTACGTAGAGATGTGGCATACCTAGCTGATCTGTATGACAAAATGAACATTCCAAATATGAAATTGCAGGGCGAGAATTTAAATTTAATCCAGGCAAAAAGTGCAGTGCTCACTTTTATCAGAAAAATGGAAATATATAAACAAAGCATTGGGAGAAGAATGTTCTCACAGTTTCCCTGTATGGAAAGTATGACACTCCCTTTCAAAGTTGGTGATTTGCAACAGTAGTCACCTGCAGTCACTGAAGAAGGATTTTCAGAATCAGTTCAAGGATTTGAATGATCTGGATATTGCAGACTGGGTAATTAACCCATTTCTTGCAAGGTGGAAGAACAGGAAGAGACCTTGCAAGAAGAAATAATCAAAATTCAGAATGATGAAGAAGCAAAAGTGCTCTTCAAAATTGTTGGCTTTTGTGGTATGCGGCTACACTGTTGTACAAAATTTCCTAGTCTTTGGAGAAGAGCCAAACTGTTCTTCATTGCATTTGCATCCTCCTACTTTGTTGAAAGAGGCTTCAGTGCAGTGAACCACATACTCACAAAACAGAAACCACTTGGAAATTGTTATTTGTGGGGACTTAGTCTTTTGCTGACACAATTTGAACCAGATATTTCAAGTTTTGCTAAAAACCATCAAGCTCAAGAATCACATTGATATTGAAGCTGCTATACAGTGCACAGGTACTGTGTAATCTAGGTTTAAAGGCAAATAAAAATTTAAAGCAGAATCATTTTTCTCAAGTTAGCATATGGTAGATATGTTTTTACACTGTGGGGGCACTGGGAAGTATATTGTGCCGAAGAAGGGCGATAGAAAGTATGAAAGTGCTTTGGGGGGTGTTGGGCTAAGGGAGGAGGGAAAGTCAACTCAGACCTTGAGAGGCCTGCATCGGGCATTTTCATGCCTTACAAGGCGCAGATTGGAAGTCTGTGGGGCGCCACTCCTCGCACAGTCACGAGAGCAATGTGTGGTTAAGTGCCTTGCTCAAGGACACAAACACGCTGTCACAGCTGAGGCTCGAACTAGCGACCTTGAGATCACTAGACGAAAGCCCTAACCACTTGGCCACGTGCCCACGTGCCCTCATATTGGGCTGAAAAGGTTGGGAAACACTGCTCTAGCCTAATCACAGGACAATTTACAATGACCAATCAACCTACTAACTGGGATATCTTTGGAGTGTGGGAGTAAACTGGAGTACCTGGAGAAACCATATGTTCATGGGGAGGATGTACATGTTCCGTACAGACAGTGTTGGAATGGAGTCCTAAACTCTGACAACCTGAGCTGCAATAGCATTGCACCAACTGTGACACCCCAAATATTCTCTCAGTCTTTTTGTACACATTGGTGAGTTACATAAAAGTGAGCCTGGTACTAGATCGTGCAATGTTGGGTTCTTTAATTCCCTTCAAGACAAGGGAATCCATGTGTGCATACATAATTTGATATGTACTGTTGTCATTACTTATGAAGTGTGTACTTTAGTGGGGTGCTCCATGTATGCAGACTCAATAATAAGTGAGGCAGCAAACCCTGCTTACACAAAAGTGTGGGTCTTTTGTTATGTAGCATTAAAGTTTCTTAATTTATTAAAGCTATTGTTTGTATCAACTTTATTGTTATTGCTCTGATGTGGATTTTTTTAAACTCATGAATTCTTCATTTATAACTCACAGATATCGATGATGTCAGGAGATACAAGCCTGGCTACTTGGAGGCCACAGTTAATTGGTTTAAATTGTACAAGGTTCCTCATGGAAAACCAGAAAACCAGTTGGGTTTCAATGGAGAATTCAAAGACCGGGTACATTTTGTATTGAATGTGATGTCTATTAAATCTTCAGTTATGTGGCTGAATCATTTTCTAGTAACAAGTACGTCAGATTGTGAGTTAGTCTTTATGTGCAGTGATGTGTTCTTTAATCTTCCCTCAAAATGTGGTTTAAAATTCTTTGCAGTAATTTCTTATTCAATGGAAAATGGAAATCTTGAAGAGGTTTTTTTTCATATTTCTTGAAAATGAAAAGTTTTTTCAGCTGAGATTTCTTGACACATGCAGATGATGTGGCGTTGTGTTACAGAATCTTACACTATAGTCTATTTTATAGGAATACGAACTCTACTCCCCACCCCCATCACCATCTTGAAGGTTGCCTGTAACATGTTAAGGAAGTTAATATGTGCATTAATAGTTACGTTGCATTGCATCTACTTCCCTTGAAAGAGTAATCACTCTTGATGTGCAATAGATTGTTTGTCTTTTGCATCTGTGTTCCTTCTGTTCACACTGTATTCAATTCAGTTCACACTTCTAACGTTAAATGAAGCAATAGTCAGCTTCTTCATTCCATTGTACTGTGAAATATACAAAGCCCCAGCAGTAATCAAGGTTGCTTTGTTAAGAGAGTGAGTCTGTCCATTAAGGGAATTGCAACGTTGTTTCATTTCAATAGGTTCTCTTACTTGGTAAGCAGAACAGTCTCTCTATGTCCAGTGCAGACACTCCCTCTGCTCTCTTGTTTTTCCAAATTTATTGCATAATCATAGTCATAGTCATACTTTATTGATCCCGGGGGAAACTGGTTTTCGTTACAGTTGCACCATAAATAATAAATAGTAATAGAACCATAAATAGTTAAATAGTAATATGTAAATTATGCCAGTAAATTATGAAATAAATCCAGGACCAGCCTATCGGCTCAGGGTGTCTGACCGTCCAAGGGAGGAGTTGTAAAGTTTGATGGCCACAGGAAGGAATGACTTCCTATGACGGTCTGTGCTGCATCTCGGAGGAATGAGTCTCTGGCTGAATGTACTCCTGTGCCCACCCAGTACATTATGTAGTGGATGGGAGACATTGACCAAGATGGCATGCAACTTAGACAGCATCCTCTTTTCAGACACCACCGTGAGAGAGTCCAGTTCCATCCCTACAAGATCACTGGCCTTACGACTGAGTTTGTTGATTCTGTTGGTGTCTGCTACCCTCAGCCTACTGCCCCAGCACACAACAGCAAACATGATAACACTGGCCATCACAGACTTGTAGAACATCCTCAGCATCATCCGGCAGATGTTAAAGGACCTCAGTTTCCTCAGGAAATAGAGACGGCTCTGACCCTTCTTGTAGACAGCCTCAGTGTTCTTAGACCAGTCCAGTTTATTGTCAATTTGTATCCCCAGGTATTTGTAATCCTCCACCATGTCCACACTGACCCCCTGGATGGAAACGGGGGTCACCGATACCTTAGCTCTCCTCAGGTCTACCACCAGCTCCTTAGTCTTTTTCATGTTAAGCTGCAGATAATTCTGCTCACACCATGTGACAAAGTTTCCTACTGTAGCCCTGTACTCAGCCTCATCTCCCTTGCTGATGCATCCAACTATGGCAGAGTCATCCAAAAACTTCTGAAGATGACAAGACTCTGTGCAGTAGTTGAAGTCCGAGGTGTAAATGGTGAAAAGAAAGGGAGACGAGACAGTCCCCTGTGGAGCCCCAGTGCTGCTGATCACTCTGTCGGACACACAGTGTTGTAAGCACACGTACTGTGGTCTGCCAGTCAGGTAATCAAGAATCCATGATACCAGGGAAGCATCCACCTGCATCGCTGTCAGCTTCTCCCCCAGCAGAGCAGGGCGGATGGTGTTGAACGCACTGGAGAAGTCAAAAAACATGACCCTCACAGTGCTCGCTGGCTTGTCCAGGTGGGCGTAGACACGGTTCAGCAGGTAGACGATGGCATCCTCAACTCCTAGTCGGGGCTGGTAGGCAAACTGGAGGGGATCTAAGTGTGGCCTGACCATAGGCTGGAGCAGCTCCAGAACAAGTCTCTCCAGGGTCTTCATGATGTGGGAGGTCAATGCCACCGGTCTGTAGTCATTGAGGCCGCTGGGGTGCGGCGTCTTCGGCACAGGGACGAGGCAGGATGTCTTCCACAGTACAGGAACCCTCCGGAGCCTCAGGCTCAGGTTGAATACATGGCGAAGTACTCCACATAGCTGAGGGGCACAGGCTTTGAGCACCCTGGTACTGACACATCTGGTCTTGCAGCCTTGCTTGGGTTGGGATGTTTCAGCTGTCTTCTCACCTGTTCAGCTGTGAAGCCCACCATGGTGGTTTCATGTGGGGGAGGGGTATAGTCATGAGAGCAGGGTGGGGGATTGTGAGGAGGGGTAGAAGGGGAGAGTGGAATATGTGTTGGTTGGAGGCTGACAACAGATGGCTCACGTGGGGGATGGGCAGGGGTCAGAATGTCAAATCTGTTAAAGAACAGGTTAAGTTCGTTGGCCCTGTCCACACTGCCTTCAGCTCCTCTGTTGCTAGTTTGCCGAAGCCCAATGATGGTCCTCATCCCCCTCCAGACCTCTCTCATGTTGTTCTGCTGGAGTTTCCACTCAAGCTTCCTCCTGTACCTGTCTTTAGCCTCCCTGATCCTGGCTTTCAGGTCCCTCTGTATTGCCCTCAGCTCCTCCCTGTTTCCATCTCTAAACGCCCTCTTTTTAGCGTTCAGGATGTCCTTAATGTCCTTTGTCACCCATGGCTTGTTATTTGAATAACAAAGGACAGTTCTTGTTGGAACATTGCATTCCACACAGAAGTTAATGTAATCAGTGATGCATTCTGTGAGCCCATCAATATCCTCTCCATGTGGCTCACAGAGTGCCTGCCAGTCTGTCACCTGAAAACAACCCTGGAGCACCTCATAAGCCTCCTCCGACCATTTCCTCACTGTCCTCGAGGTTGCAGGCTTACTCTTCACCAGAGGCACGTAGCAGGGTCTTAGATGCACCAGGTTGTGATCTGACCTTCCCAGTGGGGGGAGGGGAGAGGAGCCTTAACGTTAGCGTACATCAAATCCAGAGTCCTCTCCCCTCTGGTTGACCAGCTCACATACTGTGTGAAGTTGGGCAGTGTTTTAGCCATGGTAACCTGGTTGAAGTCACCCGAGATGGTAATGAGGGCACTCAGGTGCTGGGTTTGTAATCTGGCTATGACGGTGTAAATGATGTTACACGCCAACGTCGGGTTGGCAGAGGGAGGGATGTACACAACAACCACAATTGCATGCTGCGAGATTTCCCTTGGCAAATAATATGGCCGGAGTCCAACAGCAAAAAGTTCAATATCCGGGCTACAGACACGTTCCTTGATCGTAATATGCCCAGGATTGCACCATCTGTTGTTTACCAGAACCGCCAGCCCCCCTCCTTTGTGCTTACCGCTCTCAGTGCAATTCCGGTCAGCTCGAACGGTCTGGAAGCCCTCTATGGAAACGCTTTGATCGGGTATGTCCTCGTGCAGCCACGACTCAGGGAAGCACATGACACTGCTCTCCCGAAATGTTCTCTGGCTCCCGACAAGCGCAGTCAGTTCGTCGATTTTATTCCCCAGCGATCTCACATTTCCCATGATGAGAGAGGGGAGACATGGCTTATAACTTCTCTTCTCCATAAGCCTCTGTTGTCTCGACCCGGTCCTCTTCCCTCGCCTTTTTGATCCCCCTCTGCATCTTCTGTGTGTTTGCCTCCAGATTTCAGCCAGAATGTCCGCTGATCTGTTCAATAAACTAGCGGGCATGAGCGCAATCAATTGGTCCTTTGAATACACAATGCAGCCATCCTGCGGCCACGCTAACGAGACGTGTCCGAAGGTAACTAATTCCAGCGCTAAAAAAACAAGTAAAACTCTCCTCCACCAGCAGAAGTTTGTTTACTGATCAGTGTCATAACAGCCATGCTATTCTGTTTCTATCTAACGCCTAATTCATAATTTTCCTCCCCAGCTCCTCTCCTCTCCACATCCCACCAGCTTCTATGTCCCACCTTGTCAAGAACAGAATCTGTAAGCCTGACTTGATAGTGGTTTGTGCTGAGCTTATTGCAGCAACCAAAGAAGACCAGTTTCTAGAATGTCAGACTATCCTTGGTTACGTACTAGACCCCATCTGGACTTGTAAGCTGTACTGCCTCACCAACTTTAACACAAACTTTGATCTTTAAACATGTTATATAACATTTACCCAGGGTAAATATCAAACAAAGTTCAAGAATGTGACCCTATTAATGTAAGTTAAAATAGCATAACTTCTCAAAGAAATGTTTTTATTGTGTGCCCTTAATATTAAAATAATAAATTTGCTATTTCTTATACATAAAATCCATTTTTGCATGATTGATTGTGATTGCTATCATTTTACAGTTGCTTAGCAACAATTACAATATATGATACACTTGGATGCAGCTGAAGTTTGTCAGCTGTCAGTTACTCTGTTAACAATGTCAACACATGGCACTGCGGCCATTTCCACAAATTACAAACCAAGTTGCTGCATTAAGGTGCAAATTATGACCTTCATTTATTAAGAGCAGTTTCTGTTTAACAGAATGAAAAAGAATGAACTTTAACTTCTAGGCATTAGAACTACAGTATATATGTTCTGAGAAGTCTCTCTCAAAATTCTCACCATTGTTTCCAAAAATGTATGTGGCTTTGCCACCGGTATTCCCTCTAATTTCTTCAAGCTCCATAACCCTCTAAGATATCCGTGCTCTAATTCTGGCCTCCTGCAAAGCTGCAGTTGTCCCACTGTTGATAATTGGCTTTAGCAGACAGGACTCTTGGGTTCTAGAATTCCTGTCCTGAGTCCTACTACCTCTCATTCCATATATAGGAAATACCTTAAAACATTTAGCACTGTGCAAAAGTTTTAGTCACTTCTATAAAGCCAAGGTACGTAAGACTTTTGCACAATGTTCTTATTTGTCAAGGTGCAGCAGGGAGCGAGTTGGTAAATCTGGTGGGAGTAAAGAATGTTGGGAATGGTGAGGGTGGAGTGCTGCAGGAAGTGTGTGCAGCAGGTTGCAGAGAATGAGAGCAGACACCCAATCAAGGTCATTTGATTCCAAACAATTGTTTTATTAATTGTTACAGTGTGTCTCTCCAGTGCTTCTTGCTCCCTCCCCTCTCCCTTCCCCTATAACCATCCATGATTACACTCTCCTTTCCTCTTTTCCCAACCATAATTCCCCTCTCCCTGCCCCCATCCCACTCTCAGTCTACAATAGAGACCCATATCAGAATCTGGTTTATCATCACTCACGTATGTCATGAAATTTGGGTTTTTTTTTTGCAGCAGTATATAAAATTCCTCTCTGTATGTCTTGGTATTCATCTCTGGTTGAATACTTCTTAGAACATGTCACTGATTTTTTGCTTCATTCAAAATGCCTTATGATGAAACACTAGCATTTTTATTGTCATAGAAAATATTGTAAACCCACTTCTGCACCTAATCTTTTCTCTGAACTTTCCCTTCAATGTTAAACCAAAATATTAAATAAAGCAACATAAAATACCATGCACAAGCAACTCAAAACTGGAGTTTTACTTTTTTACCGCCCTTAAACATTCAGTATATGTTTGTATTTATTTGCAGGATTTTGCACTTAGAGTCATTGAGTCTACACATCAATCTTGGTGCTCCATAATCTACAAGAAGACAGATGGAAGTGATATTATATGGTGAGATTTGGTAATGCTTAACCTAATACTTTTATGTCATAAGTCTTTTTAAAGTTTTAAATGAGCCTTAAGAAAATGTTGAGTTTAACTCTAAAGGTGTTCCTATGAAGGCACATCAAAGAAAGTAAATTGACTGATTACCTTTTAGTCAGAAATTAACTACGGAATTATCCTTCATTCATCCAGGGAAGGTAGTGACAAAGTTGAGCTTGATACAACATGAAGTAGTTGAGATGATCAGCATTGTTGATTTGCTAGGGGCAGTGAAAAGGGAGTCTGGATGTTCATACAGGAAGGGCAAGGTGAAATAAAGGGTAGATGAAGAGTACTGTGATATATATTTCATCCTTGGGGGGAATGGGTTGTTTCATACCAATTCATATCAAATCCTTCCTTTTGTAGCCTATCTTCTCACTGATTAATCAAAATAGGTCTACAATAGATGTAATCTCACTGGCTTTCCACTCCGCCGTGGACCAGCTCTATGACAGTAATAACTGTGTTAGGTTGCTGGTTATTGGTTACAGCTCAGCATTCAACACCATCATACCCTCAGTACTAATCTGGGCCTCTGTACCTCTATCTGCAGATGGATCCATGACTTTCTCAGTAAGAAGCCACAGTCAGTGCAGATTGGAAATAACATCTCCTCCTCACTGACTGTCAACAATGCTGCACCTCAAGGATGAGTGCTTAGCCTGCTGCTCTACTCTCCCTACACCATGGTTGTCTGTTCTACTCTCCCTACACCATGGCTGTCTGTTCTACTCTCCCTACACCATGGCTGTCTGCTCTACTCTCCCTACACCATGGCTGTCTGTTCTACTCTCCCTACACCATGGCTGTCTGCTCTACTCTCCCTACACCATGGCTGTCTGTTCTACTCTCCCTACACCATGGCTGTCTGCTCTACTCTCCCTACACCATGGCTGTCTGCTCTACTCTCCCTACACCATGGCTGTCTGCTCTACTCTCCCTGCACCATGGCTGTCTGCTCTACTCTCGCTACACCATGGTTGTCTGTTCTACTCTCCCTACACCATGGCTGTCTGCTCTACTCTCCCTACACCATGGCTGTCTGCTCTACTCTCCCTACACCATGGTTGTCTGTTCTACTCTCCCTACACCATGGCTGTCTGCTCTACTCTCCCTATACCATGGCTGTCTGCTCTACTCTCGCTACACCATGGTTGTCTGTTCTACTCTCCCTACACCATGGCTGTCTGCTCTACTCTCCCTATACCATGGCTGTCTGCTCTACTCTCCCTATACCATGGCTGTCTGCTCTACTCTCCCTACACCATGGCTGTCTGCCCAGGCAGAACTCAAATGCTGTCTATAAATTTGCCGATGACACAATTATTGTCAGCAGAATCTCAGATAGTGATGATGAGGTATACAGAAGTGAGATCAGTTGGCTGGTTGAGTGGTGATACATCATCAGGAAGACCTAGGAATTGATTGTGGGCTTCAGGATGTGGAAGTCAGGAAAACACACACCAGTCCTCATCGAGCGATCAACAATGGAAATGAATGAGCAGTTTCAAGTTCCTGGGTGTCAACATCTCTGAAAATTTATCCTGGGACCAACATATTGATGCAATTACAAAGAAGTCACACCAACGGCTATATTTTATCAGGAGCATGAAGAGATTTGGTATATTTCCAAAGACTCTAGTAACAAATTTCTACAGATGTACTGTGGAGAGCATTCTAACTGGTTACATTACTAAAACAACAGGAATTCTGCAGATGCTGGAAATTCAAGCAACACACATCAAAGTTGCTGGTGAACGCAGCAGGCCAGGCAGTATCTATAGGAAGAGGCGCAGTCGACGTTTCAGGCCGAGACCCTTCGTCCTGATGAAGGGTCTCGGCCTGAAACGTCGACTGCGCCTCTTCCTATAGATGCTGCCTGGCCTGCTGCGTTCACCAGCAACTTTGATGTGTGTTGGTTACATTACTGTCTGGTGTGGAGGACCAAAGCATGGGATCAGAGGGTTGTAAACTCAACCAGTTCCAACATGGGCAGTAGCCTTCCCACCATTAATGACATCTTCAAAAGACAATGTCTCAAAAGGCAGCATCCAACATTCAGGAGCCCCACCACCCAGGACAAATTTAATACCAATGCTACCATTAGGGAGAAGGTGAAGCCACAAACTCAATAATTTAGGACTGCTTCTTCCCTCCACCATCAGATTTCTGAATGGTCCATGAAACACTACCTCTCCACTTTTGTTCTGTTTTCCTATCACTTATTTATGTTTATACCTATTTCTTATTGTAGCCTATAGTATTTTATGCACTATATTGCTGCCACAAAACAACAGATTTCATGACATATGTCAGTGATAAACCTGATTCTGTTTCTGATTCTGACTAGCCCTGGATAAAGGTGTGGATTTAGTTACGTAATGTTATTAATCATTTAGTTTAGTTCAGTGGAGGTCCCTGAATGTTATGGTTTCTGTTTGTTACCATTTTTCAGGTTATTTTTCTTCACTAGTGTAATGAGTAATTAAAGATACTTATGTATTTGTTTTAAATTTGACCATCTGAAATTTGCATTAGCAAGGTGAAAATTATTCATTATATGCCCTACAAAATGTAAATTTAATCCTTTTTAATTGTCTCAGCTCTGTTTTTAACTGTTATTGTTTGAATTATAGTTTGCAACATTTGTAATCATTGGATTTTTTTCCTCACCTCAGCAAAAACGTGTCAATCAGTGACAGTCCCTTTTATTGTAGTCACGCAGAAGCAGAATCTCTTGTGCATTCAGTAGGTAGCCTCTTTTTACAATTACAGTAAACTAATATCGTACATTTCAAATGGATAATTCTTTATTTTTGTTTTAGCAATTGTAGGTGGAGAACTAAGGTCCCAGGTTGTCCAAGAAATTGAATTTATGAGCATCAGAGGGTGAAGGGGGAGTTGATGGATGTATATAAAATTATGACAGCACAAAGAGGACTCTCAGAGTTATTTTCTCAGCATAGAAATGTTAAATACTGGAGGGAATAGTTTTAAGTTGGGGGGAGTTTAAAAAAGATATATGAGGCAGGTTTTTTTTATACAACGAATGGGAGGTGTCTGGAACAAACAAGCCTCCAGGTGGGATAATGAAAACAGATACGATAGCAACATTTAAAAGGCATGGAATGGAGGGATATGGACCTTGTGCAGGCAAATGTTCAGTTTAAACTGGCACCATAATGGCAGACATAGTGGGCTATAGGGCTTGTTTCTGTTCTGTATATTCTGTAACCTCCTGAGCATTTGGCCTTCATTGGCTGAATTTTAGAAGTTCTTGGTTCCTGTGGAAGCAGGCTTACAATCAGGGGTGAGATAATGTTGATTCGTTCCATATGAATTCATCTTTCTGTTATACTGCTGGAAAACAGGATAAGAGATAGATTCCTAGTCACAATCTATCAAGTCTCCATGGATCCCATGTAACTTAATCTTCTCGACTAGCCTTCGGAAGAACCTTGTTTACGAGTTATGGGAAATGTAGTTTCAGAATACATTAGATACTTTCCAAATCGTAGCTGAAGGTATTTGAACCAACCTTCAGTTTGCCATTCATTGTTGCACCAAGGTGATCACGGAAACTCACAATACAAAGAGGAATGTACATCCTCCCAGGAGGATTGACCATATAAACTTGATGGAATTTCAGTCTTCCTTGTGCTGACTGCCATTGATTGCTTGCACTTTGTTTTGCAAGCACCATTTGTCATTTGAGATTTCTGCAACAGAAAGGGATTCTAGTCCCTGAACTAACTGCATGGTGATTGATCCACGCCCACCATCCCTGCAGCAGTCGTTATGACAATTTTCTTGCTGTCTGATATGCTCTCAATTTTCATCCGCCATGACTGAGCAAAAATTATTTACTGAGGAGGGAGGACTGTCTTAGACAACATAGCTAATGTGTAACCATATGGTGGTCAGCGTTCAAACAATGAGGCTATGGTGCTGCACTAAATATGGCAGAGAAGGCAATTGACCTGTCAAGTTATTGCTTTGTCAGCTTGATATCCCTGGAGGATTCTGGTAGATAGCAGAGATTTATACTATCCCTTGTAGATAGTAAGGCTTTGCAGAGTTTTCCTTTGGTACTTAATATAAGGTGTCAAGTACAGTGGAGCAGAATGCTGATTCCGTCAGTATCTGAAATAAATGTACCTAGGAGCTTACTGGCTCCATGAAATGTACTGCAGATATTTTGCGGGGTTGATCATTGCCAATAAACTGTGTAGGAACAATGTCATAAAGGCTGCATCTTCACAGACTGCCAGAGAACTCCTGATGGGAGTTAACAGAACAGACCATTCTCAAGACTTAGCATCTTTTGACTGTTTGATTTAAAAATTGGATTATATCAAATAATACTCCAAGAACCACAATGAAGTATACCTGTCAGCCATGACAAATTTTCAAGCTCTTCACTGGATTACAAGATGTGGTGTGACTATCTGTGGGAGGCGAGGGAGGAGATTGCTGAGCCTCCAGCGATGAT
Organism: Mobula hypostoma; assembly: GCF_963921235.1. NCBI lineage: Eukaryota > Metazoa > Chordata > Chondrichthyes > Myliobatiformes > Myliobatidae > Mobula > Mobula hypostoma. The sequence goes on along the minus strand of NC_086112.1, from coordinate 70,772,609 downwards.
CTTTGCATCATCAATGGTGACGGGAGAGGTTCTGGAGGATTGGAGGGTTTTGGATGTTGTTCCCTTATTCAAGAAAGGGAGTAGAGATAGCCCAGGAAATTATAGACCAGTGAGTTGTACTTCAGTGGTCGGTAAGTTGATGGAGAAGATCCTGAGAGGCAGGATTTATGAACATTTGGAGAGGTATAATATAATTAGAAATAGTCAGCATGGCTTTGTCAAGGGCAGGTCGTGCCTTACGAGGTGGATTAAATTTTTTGAGGATGTGACTAAACACATTGATGAAGGAAGAACAGTAGATGTAGTGAATATGGATTTCAGCAAGGCATTTGATAAGGTACCCCACGCCAGGCTTATTGAGAAAGTAAGGAGGCATGGGATCCAAGGGGACATTGCTTTGTGAATCCAGAACTGGCTTGCCCACAGAAGGCAAAGAGTGGTTGTAGATGGCTCTTATTCTGCATGGAGGTCAGTGACCAGTGGTATGCCTCAGCGATCTCAGGGATCTGATCTGGGACCCTTACTCTTCGTGATTTTTATAAATGACCTGGATGAGGAAGTGGAGGGATGGGTTAGTAAGTTTGCTGATGACACAAAAGTTGGGGTGTTGTGGATTGTGTGGAGGGCTGTCAGAGGTTACAGCGGGACATTGATAGGATGCAAAACTGGGCTGAGAAGTGGCAGATGGAATTCAACCCAGATCAGTGTGAAGTGGTGCATTTTGGTAGGTCAAATATGATGGCATAATATAGTATTAATGGTAAGACTCCTGGCAGTGTGGAGGATGAGAGGGATCTTGGGGTCCCAGTCCATAGGATGCTCAAAGCGGCTGCGCAGGTTGACTCTGTGGTTAAGAAGGCATACGGTGTATTGGCCTTCATTAATTGTGGAATTGAATTTAGGAGCCCAGAGGTAATGTTGCAGCTATATAGGACCCTGGTCAGACCCTACTTGGAGTACTGTGCTCAGTTCTGGTCGCCTCACTAGAGGAAGGATATGGAAACCATAGAAAGGGTGCAGAGGAGATTTACAAGGATGTTGCCTGGATTGGGGAGCATGCCTTATGAAGACAGGTTGAGTGAACTCGGCCTTTTCTCCTTGGAGCGATGGAGGATGAGAGGTGACCTGATAGAGGTGTATAAGGTGATGAGAGGCATTGATCGTGTGGATAGTCAAAGGCGTTTTCCCAGGGCTGAAATGGCTGCCACAAGGGAACACAGTTTTAAGATGCTTGGGAGTAGGTACAGAGGAGATGTCAGGGGTAAGTTTTTTATGCAGAGAGTGGTGAGTGCGTGGAATGGGCTGCTGGCAACTGTGGTGGAGGCAGATACGATAGGGTCTTTGAAGAGACTTTGGATAGGTACATGGAGCTTAGAAAAATAGAGTGCTATGGGTAACCCTTGTAATTTCTAAGGTCGGGACATGTTCGGCACAACTTTGTGGGCCGAAGGGCCTGTATTGTGCTGTAGGTTTTCTATGTTTCTATCTTTATTCGGCTGATGGTTTTATTTAATTTTCTTTGTGTAATAGATATTTATAAAAGATTACAGAGCCAGTTCAGCTGTAAACTATGTGAATACGTGCAGAAATATAATAATAAATGTATTTTGCTTTACAGGCACCGAAATATGTTAAACCAAGCCCCATCCCAGATGAAGGTATGAGCCCAATAAAGAGTTTTCAGTAAATTTACTGTATCTTGGAAGCAAACACATGTTTTCTTGGAGCGACACACATCAAAGTTGCTGGTGAACGCAGCAGGCCAGGCTGCATCTCTAGGAAGAGGTACAGTTGACGTTTCAGGCCGAGACCCTTCGTCAGGACCTCTCTTACTAGCTCTTCCTTCAGTTAGTCCTGACGAAGCGTCTCGGCCCAAAACGTCGACTGTACCTCTTCCTATAGATGCTGCCTGGCCTGCAGTGTTCACCAGCAACTTTTATGTGTGTTGACTATTCCTGATCAGGCCTTGATTATCCAACTGATGGTAGATCTTGTCCTTCAGAATCCCCTCCAGTAACTTTCCTACAACTGAAGTCAGGCTCACCGGCTTGTAGCTCCTTGGTCTGTCCTTGCTACCCTTCTTGAACAATGGAACAATATTACTCACCTCCAGTTTTCTTGAACTTTGTCAGTGTCTAATGATGAAGCAAGTATGTCTACGAGGGCCTATGTAATTTCTTTCCTGGCCTCACTTATGGTGTGAGGGTGCACTTGGTCCGAACCTAGGCATTTGCCCACCTTAATGCACTTTAAGTCTCCAGATTCCTCCTTCCTAGTAACTGGCATATGATGCAAGACTTCACTACTTATTAAGGTCTTTTTTTTTGGCGCCCGTATTATTCTTCTTAGTAAACACCAAGGAGAGAAAGACATGAAAATTCTTGTCCATCCACTGCGACTCCACACGTAGACAGCTCTGATGGTCTTTAAAAGGACTCGGTGTCTCACGAAAGAACTCTAGCAGTTACTTGAAAACAAACCAAAACTGATGAGAGACTGAGTATAGGAGTCAACACTGTATGACACGCTTCCAAAATAACTAAGTTCCAAGTCAACAAAGATCCTTTGTTACGAAACCCGCAAAGGTAAATGATTTCATAGCAAAATAACAAAATAAGCGATGTAAGTAGTCAACAGAAAAAATCACCCTGTGGCTCAACTCCCTCTCAACCACACTAAACTAAACGAAGACAAAGCATGAATATGCAACTAAATTAATTTGTTTCTACCACGCCCCAAACCACATGACAAATTACCTATAGTAAACACAACACAAAATACAATGCAGACAAACAGAAAATAGATACATGGCTCCCTCAAGAACCTTTTACAGGTGTCCCCTGCTTTTCGAACGTTTGCATTATGAAACCTCACTGTTACAAAAGACCTACATTAGTACCCTGTTTTCACTTTCAGAAGGTGTTTTCACTGTTACAAAGAAAGGCAGCGCGCAATAAAAAATCAGCGCGCGCCCCGAGCAGCCGCTCTCCCCCAGATTCGGAACGGCATTGCTTAAACACGTTGCAGTGAGAGGCCATTAGCAAGATGAGTTCTAAGGTGTCGGAAAAGCCTGAAAGAGTAAGGGTGTTACACTTAGCGTAAAACTAGACATAATTAAGCGTTTCGATCATGGTGAACAAAGTAAGGACAAAGTGAGTCTGGCTTGTGGAAGCTGACAAAGATGATGTTGAAGCGGTTTTGGCATCCCATGACCAAGAACTGATAGATGAAAAGCTGATGCAATTGGAAGAGGAAAGGATAACAATCGAAACCGAGTGCAGTAGCGAACTGAACGTGAAGCAACTGCGTGAGATTTTTGCTGCAATGATAAAGTATGACTTTAATTTTGAAAGGGTACGTAGGTTTAGGGGATACTTGCAGGATGGTTTGAGTGCTTACAAACAACTGTATGATAGAAAAATGTGCGAGGCTCAGCAGTCAAGCAAGCTGTCCACATCAGCCACAGCAGACGACGAACCTCGACCTTCGACATCGAGGCGGGCAGTCATAGGAGAAGATGAGCTGCCTGCCCTGATCGAGATGAGATGACACCCCTGTGTCCCACCACCCCAACCCCTGGGCCCCGGACAGATACTGTACCGATTCGCGGAGAATACAGCGGTAGCCTGCAGGCACACAGCACATCTTTAAGAAAAAAGCCGAAATAAACATGCTAATTAATTAGGTGCCACATAGCACGTAATTGTCAGCCCAGATCAGAGGTGATGCAGTCAGCACTGATCTGGGCCGACACTTACGTGCCGGGCAGCACCTAATTAATTAGCATGTTTATTTCGGCTTTTTTAAAAAAGATGTGCTGTGTGCCTCCTGGCTACTGCTGCGTTCTTCGCGGCAATGTATCGGGTCGGCGGCCAGGAGGGTGGGGGCCACTGCACCACCCAACCTGCGACGACTTAGTCTAACACACCATCATCCGTGTGCTCCACGCTTTCCCAATTCCGGTAAGTGATACTACACTGTACATACATTATTTCTACTTTATATAAGCTGTGTATTTTTACGTGTTATTTGGTAGATTTGGCAGCTTCATAGTTTAAAGGTTACTGGGGAGAGTGTTTTTGCCAACAGCGCTTGCGTGAGATTTTCGCTATGGAGATCTGTGCAGGCAATTGTTGTAGAGAAGTATTTCTACTTTATATAGGCTGTGTATTTATCATATCATTCCTGCTTTTACTATATGTTACTGTTATTTTAAGTTTTATGTGTTTGGCATGATTTGATAGGTTATTTTTGGGTCTGTGAACGCTCACAAAATTTTCCCAAATAAATAAATGGTAATTGCTTCTTCGCTTTATGATATTTCGGCTTACGAACCGTTTCATAGGAACGCTCTACCTTCGGATGGCAGGGGAAACCTGTATTATTAATATAACTGAAGAAGCAATTATTCAAATAAAGAACTATACATATTACAACTGGTAAATCAGGTACAAATACTTAAAATGCTTTTAATTTAAGATAATTAAATTTGATATTTACTACTGAGGATACAGGGGGAAGTAGATAAATATAGATATATAAGGATGTAACGCACTGTCATGGAGGGTCACGTGGAATATTAACACAGGTTTTGACCTTCCGGACTAAATGCCTGTTGCTGTGCTGCAATATTTTGTGAAACACCAAGAGGCTACCAGGCTTTCTCTCTCCCTGTACCTTTGGACCCATTCAGTTTTCCTTTCCACTTGTTACCTTCTCTTTTGTTTGCCCACTCACCTGTCCATGTCTGTAGTCAGTAGCACTCGGGCAATTGTTAAGGACAGAGAATATTTGATTCAGGCAGGAGGGAGACATCAGTCCCATAAGGAAATGCTGGGGATAATGCCATAGACCTAGAAGATGCAGCATTTGTGTTTCCTATCCATCTGCTGGTTTTCCTACAATGCGTATTGGGCCAGTTGAGAGGAGAAGGGAAATGACCGATGAAAACCAGGATGTGTGGGTCAGGAGTTTGAAGAAGATACAAGATTGGTGGTGTAATGGATAGTGTTGAAGGTTACCAAAGAACACAGCAGGATATATATCAGATGCAGATATAGGAAGAGAAATGGCTCATGGAGTTTAATCTGGGGCAAGTATGAGATCCAATACAAAGGGACAGTATACAGTTAATGGGAAGACCCTTAACAGTGTTAATGTACAGAGAGATCTTGGGAGACCAGGTCCACAGCTCCCTCAAAGTAGCTGCAAAAATTGATAGGGTGATTTAAAAAAAAAGGTATACTTGCCATATTAGTAAGGAGTCAAGCTAGAGAGGGTGCAGAAACAACTTACAAGGTTGCTGCCTAGACTAGAGGGCAGGAGGGCAGGAGTTGTAGAGAGTGTTTGGCTACTCTACATCTTTATTCCTTGCAGCATTGGTGAATGAGAGTTTTATAAAAATCATGAGAGGTATGGATAAATTGGACAGCCTTAATCTTTTCCCCATGGCTTGCGGAGTCCAAACCAACAGTGAACAGATATAAGATAAAAGGGGAGAGATTTAAGGGACCTGACGGAGGGGACTGAGTACCCATAATGAGCTGTCAGAATTGGTCGAGGTGGGTGCAATTGTAGCATTTAAGAGACTTTTGAATTGGTACAAGGAGGTGAGGTACTTGCAGAGTAATGGGCCAAACATGGCAACTGGAATTATCATGGATGAAGCTGTGGATGCCATACAGCAATTGGGCCAAAGGACCTGTTTCCATGCTCAGTGAACCAGAAAAGGCTGGGATTTATGTTTTGGTACCAATGCATTATGTGGCCTGCTGTAAAGTAAGAAGAAAGAATAGATATGGTGGTGAAGTAACTAAGGTAAGCAGTTTACATTGCAAAAACATTTCATAAAGGATGACTTGCAGTAGAAGAGCGCATGAGTAGAAGATAGCATTTGAACTGGGTCTGTATCTTTTCACCTACCTGTTCAGCAGTCCAAATAAAGGAAAGGTGGTGAAAGCAAATCTAATAATAACTCTGAAAAAAGCAAATAATCTGCTATCACACTATTTGGAGACTTCCACTCTTTGGGATCTTTCTCCTGTGGTACTGTGTTACAGCTCTCTCACTCCACAAACCCGGATTCCACTGCCCTTCACTCCCCAAACGCGGTTCCGGCTGCCCTTCACTCCCCAAACCCGATTCCCGCTGCCCTTCAAATCCCCATACCTGATTCCGGCAGCCCATCACTCCCCAAACCTGGTTCCCGCTGCCCTTCGCTCCCCAAACATAGTTCCCAATCCCCTTCAACAACCAAAGCTAGTTCCCAATCCCCTTCAAACGCCAAACATAGTTCCCAATCCCCTTCAACCCCAAACCTAGTTCCCAATCCCATTCACTCCCCAAACCTAGTTCCCAATCCCCTTCAAACCAAACCTAGTTCCCAATCCCCTTCACTCCCCAAACCTAGTTTCCAATCCCCTTCAAACCCCAAACCTAGTTCCCAATCCCTTTCAAACCCCAAACCTAGTTCCCAATCCACAAACCTAGTTCCCAGTCCCCGTTAAACCAAACCCAGATCCCAATGCCCTTCAAACCAAACCTAGTTCCCGATCCCCTTCAAACCCCAAACCTAATTCCTAATCCCCTTCAAACCCCAAACCTAGTTCCCAATCCCCTTCAAACCCCAAACCTTGTTCCCAATCCCCTTCAAACCCCTAACCATAGTTCCCAATCCCCTTCAAACCCCAAGCCTAGTTCCCAATCCCCTTCAAACCCCAAACCTAGTTCCCAAACGTAGTTCCCAATCCCCTTCAAACCCACAAACCTAGTTCCCAATCCCTTTCAAACCCCAAACCTAGTTCCCAAACCCTTCAAACCCCAAACCATAGTTCCCAATCCCCTTCAAACCCCAAACCTATTTCCCAATCCCCTTCAAACCCACAAACCTAGTTCCCATTCCCTTTCAAACCCCAAACCTAGTTCCCTATCCCCTTAAAATCCCCAAACCTAGTTCCCAATCCCCTTCACTCCCAAACCTAGTTCCCAATCCCCTTCAACCCCCAAACCTAGTTCCCAATCGCCTTCAAACCCACAAGCGTAATTCCCAATCCCCTTCAAACCCCAAATCTAGTTCCCAATCCCCTTCAAACTCCAAACCTCGTTCCCAATCCCCTTCAAACCCCAAACCTAGTTCCCAATCCCCTTCAAACCCCCAAACATAGTTCCCAATCCCCTTCAAACCAAACCTAGTTCCCGATCCCCTTCAAACCCCAAACCTAATTCCTAATCCCCTTCAAACCCCAAACCTAGTTCCCAATCCCCTTCAAACCCCAAACCTAGTTCTCAATCCCCATCAAACCCCTAACCATAGTTCCCAATCCCCTTCAAACCCACAAACCTAGTTCCCAATCCCCTTCAAACCCCTAACCATAGTTCCCAATCCCCTTCAAACCCACAAACCTAGTTCCCATTCCCTTTCAAACCCCAAACCTAGTTCCCTATCCCCTTAAAATCCCCAAACCTAGTTCCCAATCCCCTTCACTCCCAAACCTAGTTCTCAATCCCCTTCAATCCCAAACCTAGTTCCCAATCCCCTTCAACCCCCAAACCTAGTTCCCAGTCCCCGTTAAACCAAACCCAGATCCCAATGCCCTTCAAACCAAATCTAGTTCCCGATCCCCTTCAAACCCCAAACCTAATTCCTAATCCCCTTCAAACCCCAAACCTAGTTCCCAATCCCCTTCAAACCCCAAACCTTGTTCCCAATCCCCTTCAAACCCCTAACCATAGTTCCCAATCCCCTTCAAACCCCAAACCTAGTTCCCAATCCCCTTCAAACCCCAAACCTAGTTCCCAAACGTAGTTCCCAATCCCCTTCAAACCCCAAACCTAGTTCCCAATCCCCTTCACTCCCAAACCTCGTTCTCAATCCCCTTCAATCCCAAGCCCAGTTCCCAATCCCCTTCAACCCCCAAACCTAGTTCCCAATCCCCTTCAAACCAAACCTAGTTCCCAATCCCCTTCAAACCCCAAAGCTAGTTCCCAATCCCCTTCAAATCCCTAATCGTAGTTCCCAATCCCGTTCAAACCCACAAACCTAGTTCCCAATCCCCTTCAAACCCCAAACCTAGTTCCCAATCCCCAAACCTAGTTCCCAATCCCCATCACTCCCCAAACCTAGTTCCCAGTCCCCGTTAAACCAAACCCAGATCCCAATGCCCTTCAAACCAAACCTAGTTCCCGATCCCCTTCAAACCCCAAACCTAATTCCTAATCCCCTTCAAACCCCAAACCTAGTTCCCAATCCCCTTCAAACCCCAAACCTTGTTCCCAATCCCCTTCAAACCCCTAACCATAGTTCCCAATCCCCTTCAACCCCCAAACCTAGTTCCCAATCGCCTTCAAACCCACAAGCGTAATTCCCAATCCCCTTCAAACCCCAAATCTAGTTCCCAATCCCCTTCAAACTCCAAACCTCGTTCCCAATCCCCTTCAAACCCCAAACCTAGTTCCCAATCCCCTTCAAACCCCCAAACATAGTTCCCAATCCACTTCAAAACCGAAACCTAGTTCCCAATCCCCTTCACTCCCCAAACCTAGTTCCCAACCCCCTTCACTCCCCAAACCTAGTTCCCAATCCCCTTCAAACCAAACCTAGTTCCCAATCCCCTTCAAACCCCAAACCTAGTTCCCAATCCCTTTCAAACCCCAAACCTAGTTCCCAATCCCCAAACCTAGTTTCCAATCCCCATCACTCCCCAAACCTAGTTCCCAGTCTCGGTTAAACCAAAACTAGATCCCAATGCCCTTCAAACCCCCAAACCTAGTTCCCAATCCCCTTCAAACCAAACCTAGTTCCCGATCCCCTTCAAACCCCAAACCTAATTCCTAATCCCCTTCAAACCCCAAACCTAGTTCCCAATCCCCTTCAAACCCCAAACCTAGTTCTCAATCCCCATCAAACCCCTAACCATAGTTCCCAATCCCCTTCAAACCCACAAACCTAGTTCCCAATCCCCTTCAAACCCCTAACCATAGTTCCCAATCCCCTTCAAACCCACAAACGTAGTTCCCATTCCCTTTCAAACCCCAAACCTAGTTCCCTATCCCCTTAAAATCCCCAAACCGAGTTCCCAATCCCCTTCACTCCCAAACCTAGTTCTCAATCCCCTTCAATCCCAAACCTAGTTCCCAATCCCCTTCAACCCCCAAACCTAGTTCCCAGTCCCCGTTAAAGCAAACCCAGATCCCAATGCCCTTCAAACCAAATCTAGTTCCCGATCCCCTTCAAACCCCAAACCTAATTCCTAATCCCCTTCAAACCCCAAACCTAGTTCCCAATCCCCTTCAAACCCCAAACCTTGTTCCCAATCCCCTTCAAACCGCTAACCATAGTTCCCAATCCCCTTCAAACCCCAAACCTAGTTCCCAATCCCCTTCAAACCCCAAACCTAGTTCCCAAACGTAGTTCCCAATCCCCTTCAAACCCCAAACCTAGTTCCCAATCCCCTTCACTCCCAAACCTCGTTCTCAATCCCCTTCAATCCCAAGCCCAGTTCCCAATCCCCTTCAACCCCCAAACCTAGTTCCCAATCCCCTTCAAACCAAACCTAGTTCCCAATCCCCTTCAAACCCCAAAGCTAGTTCCCAATCCCCTTCAAATCCCTAATCGTAGTTCCCAATCCCGTTCAAACCCACAAACCTAGTTCCCAATCCCCTTCAAACCCCAAACCCAGTTCCCAATCCCCAAACCTAGTTCCCAATCCCCATCACTCCCCAAACCTAGTTCCCAGTCCCCGTTAAACCAAACCCAGATCCCAATGCCCTTCAAACCAAACCTAGTTCCCGATCCCCTTCAAACCCCAAACCTAATTCCTAATCCCCTTCAAACCCCAAACCTAGTTCCCAATCCCCTTCAAACCCCAAACCTTGTTCCCAATCCCCTTCAAACCCCTAACCATAGTTCCCAATCCCCTTCAAACCCCAAACCTAGTTCCCAATCCCCTTCAAACCCCAAACCTTGTTCCCAATCCCCTTCAAACCCCTAACCATAGTTCCCAATCCCCTTCAAACCCACAAACCTAGTTCCCAATCCCTTTCAAACCCCAAACCTAGTTCCCAAACCCTTCAAACCCCAAACCATAGTTCCCAATCCCCTTCAAACCCCAAACCTATTTCCCAATCCCCTTCAAACCCACAAACCTAGTTCCCATTCCCTTTCAAACCCCAAACCTAGTTCCCTATCCCCTTAAAATCCCCAAACCTAGTTCCCAATCCCCTTCACTCCCAAACCTAGTTCCCAATCCCCTTCACTCCCAAACCTAGTTCCCAATCCCCTTCAACCCCCAAACCTAGTTCCCAATCGCCTTCAAACCCACAAGCGTAATTCCCAATCCCCTTCAAACCCCAAATCTAGTTCCCAATCCCCTTCAAACTCCAAACCTAGTTCCCAATCCCCTTCAAACCCCAAACCTAGTTCCCAATCCCCTTCAAACCCCCAAACATAGTTCCCAATCCACTTCAAAACCGAAACCTAGTTCCACAATCCCCTTCACTCCCCAAACCTAGTTCCCAACCCCCTTCACTCCCCAAACCTAGTTCCCAATCCCCTTCAAACCCCAAACCTAGTTCCCAATCCCCTTCAAACCCCAAACCTAGTTCCCAATCCCTAGTTTCAAACCCCAAACCTAGTTCAACCCCCAACCTAGTTCCCAATCCCCTTCACTCCCAAACCTAGTTCCCAATCGCCTTCTAACCCACAAACGTAATTCCCAATCCCCTTCAAACCCCAAACCTAGTTCCCAATCCCCTTCAACCCCCAAACCTAGTTCCCAATCCCCTTCAAACCCAAACCTAGTTCCCAATCCCCTTCAAACCCCAAACCTAGTTCCCAATCCCCTTCAAACCAAACCTAGTTCCCAATCCCCTTCAAACCCCAAACCTAGTTCCCAATCCCCTTCAAACCCCAAACCTAGTTCCCAATCCCCTTCAAACCCCAAACCTAGTTCCCAATCCCCTTCAAACCCCAAACCTAGTTCCCAATCCCCTTCAAACCCCAAACCTTGTTCCCAATCCCCTTCAAACCCCTAACCATAGTTCCCAATCCCCTTCAAACCCACAAACCTAGTTCCCATTCCCTTTCAAACCCCAAACCTAGTTCCCTATCCCCTTAAAATCCCCAAACCTAGTTCCCAATCCCCTTCACTCCCAAACCTAGTTCCCAATCCCCTTCACTCCCAAACCTAGTTCCCAATCCCCTTCAACCCCCAAACCTAGTTCCCAATCGCCTTCAAACCCACAAGCGTAATTCCCAATCCCCTTCAAACCCCAAATCTAGTTCCCAATCCCCTTCAAACCAAACCTAGTTCCCAATCCCCTTCAAACCCCAAACCTAGTTCCCAATCCCCTTCAAACCCCAAACCTTGTTCCCAATCCCCTTCAAACCCCTAACCATAGTTCCCAATCCCCTTCAAACCCCAAACCTAGTTCCCAATCCCCTTCAAACCCCAAACCTAGTTCCCAAACCTAGTTCCCAATCCCCTTCAAACCCCAAACCTAGTTCCCAATCCCCTTCACTCCCAAACCTCGTTCCCAATCCCCTTCAATCCCAACCCCAGTTCCCGATCCCCTTCAAACCCCAAACCTAATTCCCAATCCCCTTCAAACCCCAAACCTAGTTCCCAATCCCCTTCAAACCCCAAACCTAGTTCCCAATCCCCTTCAAACCCCTAACCATAGTTCCCAATCCCCTTCAAACCCCAAACCTAGTTCCCAATCCCCTTCAAACCCCAAACCCAGTTCCCAAACGTAGTTCCCAATCCCCTTCAAACCCCAAACCTAGTTCCCAATCCCCTTCAAACCCCAAACCTTGTTCCCAATCCCCTTCAAACCCCTAACCATAGTTCCCAATCCCCTTCAAACCCACAAACCTAGTTCCCAATCCCTTTCAAACCCCAAACCTAGTTCCCAAACCCTTCAAACCCCAAACCATAGTTCCCAATCCCCTTCAAACCCCAAACCTAGTTCCCAATCCCCTTCAAACCCCAAACCTAGTTCCCAATTCCTTTTCAAACCCCAAACCAAGTTCCCAATCCCCTTCAAACCCCAAACCTAGTTCCCAATCCCCTTCACTCCCAAACCTAGTTCCCAATCCCCTTCACTCCCAAACCTAGTTCCCAATCCCCTTCAACCCCCAAACCTAGTTCCCAATCCCCTTCAAACCCACAAACTAATTCCCAATCCCCTTCAAACCCCAAACCTAGTTCCCAATCCCCTTCAAACCTCCAAACCTAGTTCCCAATCCCCTTCAAACCCCAAACCTAGTTCCCAATCCCCTTCAAACCCCCAAACCATAGTTCCCAATCCCCTTCAAACCCCAAACCTAGTTCCCAATCCCCTTCAAACCCCAAACCTAGTTCCCAATCCCCTTCAACCCCCAAACCTAGTTCCCAATCCCCTTCAAACCCACAAACCTAGTTCCCAATCCCTTTCAAACCCCAAACCTAGTTCCCAATCCCCTTCAAACCCCAAACCTAGTTCCCAATCCCCTTCAAACCCCAAACCATAGTTCCCAATCCCCTTCAAACCCCAAACCTAGTTCCCAATCCCCTTCAAACCCCAAACCTAGTTCCCAATCCCCTTCAAACTCCAAACCTAGTTCCCAATCCCCTTCAAACTCCAAACCTAGTTCCCAATCCCCTTCAAACCCACAAACCTAGTTCCCAATCCCCTTCAAACCCCAAACCTAGTTCCCAATCCCCTTCAAACCCCAAACCTAGTTCCCAATCCCCTTCAAACCCCAAACCTAGTTCCCAATCCCCTTCAAACCCCAAACCATAGTTCCCAATCCCCTTCAAACCCCAAACCTATTTCCCAATCCCCTTCAAACCCCCAAACATAGTTCCCAATCCCCTTCAAACCCCAAACCTAGTTCCCAATCCCCTTCAAACCCCAACGTGTTCCCAATCCCCTTCAAACCCCTAACCATAGTTCCCAATCCCCTTCAAACCCCAAACCTAGTTCCCAATCCCCTTTCAAACCCCAAACCTAGTTCCCAATCCCCTTCAAACCCCAAACCATAGTTCCCAATCCCCTTCAAACCCCAAACCTAGTTCCCAATCCCCTTCAAACCCACAAACCTAGTTCCCAATCCCCTTCAAACCCCAAACCTAGTTCCCAATCCCCCTCCCCAAACCTAGTTCCCAATCCCCTTCACTCCCAAACCTAGTTCCCAATCCCCTTCAAACCATTCCCTAGTTCCCAATCCCCTTCAACCCCAAACCTAGTTCCCAATCCCCTTCAAACCCCAAACTAGTTATTCCCAATCCCCTTCAAACCCCAAACTAGTTCCCAATCCCCTTCAAACCCCAAACCTCGTTCCCAATCCCCTTCAAACCCCAAACCTAGTTCCCAATCCCCTTCAAACCCCCAAACCTAGTTCCCAATCCCCTTCAAACTCCCCAAACCTAGTTCCCAATCCCCTTCAAACCCCAAACCTAGTTCCCAATCCCCTTCAAACTATTCCCAACCCCAAACCTAGTTCCCAATCCCCTTCAAACCCCAAACCTAGTTCCCAATCCCCTTCAAACCCCAAACCAGTTCCCAATCCCCTAGTTCCAAACCCCAAACCTAGTTCCCAATCCCCTTCAAACCCCAAACCTATCCCAATCCCCTTCAAACCCCAAACCTAGTTCCCAATCCCCTTCAAACCCCTAACCATAGTTCCCAATCCCCTTCAAACCCCAAACCTAGTTCCCAATCCCCTTCAAACCCCAAACCTAGTTCAAACCCCAAACGTAGTTCCCAATCCCCTTCAAACCCCAAACCTAGTTCCCAATCCCCTTCACTTCCAAACCTAGTTCCCAATCCCCTTCTAACCCACAAACCTAGTTCCCAATCCCCTTCAACCCCAAACCTAGTTCCCAATCCCCTTCAAACCCCAAATCTAGTTCCCAATCCCCTTCAAACCCCAAACCTAGTTCCCAATCCCCTTCAAACCCCAAACCGTAGTTCCCAATCCCCTTCAAACCCACAAACCTAGTTCCCAATCCCTTTCAAACCCCAAACCGTTCCCTATCCCCTTAAAATCCCCAAACCTAGTTCCCAATCCCCTTCACTCCCAAACCTAGTTCCCAATCGCCATCAAACCCACAAGCGTAATTCCCAATCCCCTTCAAACCCCAAATCTAGTTCCCAATCCCCTTCAAACCCCAAACCTAGTTCCCAATCCCCTTCAAACCCCCAAACCTAGTTCCCAATCCCCTTCAACCCCCAAACCCAGTTCCCTATCCCCTTCAAACCCACAAACCTAGTTCCCAATCCCCTTCAAACCCCAAACCTCGTTCCCAATCCACTTCAAACCCCCAAATCATAGTTCCCAATCCCCTTCAAACCCCAAACCTTGTTCCCAATCCCCTTCAAACCCCTAACCATAGTTCCCAATCCCCTTCAAACCCCAAACCTAGTTCCCAATCCCCTTCAAACCCCAAACCTAGTTCCCAATCCCCTTCAAACTCCAAACCTAGTTCCCAATCCCCTTCAAACCCCAAACCTAGTTCCCAATCCCCTTCAAACCCCGAACCGTAGTTCCCAATCCCCTTCAAACTCCAAACCTAGTTCCCAATCCCCTTCACTCCGAAACCTAGTTCCCAATCCCCTTCACTCCCAAACCTAGTTCCCAATCCCCTTCAAACCCCTACCCATAGTTCCATATCCCCTTAAAGTCCCCAAACCTAGTTCCCAATCAGCTTCAAACCCCAAACCTAGTTCCCAATCCCCTTCAAACCCCGAATCTAGTTCCCAATCCCTTTCAAACTCCAAACCTAGTTCCCAATCCCCTTCACTCCGAAACCTAGTTCCCAATCCCCTTCACACCCAAACCTAGTTCCCAATCCCCTTCAAACCCCTAACCATAGTTCCATATCCCCTTAAAGTTCCCAAACCTAGTTCCCAATCCCCTTCAAACCCCAAACCTAGTTCCCAATCCCCTTCAAACCCCAAACCTAGTTCCCAATCCCCTTCAAACCCCAAACCTAGTTCCCAATCCCCTTCAAACCCCAAACCTAGTTCCCAATCCCCTTCAAACCCCCAAACCTAGTTCCCAATCCCCTTCAAACCCCCAAACCTAGTTCCCAATCCCCTTCAAACCCCAAACCTAGTTCCCAATCCCCTTCAAACCCACAAACGTAATTCCCAATCCCCTTCAAACCCCAAACCTAGTTCCCAATCCCCTTCAAACCCCTAACCGTAGTTCCCAATCCCCTTCAAACTCCAAACCTAGTTCCCAATCCCCTTCACTTCCAAACCTAGTTCCCAATCGCCTTCTAACCCACAAACGTAATTCCCAATCCCCTTCAAACCCCAAATCTAGTTCCCAATCCCCTTCAAACCCCAAACCTAGTTCCCAATCCCCTTCAAACCCCAAACCTAGTTCCCAATCCCCTTCAAACCCACAAACCTAGTTCCCAATCCCTTTCAAACCCCAAACCTAGTTCCCAATCCCCTTAAAATCCCCAAACCTAGTTCCCAATCCCCTTCACTCCCAAACCTAGTTCCCAATCCCCTTCAAACCCACAAACCTAGTTCCCAATCCCCTTCAAACCCCAAACCTAGTTCCCAATCCCCTTCAAACCCCAAACCTAGTTCCCAATCCCCTTCAAACCCCCAAACCTAGTTCCCAATCCCCTTCAAACCCCAAACCTAGTTCCCAATCCCCTTCAAACCCCCAAACCTAGTTCCCAATCCCCTTCAAACCCCAAACCTAGTTCCCAATCCCCTTCAAACCCACAAACCTAGTTCCCAATCCCCTTCAAACCCCAAACCTAGTTCCCAATCCCCTTCAAACCCCAAACCCAGTTCCCTATCCCCTTCAAACCCACAAACCTAGTTCCCAATCCCCTTCAAACCCCAAACCTCGTTCCCAATCCCCTTCACTCCCAAACCTAGTTCCCAATCGCCATCAAACCCACAAGCGTAATTCCCAATCCCCTTCAAACCCCAAACCTAGTTCCCAATCCCCTTCAAACCCCAAACCTAGTTCCCAATCCCCTTCAAACCCCAAACCTAGTTCCCAATCCAAACCAACCTGTTCCCAATCCCCTTCAAACCCCAAACCTAGTTCCCAATCCCCTTCAAACCCCAAACCTAGTTCCCAATCCCCTTCAAACCCCAAACCTAGTTCCCAAACTAGTTCCCAATCCCCTTCAAACTCCCAAACCTAGTTCCCAATCCCCTTCACTTCCAAACCTAGTTCCCAATCCCCTTCAAACCCACAAACGTAAGTTCCCAATCCCCTTCAAACCCCAAACCTAGTTCCAATCCCCTTCCCTAATTCCCCCCTTCAAAACAACCTAAATCCCCTTAGTTCCCAATCCCCTTCAAACCCCAAACCTAGTTCCCAATCCCCTTCAAACCCCAAACCTAGTTCCCAATCCCCTTCAAACCCCAAACCTAGTTCCCAATCCCCTTCAAACCCCAAACCTAGTTCCCAATCCCCTTCAAACCCCAAACCTAGTTCCCAATCCCCTTCAAACCCCAAACCTAGTTCCCAATCCCCTTCAAACCCCAAACCTAGTTCCCAATCCCCTTAAACCCCAAACCTAGTTCCCAATCCCCTTCAAACCCCAAACCTTGTTCCCAATCCCCTTCAAACCCCAAACCATAGTTCCCAATCCCCTTCAAACCCCAAACCTAGTTCCCAATCCCCTTCAAACCCCAAACCTAGTTCCCAAACGTAGTTCCCAATCCCCTTCAAACCCCAAACCTAGTTCCCAATCCCCTTCAAACCCCAAACCTTGTTCCCAATCCCCTTCAAACCCCTAACCATAGTTCCCAATCCCCTTCAAACCCACAAACCTAGTTCCCAATCCCTTTCAAACCCCAAACCTAGTTCCCAAACCCTTCAAACCCCAAACCATAGTTCCCAATCCCCTTCAAACCCCAAACCTATTTCCCAATCCCCTTCAAACCCACAAACCTAGTTCCCATTCCCTTTCAAACCCCAAACCTAGTTCCCTATCCCCTTAAAATCCCCAAACCTAGTTCCCAATCCCCTTCACTCCCAAACCTAGTTCCCAATCCCCTTCAAACTCCCAAACCTAGTTCCCAATCCCCTTCAAACCCCAAACCTAGTTCCCAATCCCCTTCAAACCCCAAACCTAGTTCCCAATCCCCTTCAAACCCCAAACCTAGTTCCCAATCCCCTTCAAACCCCAAACCTCGTTCCCAATCCCCTTCAAACCCCAAACCTAGTTCCCAATCCCCTTCAAACCCCCAAACATAGTTCCCAATCCACTTCAAAACCGAAACCTAGTTCCCAATCCCCTTCACTCCCCAAACCTAGTTCCCAATCCCCTTCAAACCCCAAACCTAGTTCCCAATCCCCTTCAAACCCCAAACCTAGTTCCCAATCCCCTTCAAACCCCCAAACCTAGTTCCCAATCCCCTTCAAACCCCAAACCTTGTTCCCAATCCCCTTCAAACCCCTAACCATAGTTCCCAATCCCCTTCAAACCCCAAACCTAGTTCCCAATCCCCTTCAAACCCCAAACCTAGTTCCCAAACGTAGTTCCCAATCCCCTTCAAACTCCAAACCTAGTTCCCAATCCCCTTCACTTCCAAACCTAGTTCCCAATCACCTTCTAACCCACAAACGTAATTCCCAATCCCCTTCAAACCCCAAACCTAGTTCCCAATCCCCTTCAAACCCCAAATCTAGTTCCCAATCCCCTTCAAACCCCGAACCGTAGTTCCCAATCCCCTTCAAACTCCAAACCTAGTTCCCAATCCCCTTCAAACTCCAAACCTAGTT